>NW_027271931.1:600000-1164067 GCF_040938485.1 Diadema antillarum | reverse complement strand
CGAGTGTCCGCGCGACTTACTCAGGGCTGGAGACGGTCTTATTTTCGCGAATTACTTCTCCATTTGCCTTATCCCGGTTTTCTCCGCAGCTCTTATTTTACAAATCCCTGATAGGAGTGGATGGATATTTCGTGGGATGAAGTAGGAGAAGAAAGGCAGAGCTGAGAGAGAGAAAAAAAAAAAAACAGGGAGAAGGAGAGAGAGAGAGAGATTATGGAGAATGCATGAAGAAAGTCACTCTCCGCCGAAGATCTCTCATTTCTATTTTCAACACTGACTCAGTCATTTGCCGTTATTTGCTCTGCTCAGAGAGAGTGTGGGTGCAGTATCTATCGAAAGGTTTCAGGAGGTGATTTGATTGGGGGGGGGGGGGGGGGGGGGGGGGAGGTAGGAAGGGAGTGGGTTGAACTAGAGTACCACCGGTATATGAGATGTATGCTTGTTTTGATCCTTTGATGTTCTTCTTCTGCTTTTATGGGAATGCAAATGTGTGTCAAAAGCTTAAGAAATTTGATTCAGCACAGTTCTGTCATGTACTTGCGGTATTGTTCTAAAGGCATTTGATGAGCCTTTCCACCCACCCCCCCCCCCCCCCATCCCTATGCATGTGTGTACATTGTATAACATACTGCAAATGGATCTGAGTGATTGGTAATGCGTTTGAACAGGCCTGCAGATGGGTATTAGGATTCAAATGGTTGTGTGTGGCAGTAGAGTCGGTTGATGGGATAAGAGGCAGTGTGCCCGAAGATCTCTCTCAGTCTCTCCTCCAGTGACTCATCACCTGTGTGTTAGTGTGTGAGTGTATACTGCGTATAAATATGTGTGTGTGTGTGTTTGTGTGTGTTTGTGTGTATGACTGTAAAAGTGTGTGTCTACACACACTTACACGTCTAATATAGTTTGACTTGTAATAATATGCGCTGCTCTTGATTTAGTCATTATTGGGAAATTTGTGTGATGCCAGTGGAAAAGTGATTAAGTGATAAAACTGCTGTTCCCAACAGTGTGAAGAGGAGATGGAAGGGGGGAGGGGGGAGGGATTTCGTGCGTGATGTAGTGCGGCATTAAGCTCATTTATGTAAATGATTTGATATTCAAAGACTATTTGCAAACGGTTCCAATTAAAATCTGCTTGATGGCGTAATTAGCTCTCGTGTGCTTGAGGATTTTCCAGTGACTGTATACATAGGATAATAATTCATTAGGATTCCTCTCATTCAAGGGTACAAATCTTGTACAGGCAAAGGAGATGGCGTTTGCTAGCGGTACGCATCTAACCTAGTGCTCTCCCCGCTGCATACATGGCATACCCTACATAGGAAATTGACCATTACATGCCTAGTTGAATATTGTTGACATCCCGTGGGTTACGGAAAAAAAAAGAAAGAAGATAGCTCAGGTGTAAAGTGTGTTGCATGCATTGGCCCAGGTGTCCCTCATCACGTTAATAGACTTTGCCCGCCTCTCTTCGTAACCGGGGACAACGGCTCACCGGAGCTGAGCCATCCCACTCGGTCAAAATGAAAGTCGGACATGTATGCACAACCATTCACCAATTACACACCCCAACGAGGTGTAGTTGTCACACCTTTGCTCACTTGGTTATCCCCCCCCCCCCCTTCCACCCCCTTGGCTAGCAACCAATGACATGCTTCCATTTTGGCAAAGGTGTTTGAGGGATAAATGTCATGGAACTCCTGTACCCAGTGGAGCAAAAAGGAATGACAGAAAATGAAAAGATATTATTGAGATTATAGACGTGAAAAGAAAGCAAAAGTTTGCGAGAATTCACATTCTGTCGGTCTCATTTCTTCTTGTGGAAAAATACAGTTTAAAAGCACAATTGATAAATTATTTATGAATATATGAATAAATAAATAATCTACATATTATGCATATTTCATGCTCAACATACCGACACTCTGTCAAATCTTCCTGATTCTAACATATGATCCCTGAAGATCAACTAACTGCATGTTGCCGACAAAAGAATCATGTGAAAACCACCCTTATTTGGGGATTATTATTGACAGTTGAAATGTGTGTAACACATCTTCCTCACAGCTCTGTGGAACCTCCCTTTGATATTTCAATACTATGTGTGAATGTTGGGTAGTCCGGAACATACAACTATTTGTAATGTGTGTGCATGTGGGAATGCATATTTTCAAAGCTTATTTACTGAGAGTGAGCTCATGACAATTCATGTGACCAGTATACCTTTCAGACAGCATATCGCATGTAAAAAATGGGTCGGATGGGGGGGGGGGGGGGGGGTGAGCTTCTACATTCTTAATCCCCCCTCCCCCCTTTTTCCCACTTCGGAATGCTTTGCTGTCATAGAAAGCCATGTAAGCAGCAGACAGACCTCCCAGCCACATTGAGAGAGTGTTGTCGCAAGATGACAGGACACGCGTGGGAAAGAGATAGTTCCAGCCGTAGATACCACTTTATGGTTCCATGGGCTTTTCTCCTGTGACAATTACTCCCATGAAATATCTGCACGCTAAGCCAAATACTGTAGAACCTAACCACTAACATAACCCTAACCCTAATCCTAATCCTCACATCAAACTATAAAACCAAAAACCATATCACAACCCTAACCCTAACCCTAGGTCCTTATAGAAAATAAGACCGGACAAATTGTCGCAAGAGGAAATGTTGTGTCACCACACATCATACATGCACAGCAGTACGCAGGAGGGAAATTTCCCAGAGCGGGTTGCATTCACCTCCCCAGGAGGAGTGTGGAGATGTACGGTAATTGTGGGGTGACAAGTTACTCGCGCTCTTGTGTTTAGACGCCAAAATGAAAGATTAGATAGCTCTGGCCGAACCAGCTATGTCAAGATTGCATCCAATTCTCCCTACTCTTCCCCAGCATCAAGATAATATGTGGAGAAAGTCCAAAGTGGGTGGAATAGGTAAGGGGGGGGGGGGGGGGGGGGGGGGGGGGGGGGATGGATGATACAAGATGTAGACTGATAAATGAACGTAGGACATGCTGGCCGGCAGTATGAGGGGCCCTGTCCATGCAGAGAAAGGTGTGCCTTATGAAAATGTGTCAACAGTGATGTTAGATTCATGCGCTATGGTGTGGTTTGTTGTGCTGTGCATGCTGCACACATTAATCAAGATTCCCATTTTATAGTGGTGTGATCATCCCGAATGTTGAGCAATCACCTCCCCCCCCCCACATCTTCCCCTGTCTCCTGACCAACCTCCCCCCCCCAAAAAAAAAGCATTGTACTTCAATTCAGTCATTTGCTTCTTATAGTCTCTTGTACAAACACACACTATTTTATTTTTCTGAGCTTAAAGACACAGGTTTCTTTTATGTTTGGCTAAAACAAGAGAACATTTGTATTAAAGTATTGACAAGAAAAAGAAAGAGTATCTTTGTTTCAACCAGAACTCAAGTACAGATTTAAGCAGTTTGTTTCACACACATAATAAACGTCCTCATAATGTGCAAAGAACTTCGCAAGTCCAAGTCCGACAACTTTTGAATAGAGCGTTATTAATTCCGTACCAATCAATCAAACCCCTGGCGTGGCAATCAAAACGCTTTATCACCAACACTCGTCATGAGAACGACCAAGGATGACACTTGACCCATTTGTAGTAGAGAGGAAGCATAAAAGCTCTCCAGTCTGCCATGAAAGTTGAAACCACACGTTCTGTCCAAAGTGAAGTTGTTTTCCAGGACCTAATCATCTTCTCTACTTTTAAAGTGCCTACATCCCTGTATGATCGACGGCGACGGTTCAGTCACATGGTTTCTACAGCAAGACATCACTTCTTCTGTTACCTTCTGTAACTTTCTCTAGGTAAAGAAAAGGTACACATATATACCGGTCATGTGAGACAGAGAACTTAGTGATTTTTTTGATAAAGACAAGGGCTTGTAGTTGTATATAAATAAGAATAAATGCATACATTCAGTGTGGTAGGAAATCAATATATAAGATACTGTAAAAGCCATCCCAAAACCAGTTTTCACCAAATAAACTTTGAATTCCTCTTAAAATGGCATGCTCTGTACTAATGTATTTCATAAGTGGTTTCTTGGTATCTCACAAAAGTTAAAAGCCCAATCCTCATCTCTACCAATACTATAAGCCTACCAATGTTGTACCATCCCTAGGAGGTAGCCTTTCATAGGGTGCTCTCTTTATCAAAGAGTGTTATGACCTACAGCCTTAGCTGTCTTTGATAATTTTGCAGTGAATCACCACTATGAGCCAACAACTCAAGGGGGGGGGGGGGGGGAGGAGGGACTCTATAAGGCTTGACTATGTATTTCAAGTCTGACATTGTTCAGTATTACAAGGCTGAGACATCTTTGTTGTGAGAGGGAAGAGTAACAAATCTGTTTGTTTGTGATTGAGGCAGTAAAATATTGGGTAAAATGACAGTATCTTTTGTAGGCCGTTGGCTGCTCTGTACATGAAGTTGCCTGAAAAAAACCTTGAATTTCTTTGTGGTGCCCTTGTGTGGAAGTTGATTTTGAATGGTGGGCTAGTAAAGGGGTACAGTGTACCAATTAGCCGGAGGGCCTTGCAAAAATGCATTTCAGGAGCATAGAATGAACCCTGGCAAGATAGGAGTATGGCTGCCTTTGTGTGGCCATTCCAGTCATTGCACTCCCTCCCTCATCCCAGTATTGTGTGCAGCGTGTGACTGCTATTGGAGTAGGCCATACAAGGTTTTTAATGTCACTTGTATGAGTGAAGTGATACATTGTGTTGCGTAGCTCTTGTGTAGATTAGGCAAAGGGGAATGCATTGCAAATACCCATGCTGCTGCAGAACTGAGACATTACAATGCTTTTTAACATATACACAGTAATTATAGAGCATTCTAAAATTCCTCAAATGGCAGAAATTCACCAAACTACCACATTGACCAATCTTGACTTATGGATTGAAAGCTGAAGGATGTAGCATATTGTTTAGTAGTGTTTCCCAGTTTAAAAAATCCAACCTGCATGGTCCTACTATACATGCCTGCTACCAGTGTGTACTAGGCTTCTATATAAGATAGAATCATCGTGTACTGTAATATAGGAAATTTTCGTGGTGTCAAATTTTTTTGCGCATTTCGTGCAACCAGAAGCTGGCGCTAAAATAAAAGCACACCAACATTTTCGCATGCCATTTGTTCCAGTAGTTGATGTCCTGATTCTGATGAATTAGAAACACGCGAAATACAGCTTACCCTGCCGAGAGTGAAAAATTACTTGCACGAAAATATCCACTTTTAGAATACCACAGATACAAGTTATTTGAAAACTGTAACATCCCACATATTCTAAGCATGAATTTTGTGAGGAGCAAAGATTTGCGAAAGTAAAATGCCCGCAAAAGGTTTTGTTTACACAGTGCATTGAATGCCAGTAGCAATTTGCAAAAGTTGTGAGTCGTGAAAGGGCTGTTGGTTCCAATTCAAGAAAGGTTCTAGCTGCGAATGTTTCTGGTTTTACAGGAAAATGGGCCTACTTTGATTTTAAGGTCATTGCACCATAACTATTCAGTCTAATTATATGATAACCCTGATAAAAGCAGTATCATCTGTCTATCTATCTTCATTTGATCTCTCTGTGTATGTATCTGTCTATATATTTATAAGTGTATACAGTATTCATAGTTTTTATTAGAAAACAAGGAAATGCAAAGTAATTACCACCATTATTGTAGGCGTGATATGTGTTGTACTTGTTGGAAGGATTAACTTGTGCTCAGAGGAAAGGTTAAGGTGATTCATATTAGGAGTGAGAGAAAGAGAGAGAGAGAAAGGGAAAATTGGGGGGCATGAATGAGTATTTAATGAAATTAACCAATTATTAAACTCATAGACATCTTGTCTCTCTCCTACCCCCACGAGAGTATCCCTTCCAAGTTCATCTCTTGGTGGCGCGCAAAGAACCCCGTAGAAGCTTGCAACCCCTTTCAGTAGGACACACATCCCCTCGACACGAGCAGCAGCCACAAGAGCAATTCCCGTAATTGAGGACCCACGCGTGCCGACGATGTGTGCGGTGACACGACGAGTCTGCGCGCGGCGTGCAATGTTTGAATGTCAATTTTGTCGGTGGTGATGACGGCGACGACGGTGGCGGAATGGAGGAGGGTCCAGTCAAACAGCAAGGAGCAAATTGAGCATCAATACTAGCGCACATCCAACTCATTGTGTAATCATGCCTTCAGTCATTGTTGAGGAAGAGAAGCAGAGAAGGGAGGGCAAATTGGAGGGGGGGGGGAAGAAGGAAAAGACACTTAGAGAAAGAGAGGAAAAGAGAAAGGGAAAACTTGATGTAATAGAGACTACAAGAATGAGCAAAGAGAAGAGAGAGAGAAGGATATTGGGTGAGACAGGGTGAGAAGAATATACGAAGAAAACAGAATGGAGATGGAATTATGGAAGCAGGGATGAGAGGGTGGGGGAAGAAGAGGATGGACATACATAGAGAGAGAGGGAGAGATGATTGGAGAAGATTCTACTAGAAGGGGGGGGGGGGGAGAGATGAGGAGGTACTTCTACAACGATTGGAGATTGGAGAAAAATTGGAATCGGCCTGAAAGAAAGGGGCACAGAAGCTGCATTCATACACACCCAAAAAAAGAAAAAGAAAAAAAGGGTTTTTGACATATTAAAATGGACTTTTCCAATGCGATGCAGATTCGTGCATTTGGACAAAAAGCAAGTTGTTAACTCTCATGGTCTGCATATCGGTCCGTCCTGATACCTTGTTCGAAACTCGTGCAATAATTTGCCCTGCGATGTGTGTGTGAAATGGGTGCAAAGACTTTAGCAATATCTTTAATCCCATAATGCAACTTGCCACAATAGGTACACATGCTGGGATGCCAGGAGTCACATTCTGATCACTGTTGATTTCTTCTTTTTTTAACTCTTAGGATAATTTGTTATAAGTGGCATGTGTGAATGATGGTGATTAGAATTTATATTTGCATTGCAATGCAGAAGCCTATACTGTAAAATGAGGAATGTTCGTGTACATTTTAATTTTGTGAATTTCGCGAGAGCCAAGATTCACGAAATTAATATGCATGTGAAAGTTCTTGTCTACACTATACGCATTGAATGTTAGAGGGAACTCGTGAAAATTTCATGCCACGAAGAAGGCCATCAGCTCCAATTCAAAAATTTCATGCTGCGAAAATATTGTGTTTTACAGTAACTCCTGTGTGGGAATGCAGCTAGAGTTAGCCCATCTCTTGAGGCATAAATACTTCAAGCATATTGAACAGCCTCCCTGCTAGTTCTGGGTAGAGTTCAGCTACTTATTACATCATGCAAGTGTATGGAGATACAAACGCACCTCGCAGAGACAAGTTTACCTCGCAAGAATGAAATCTTAAGCCTTTCACTGTTGGTCTGGTCATCCCACAAATATTGTCACTGCTGATGAAAATAAATGATACAGTGCAGTGTGGAAGATATTAGATTTGTAATCTTCAAGCATTTTTGATGATTAGGTCTGTTTGATTGACCGTCAATGACTAATAATTTGTAGGGAAATTCCATCAAAGTCGGTGCTGAAATGAGCAAGCTTCCTCGCTTAGCTAATGACATGCTAGGTTACCATGGCGCAGCATCACACAATGTTTGCGTGCGGTAGTCAGATTATTTGAAAAACGCTTGGTCTGTACATGTGATGTTTTGGTGTGTGTCTGAATTTGAATTGGAGTTTTTCAATGCTGAGCTCGTCAGTCAAGATCAGCTGCATCACTGGCATGACAGATGCACAAAGGACGTATTGTCACGGAAGGAATGTGTTTGGTAGAAAAGATGTTCTCTCCTACAATGGTAATCATCCAGCCCATTGCTGATCATGCTTGGGAACAGGGTGGAGAGACAATGTGTGCCCCACCCCCTAGCTCAACAATATGTGCTTCATATACTGGTGCATTTGCTGTATTGATGCCATCGGTTTATTCTGAGTTTTGTGAAAAGGAAATTTGTGCTTCTGCTCAGGGGATGACATTCTCTAAACTGTCAGTCCATCAAAAATATCGTATAAAACGGGTATAAAGATTTTGGTTACTGTATACGCTGTTATTTTCGCGTACAGATATTTTCGCGAATGAGGAGGTCACGGTTATTTTCGCGAGATGTTGTTTTCGTGAATCGACACAGAGGCCTACATATGGGCACTACTACCTGATAGATTATGGTGACATTTTCGCGTGTTGTTAAATTCGCGGTCCAACTGTGATTCGCGAAGTTCGGGAAATTAAAACCCTCGCGAAAATAACAGCTTATACAGTATTAGGTTTCTCTTCTCCCCCTCCTCCCTCTTCTTCTTTCTCTAGTATACTTGCAATTCAGTCATGCTGTACAGTAAATGCTGCTAGTTTGGCATAACAAATGAGTTGGATTGTTAATGAATAAGTGATATTTTGAGCCTTGTATCACAGGGAAAAGACAAATGCATTGTGATCACGTTGCGTTACTTTACTGCACATTTGTTCACATAGTTTTCTACTTCACGCAGTAAAAATGAAAAGGGGCATGAGTGTTTTAAGACACGTTACACCCAAGATGATTAAAGGGTGTAAGTGGATAATAAAAGCAGTAACTCATCAGGGTACTTGCGCTACCATTAAAGCGGTGAATATTGCTTGGCTTGTATTTTACGTTCCGCTGCTTTCAGTGAGTATATTTTATTACAAAATATGTCAATTCTCGTAATTGATGCTTCTGCAGCGATCTCACATCCAGTCAAATGTTGTAAACAAATGCCATTCTAGAAAGACAAATTTTGTGGTCCACTTAACCTCTGTACAGAGGCAAGCTTATAAATAATCGGGGGGGGGGGATGCGGGAGAGGAGAGGGAGACAAGTATAAAGAAAGATTGCGAGAGGAAGAGAGAGGAAGAAGTTGGGCATAAGGATACGGTGTCACATTTACTGCAATGAATTAATTGACCTGCAATTGCTCACTTCTGTCAAACCCAGAAAATACGGGTGATTTTTAGATGAGTAAAATGAGTAAAATATTCTAATCTCTCATCACTGATTTCAAAGTGAGCTGACCAAGGTCCCAGTTTAGCAAACTGTCTGGTTCTTTGGACATAGCTGCTTGCATGATTTAAAGCATCGTAATGTCTCTGCTTCTGCTCTTATCATTTTGAGAATTCCATTCTCCTAGCAGTCTGCTTTAAGATGTGTTCTAAGACAGGGTACAAAAGCTTCTGTGGTATTTGATATTGAAGCTTACATTTTGTGTGTGTGTGTGTGTGTGTGTGTGTGTTTTTTAAACATCTTAATATAGCACTTTACCTTCATAATTCTGATTGTTATTTTGAGTGGTAATAGGAGTTATATACATTTCAACCTTGCCTTTATCTACTTTATGCTATTAATTCCCTGAGCTGAAGTTTGACACCAATTATCGTGAAAGCTGAAAACTTGACCTGCAAAGGTCACGACCCCTGGGTCAGCTGCCCGAGGTACAGGCATATTTATGAGTCGCAAGGCTGTTAGGAGAGACGGATTCTTTGTACTGATGATAACGAGGAAAGTTGTATGAACTGAAATATGAGTATGAAATGACAGAGGGAAGGGGGTGGGGACAGAGAGGAAGGGGGTAGGAGAGATAAAAAAAAGGAAGGAAAGAGTAAACGTGCATGTGTAAGGTTTGCTGGTGTGGGAAAAATAGATAAATAGATGAAGAAAATGATATAATATATCTTTCTCTCTCTCTTTCTTTCTCTCTCTCTCTCTCTCTATCTATCTTTCTATCTTTCTATCTATCTATCTATCTATCTATATATATTTTTTTACTTCCCTAAACTTATTTTGATATTTGATCAAGACTTCCTGACAATTTCGCGAATGGTTGAATTCGTGATTGTGGAGTACAGTACACTGAACATAGAATGTATGATTGCACTTCACATTCATGTTGGGATCAGTGTTAATATATTTGCATATTTTTGAATTTGCGAATAGCACCAGACTTGCGAAATTCGCGAAAATAAAACCTTGTGAAATATTCAGCGTATACAGTAACTGCCCAGTAACAAGTACATCGCCGCCCATTAAAATGTCGGCATGGTCAGTGATAACAATGGAAGAACAGAATCCATCATCCCATTCTCATCACATCTCTATAATCTATAATGCGCACAGGATTGTCACCACATCTAATTTTGAAATGCCAATCAATTGATGGGCTTGCTCTCTCATTGATTTTGAAATTAGACATGGCCATCTCCCCAATATCATGCTTTTGCCACTTGCAATGACAGTCAGACGGACAGAGCTATGTACAATTTGCCAGTACTCGAGCATGGTTGGACTGTGCATGATTTTGTTTGACAAGCATCAAATGGAAATTGTCCCTTGGTAGATTTGGAGACACAACACAAAGACATTCTCCTACAAATCCAGCTAATGTCTTTCCTTTGGGGTGGGGGAGGGGTTTGGGATGATATAGCATGTGAATGAAATCATAAAGAGGTGGTATTAAAGATATAAGGAAAACTTTCCGAAGATGATATTGTTGGGAGGAATCTGTGAGATAGCAAAGTAACACTAGTCGCAGATGATATGCACACTTCATAGAATTGGAGGCAGGTCATCTAACGTTCAGGCAAAAAGAAAAGGACACCTTCCCTCAATCCACAGTCATGGTGTGGAGACGAAGAATATGTTGGCATTCAGTGGAAGATATTTGGCAAATTTTGTCAGGGGCGCGGGCAGTCGTGGAGAAATCCTTCGACGATGAGCCGCATAAGCAAAACATCTCAATGAGGACAGCATGAGTGCTCTTTGGATCCGCTTGGTAGCACCCTCCATCCGGGCATCGGCAAAAAAAGATAGCTCTTGTCTCTCAAAGTCTCCACATCTCCACGTTAACCCTCTGTGGACTGCTACTCGAACTGCCCACTATCATCTTATGCGGTGTAATCAGTAGTGATGAAGACCAAAGACTTAATGTTCACATTTTTCATGCTTGCACCCTACGACCTTCAAGGTCAGGATTTGCTCTGGAGAGCATACATGATGTAGAGGCCATAACATTCTGTGTTTTTCCGTCATCAATTTTTTTTTTCATTTCCCTTTGTATGCATTCTGTGTAGAGATGAATGCTAGTGTAGTTGTGGAAAGTAAACAATACAGAAAAGACACACAGACACACCCCTTTTTATGCCCCCCCCCCCCAGCCCTCAGGTGCAATATTCCACCTGTCCCAGTGTGAAGATGACATTTGGCACCAGAATACAGCTGGAGATTGTGTGGCAAGTTGTGTCTAATCTTGAATGCAAGTCATTCACTGGATTAACTCTGTCAATACCAAGGTCCCGTCTGTCCACCTAGGATGTTCTTGGCACTTTCAAGATGTGATAGTGGAAGAGTTAACGGAGAAACACAAGATATGATTTTTTTTTTTTTTTTTAGATTTAATAAAATGCTGACAGTGTCTAACCATCTATTGTGGATGTAATAGTGCACTAAATCTTGATGTGTTCAGTTCTGGTATCAGATCTAATGCTGTAAATGTCATCCACATGATAGTACATTAGTCACCATTTATTTAGTGCAGTAATGACCTACAGCAGTGTACATTGTATGCTCCAGTTTCAAACACCCTGGACACTGTATTTAGAAAAATGAGATCAGTGACCACTGTATTTGTAGACTGAATAGATAGATCTCCTGAAGGAGTTCGATCTTTTTATGAACAAAATTTGTTACTCCATGGTATGAGAGCAATATGAATATTAATATCTCATTTTTGTGTTATTTTTGTGCAGTTATACTTACGTATAAGACAGTAAAACACAATCCAAATTACTTTGATGGGTGTGCAATGGAGGTTTCAACAAATTGTAAAAATCCCATGTTAAACAATCTGCAGAGGTGTAAAATGGGAGCACCTCAAAAAACAAGACTAATTTGTATTAAAAGATGATTGATCATACATTATAATAGATTAGCATTATATTTTCAGACAGATATCTGTTTTGTATTGTTTTGTTCAGAAAATAAAGGAAAACAATCTTTTCCGTTATATTCATGGGAATGTGATGCACAAGAATTCACCTTCTGACCGTGGAAGCATCATGGAAATATTTTTTTTTGGCTTGAAGTGTGTTAAACACACTACGTTCACTATAAACTGAGACTGGTTTTGCATGTATTCATCCCAGTACTTCATGTAATGACTTCTGCTGCATGTGCACGGCAAAACTGTGATAGAACTAGAACAACAACAACAAACATTAAAAACTCTCGAGGTAGAGAAGTGAGTGAGCTGTCGATACTGGAGTGGAAGTTTTCTGTTTCCCCCCCTCTAGCGTTTCTTGTTTTCTCCCCGCCAAGTACACGCTCCCGATACTAAAAGATGTAAATGTTGGGAATCCATCAGGAATGCCTACTTTGGATTGTGCATGACAGTTTCACCTTGTTCGCTGTGTTTCATGTTTGGAGTATTGATGTGTGGCAATGGTGGTTGCCTGTTTACTTGCAGAATGCCCCATGGCTATTTCCATTATTGGTAAATTTTTCTCTCTCTCGCCCTCTTTTCCAGAGGGGGAGCGGGGAAGAGAAGGTATAGGGAGGAGTTTGATACGTGCACCCCTTTACATATCAAGGAGCAATGGTGCGTGTACTTTTCGGTAATCTTGACTGAAGCCTGTGATTGTGGCCGACAGTGAGCTGGGGAAACAGTTGGGCCAGCTCAATTCGTTCCTAAATGCATCAATCATTGCGATAGACGGAAAAAATGCACAATTCTGCCGGCGGGAGAACGTCCCTCCTTTTTCTCCCCTCATCACCCCAATTTAGATCCCCCCCCCCCCCCAAGAATAAGACCAGATGAACAGTGTAGATCTTTGCAGTTGTCAGTCTGTTTTTATTCAACAATCTAGATGTGCGACATGTTTTTGTCGCTTTTCTTTCTTTACATTTCTCTCTGTAAACAACAGAGAGGGAAAAAACAACAACAAAAATGCCCTCAGGACCTGGTATCCATCTTATGAGTACATCTAGTCAAAATAGACTGTATGTTTGCAACTGGGTCTTTCCTAAATGTACACAAAAACTACGGAAGAATTCCAATGTCCTGTTAGCTGAAGTAATGCAATACTTTTGTACCATGCAGACTATTTCCTTAGTTGACCATTTGGATCTGTAGGTTTTTTTTTTTTTAATTCTCTATTATTTTTATTTTCTTGTTTGACTGTTCAAACAAACTTTGTGTCTTTGTACCAAATGTTAATAACACTTAAATGCTTAGAATTTTACTCTGTATTAACATAATTATGTAACCCATTGCATCTTAGTTACTTGTAATAGGTATATCAGCTGGTGTAAAAAGTAGAAACCATCTGAATTTCAAGGAGGAATACTATGCATTTACATCTTGACTTTTTCTCATCTTCCAACTTGGACTTGACTTCCTTTGCTGTCTCTAGAGGAAGAGTATTTCACTTAAGCCCGCCGCACACTACACAATTTTGCCCCGATTCACCGGTCTTAAGACCTTAAGACTAGAAGTGTGACGTCACAGTCTTGCCATTTTCTAGTCGTACGACTGGGTCTTAGCGCCAGTCGTAGAGATTTGACATGTTGAATTTCTATGACTGGTCGTAGGCTTTCAGCCATTCACAATGCAGTAAAATCATGAGTAAAATGCAAGCGCACACAGTGCGCACTGCGTGCACTTTACAGTCGGGTCGTATAGTGTGCGGTGTCCGCTTGTACGACTGGTCTTCAGACCCTGCTTGGCTGAAGACTTTAAGACCAGTCTGATCGTGTAGTGTGCGGTGGCCTTTATTCTCTTGTGACCAAAAATTGCCAAAGAATTAGATTTTGTATAGGAATTATCATGAAATCATTGTCTACAGCCAGTTCACTCTGCAATGTGGTATAGATTCTAAAATATGTGTAAAACAAATAAAAAAAAAAACCCTGTTCAATAGAAGCAGAAATCTAGTAACTTGGATCATATGATTCATGCTGCAATGAGATATTTTCATCGTATGAACTTCTCTCTCTTCAGTGTTCTGAAAAAGTTCAGAGCTCATAGATTTTCATGACGGGAATCTAAGTGCACTGGAGGAAAGAGTTTAACTATGTTACAACAGGTGATGCTGGATTATAAAAATTTGTTTTGCAGGTAACAGAAAAGAATTACACCTCTGGCTGGAAGTGAGAATATTTCCTGTAAACCCTTTCCCAACTCCTTCTTCACGTGTCTGTCATCTCAGGCCTCAAAATCCCTTTGACAATCCCCCTTAGTCCCAGCCACACAAACAGATGTTATTGAAAGTGCTAATGGTTTCTCTACGCCCCTTCAAGTGGCCCGGCCTTTGTTCGCCCATCAGTTGGCCATCAGTGGCCCGACAATGGCTCTCCGGTATCTGGTATTGTCTCCCCCAACTGGAGAGGTTTAGGGGCCGCTCTTGTTGCCATTCTACAAAGGTATTATTGGAATGTGTCTAAAGTGTGAAAGAAAATTGGGGCAAAAGAAGTGGGATGGTGGTTAGGACAGAGGGGATGGGGGGGGGGGAGGAATTTTTCTTAAGTGGGAAATACCTTACCCTCACCACTCTTTTCTCTTCCTGGTTCTCTACTGAATTTGTCTGCTCAAAACCTGCTGCCATTTTCAAGCCTGGTACTATTAGTGAGAGCAGCTTGTAGTACCGCTAGTCAGAGCAGCTTGGAAGAACACATAGATGATGAAGCACTGATATGGGGTGGGGAAGGACTTAGAGGTGGTAATTGTTGCTCCCTGCAAGATTTTCACAATTTTTCTACATAGTACTTGTTTCTGATTTTGATACAGAATTGTTCCCCAAAAAATATTTCAGTTTGTAGACTCCCATATATGTTTTAAATATGCATAGGACCAGCAAATGTCAAACCCATTTTTGTTTTTGATTGATATCAAAGATGTAGCTACTAAGGGCTACCAGCAATGAATAGAATAATAGGTACTTGTTGAAGTATTTATTACTTCTCCTCTTGATAAAAGTATTTACATCTCAGTAAGACTCAAAAGTCCATATCATGTTAGCTCTGATTTTTCATGCACATGTGATTTGATGTAGTTTTTGTGATCATGATCAAATTTTTTTTTCTCTCTAGTGGTTCTTTTAAGCCACTGTTTAGGTGCAAGCATAAAAGCTACATCATTAGTCTTGAGTACAGTCTTTTTTAAGTAAAAGTAAAGTTGTTGGAAGAGTTGTGATCAGTGATACTCCACTGATAGGGCACAATAGACACTTCGAAATGTGGGGATAGTAGATTGTGAGAGATTGGGGAAGCTTTTTTTCGTGGAATAAAAGAATCATAAGTCTACACAGCAAAGAAAAGAAAAAACCACAGGTATCAATCCCCTCTCCTAATATCTTGAGTCTCTTAAATCTCTCCCTTTCTCTCAAACGGTCATTCTAATCCCTACATAGAGATGGTCAGTTTTCTGCATCCTCTAGGGTAAATCAAACATTTAACTCCACATACATTAGTCATCAATAGTGACATCACTCAGTGGTAGATGGGTAGTCTTGCTTCCAGACATTCTTTTTGTTCACTTGTCTGAATCGATGCTGCCAATGTCCTTTATCTGCAATGCCTTTATAAAGACCAGGTAGGATTAGAATGCCATGGAGTGGCAAGGCTGATCCATCTTGTATACATTCAAAAATTCCTGTAACAAATTGTGTACAACTTTATCACTGATCTCTGTGTAAGTACACACACAGCCGAAGAATCTCGACTGGACTCGGCCGTTACAGATTGAGTGTACACTTCGGATGCACATTCGTGGACGGGCGCTGTGCGTGGTTTTCGAATGTGCTCCGGTGAGCACTGACTGAAGGTCAATGCCATGAGGCCACCCATGTGGTTTCCTCGTGTTACCAGGTCTTTGATTGTATAGTTTTTTGTTGAGAGGGGGATTCAGGATTTAACTTTATGTGATAATTAGAAACCCCTTCTACAAAATATCAAAGAGCATCAATTCTAAAGGAGTTAAAAGTTTATTTGATGTTTGTTTTGAAATGGCTGAGATATCGAGAAAAAAAAGAAGAGTAGAACAAATTTATCCTAATAAAAGGTGGGACCAACCTTAAAGGCTTTATTGCAAAATGTTTATATTGTAGGATGTTTTATGATACAACTGATCTACATATATGCATCAAAAGTGATAACAGTTTTTTAAAATCACTTCTCCCACTGGTAAACAGTACTTTAAAAGTGGGAGAGTGGTATCCAGGGTACTTGCTTGACGTCATACCAAGGAGGTGCCACCTCCCAGGTCAGACCCCACTCCACCCTTCTACATGCGTCTGGTCCTTTCCCCTCTTGGATGTTCCACCTGTAGAAGCTAACCCCCTCCCCTACAGATATCTGGAAGGGTTCTTGACGGATATTCTGCCATCTTGGAGACTTAAAATTGCTTCATTATTTGCATGCTATATGGAAGGTTTGGAATATAACAATGAACTATGGCTACTCTTCTAGACTTGGAACATGATGGCTACGTGCTCAATGCTGGAATTATGTACTATGGCAGAGAACCCTGCAGAAATCTTGTTCATGTTGATATCATTTGATTTCCACTGTAAAGCTGTGGCTTCCACCTTTCTTTGCTTTTCTAGCCCTGTGTTGAATGATAAACTACTTATCACTGACTCAATGAATATGTCAGACAGTAATAATCAATGACGTTTACCACGGTAATTTTCGTGACTGTAAACAGCTCTTTCTCACCATAGATAAAGAATGCTGATTACACTGCCTTGTTTTTTAGGTTTTGTCAGTGGGATGCAGTCAGTGGGACTACACATTGGAGCAGCATCATAGGGGCAGTCATATAATCCTGCTTCAGATTCAAAACATTAGTGCATTTCAGTGCAAGCACGGACAGTCACCCTGGCTTCTCCATGCATGAATGTTCAACGTGCACGGCTGCAGTTTTCATGTCCTTCTCACTCTCCCTGATGAAGGCGACTGTCTTGTATAGTGTACGTGACTGAGAGATGATTTACACGGGTCAATATGGGACACCTCTAGGGCAGGAACCCCACTTGAATGGGAGGAAAGTTTGTGTGCTGGCCCCTCCCAACGAAGTGGGGGCCGCTGTACTTACGGACTGTAGGCCTACTGGTAGTTGATGAAACGAAGGAATATAATTATGGTAGCCTGAAACTGTTACGTGGAGCCCAGAGAGGCTGAACTTGGCCTGTCAGAGAATTCTGTGCCACCAACAGTGATTACATTTACGAGACAAAATCACATTCTGAAGGCTCTCCTCATATGCCTGTTAGCTTGGGGGGATGAGCACAAACTTGGAGCTTTGATCGTTAACCACCTGACAATTTATTCAATACGCCTCCAAATACTTGAATAGGGGGCAGGTGCATGTCAAAATATAACCAGTGCTTGCCTCAGTTTGGAGCCATTGAGCAGCTATTTCTGCACTCAGCCTCATCAATAATCTGAGCAGGTAGTCTCGGGTGATGCAGCCCCCCATGTAGAATTTGTCCCGTCTTCAACTTGAGCATAGAGATGAGATGTTGGAGGAGAGGGACTGGCGAGGATAGACTAGGTGCTTTCAAAGCCAACACTCCTTAGGGAGCAATTAGGTGCATATTTAATAAGCCTGGGTTGGAAGAACTCAGAGGAAGGACACGCATGATGATCCTCTAATTATGCAATGATTATTATTCAGGCAGACTGTCATGACATGTTGGCTGGTAGATTTATTTGAGGGGGAGCTTAGGAGAGCGAGACACCCCCTCGAGAAACAGAGCGGGATAATATCTAAACAATAAAGAAAATGGAGAAAAATATGTATATCAGAAAAACAAGCACCCATCTGGTGGATTTCATTCCGAGCTGAGCCAGTTTGTCATAGCTGTCATTTTTATGCGCCCATTGTGACCTCGCTCTGAACCTGTCTACCGTGAATATGTCCTTCCAGCCTAGAGGCGAATCTCTTGTCGTGGATCTAAGAAAACAAAGCGCAAAACAAAAACAACAAAATCCCAAAAGGGAATAAATGTTTGCCATTACTTTGAATCTGAATATGTGGGGATTCTGGTGATTATAGATAATGTTGTCTAATGAATACTGATATTTTCTTCATTACAGACCAATATTTAAAGAGAAATTATGCAACATCCTGCAATGGATACAATGTCAATTCTGCTGCAATTTTAGTAGTACACTGTATGCCTAAATCATTATTCTTTGTTATGTTTAATGATGTTTCCATTATTTCATTACTGAAAGTATTGGTGCTGTCTATGAATTAGAAAAAATATATATTTCCTATCTTAGTAGTACAAAATGTGTATATTCTCTTTGAGACCCATCCATAAATTGTCCAGAAGACAGTGATGATGAGGATTTTGCTGATAATAATGATTTTATAATTCAATACATTTTGACATTAGTCCGGAGAATGTATGATGTTGATAAGAGAAATATTGATAGGCCTCAATTGTCATTTTGCAGTCATTTGAGAGAAAACATTGTGTAGCTTGTGCATGGGATAGTTTAATGATAGATTGTTACAGTCAAATCCAAAATGGATATCAAATGACTGATTGTATTCAGCACAAGAGTCATGTTAGCTATATCACTGAACTTGACAATGTAAGAATTTTTGAAGTCCCAATTTTTCTTTGTTTACCGCCTATGATATCATCATGAAGAAAATTAGGGTTACATATTTATGTTGAATGGCTCAGAACATTGGACAACTCTTTAAAGGGATTATTGCCTCGTACATTAAATTCCTGTGTGTGTTTTTGTTTTTGTTTTTGTTTTTTGCTTTTGTCATAATAGAAGTTTGGAAGATTTCAATTACTACCTTTTTGAAGTGTCTGCCAGTCAGAGCACAGCTGTTCCACTTACAGCCCACCCTCCCTTTGTGTAGTTTGCAGGGCAGTATGTTTAAAATGCAAATTGTGCCTTTTGAAAAATCCACTTCATTTGTGCCCATAGGCACGCTAGACACCCAGGCAAATAAAGCACACACTCATGTTCCTTCTGTCAATACCACTTGGGTCTTGCTGCTGAGTCTTTTTCAACATCTTTTCAGTGCCCTTGTCTGCATTGCATGTCTCCCTTTCCAAAAAGCCATTCTCTTGAGTGCAGTCGTACATATACACATATTGCATGATGTTTCTTAAAAGGTACAGAGAAGGTGTAAGCAGATTCCTGCTACCCCTTTGCCCCCTGGGTGAACATGCTGTCCCACTTTCCATCTCCTAGCCACATATATACAATACAAACCTTGATCCAGCCCCTAAAATACATGATAATCCCGCAAAGCTCTGAAATCCAAACATGAACCCCATATGCTCGCCAGCTGGGTCCAGAGAAGTTTCAGTGAGACTTGGTCGTAGGCAAATTTCTCCTCGTGCGTTTCATTGATATTTCTTTATGTACAGCTTCCTTGGGAATGGCTCTTTATTTTTCGTTGTGATTATGATGGCAATGTTGGAAATGGCAATATTTATGATGATAATGATAAGGATAATGATACAAACACAAATAACTAGTTATACAATCTATCAATATAATTGTTATTATTTAAATCAAATGCTATGGTTATTATCATCTTCATCATTGTTATATCTGCTTGTATCCTTTATAGGAATCCTAAGGAATACACTTGTCGCAGCATCTGAACTGCACTACTAGCATATCTTTTGTGTTTTCAATGTCATTTGTAATGAAGAAGTTTGTTGGAATGATTCTTCCTCCCCCCCCCCCCAACTCACACAGATCAAGTATAATTCTAAGACATATCATGATGGTCCATCAGCAGAATGGCATATTTTCAGGGGATTGTCAGGTTGCCCAAATAGTATGTGTGCTTTGGGTGTCTTGAGTGTGTATGTACCGTAGTTTGTGATCGTTTATCCTGTAGTGTTGATTGTTTTTGTTTGTTTTAGTTACTTCTTTTCCTTGCCCAGTTGATTGAAAGAAATTCTCATTCCTTCCTTTTAAGAAATAAATTTTGCCACAGTAGAAATACAGAAATCTGTTTGGTGGTGGTGGTGGTGGTGTGTGTGTATACGGTGTATGGACTCAAATAAACCGACCGATGGATACTTCCAAGGATTGAATTGTTCCCAACTCATCAGAAGCTCCAGACACTTTCCTCTTGACTTGTTTGCCGTCCCAATCAGTGTGGAGATGAAGATACTCAGTTTGTATGGAACCTTGTGCCTGATTGCTGAGAAATCAAAAGTATGAGTTTTGTAACTCTCACATAAAGTGTGTCGGACCTCTCATGACAAAGGGAAGTGGCACCAATTTGGTGTTGAGGGAACCTATTACTGTACCACTTGCTTTTATTTGAAAGTCTACCATTTCAAATCAGTGAAATGAAGTGTGATCAGTGAGAGTGGTGCATCCCTGTCTATGTTTCTCATGCTAGCTGGATAGTAACATTTTCACTTTAGCGGGGGGAATCTTATATTGGTGCTGAGGCCTGCATGGTGCAATCGTGTGTCCAGTGTGGGTAGTCTCCTTTATGATCTGTCTGCTCATCAATCTAAAACTTCGAAATTTACCCCAGCAAAAGAGTCATTGTGAGTTGTGAGATGTGTATTAGGAAGTGAGACCATACAAAACATAGCTCAATATAGAAAAGGAAGCAAAAGGAGAAACAAAATCAACATACAAAGAGTAAAAACTTGTGCAAAGTCAGACCAGTTTCACCCAAAATAGTATCTACTGGTTGGTTGTCAGTACAATGTAAGTAATACGGGGTCTTGAGGGCAGCTGGTTGTGAGCTCTTTGTTGTGTTTTATGTCCCTCATGCAGTACTCTTTTGTTTTGTGCATGAAATGTCACTAATTTCATGTGCGCTCAGGCCAAAAGCGCACGCCAAATGATACTTTCTTTCAATGACACTTAAGTTACGTTCAAATGGTGATCCTTAACCTCGAGGATAAGCTAACTTCAAGGATAAGCTCTATTAGGCGCCAAGCGTTGCATCAGCCTTTTCATCAACGAAATGACTGATTTCTTGACGAAATCAACTGTGCGACACTTGGCGCCCCATAGAACTTATCCTCAAAGTTAGCTTGTCCTCAGAGTTAAGGATCACCGTCTAAACATAAGTTTTATTTGTAGACATTTTCTTAAACAGAGGTAGTTGGGACAGTCATACCAATTCAGGTAAACTTATACATGTTAGTCTTATTTGTTTTTGAAAACACAACAGGATTATTTAGTATTTATAAGAGACATCTGCATAATATGAAGACATTCTGCAGGTGCATTCAACCACAACTGAGAAGGCATGATTAGATAATTTGATGACATTAGATTTAAAAAACAAAAATAAAAGAAAACTTGTGTCATATGTCTGATCGTACTCAGTTGTTCACACCTGTTGGCTACTTTTGTGTAATGAATTTCTTGTTTGAAAGCAATTCTTTGCTTCATGATGAATTCTTGTCAACCTGTTGTACGACTTCAATTGTGAAAGATTACACAATGGACAAAACAGACGGAAGACGATGCTGCGGACAATATGCATCAACCGATGATATGAATGAATTCAGTGCCAGTTTCTGTAGAAATGTTATCTGTGTTTATCCCTCTTCCCCCAGTCAGTACCCATCATATTTTAATCCTCTCATTAATCTCTCCAAAAAGCCCTCGTATTAATCCGTGTGTCCTACCATCCTCCCTCCCATAGATCGTCATCGCATGAGGAGAGACAAGTACAATAACTGTGAGTTGACGCTTGGATTTATTTTTTCTCATGTGTGTTGCACCACCCATCATGACCCCTGACCTCTCACCTCCTCCACCTCTTCCTCTTCCTCTGTGTCTTCCATCCCTCCATCTTTCATCCATCACCGTCATCACCATCCTCCGTATTAATGCACTGTCTGTATCTGTGGGTCCCTTCAGATGTCCCATTTATCCCACTTTGTGTTTCATCATCCGCCATGCCATAGGCTTAGAGGACTTTCAGACTTATACAAGAACTTGCTGTAATCCAATTTTCCTGAAACCAACACATTTTGAGTGGTAGCGTGTTCATACACCAAAAGGAGTCTACTTGCTGACCTATGTTGAACTACAACGGGCAAACGTGATTTGAGAAATGTGTTGGAAGAAAATATGTGATTCAAGTTTGATTTCAGCTGAACATTGATTATCTCATAACACATTTACAAGCAAGTTTTTGTATAAGTCTAAAAGCACTCTTTCACCATATTTTTCAAATTTGGGGTTTTGTATGCAGTGTCCATTAACATCATAAATTGATACAATGCTTTTGTTGAAAGGAGTTATTAAGTAGGCTTGAACTCACAGTATTTTTTTTTTTTGTTACTTATGAAATGGCATTTAAAACCCAGTAAGATATGTTACGTTTTGTTAAACCACATGGAATATTGTATTGATTGAGTTACAAGATGGCACCTTCATAGACCTCTCTGCTATTACCAAATTAAAATAAGAATTCTCAAGCTCAAAGAGTTACTCTGAAGCATATTCAACTTGTCTGATTGACCTTCTGTTGTCACTTCTTTTTCTTTTTTGAGCTGGAGTCATTCTTCTTTATCTATTCATTTTTTTTTGGGGGGGGGGGGATGGGAGGGGAAGGCAAGTTTAAACTTTGTCAAAGAAGTATAAAACTGATAAATGACCAACAAACAAGCATGCAAACTTGTAGCTTCAGTGTCATTTTGAATCATAGATCAGTACACCTGCAATAATTTTACGTGCATGATGATGCAGACACGGTGCATGATATGCTTTAGCTTTCATCAAACATCCAAGCATATTTTCTTTTTCTTTTTTTTTACATTTTGCTTTTGTCTTTGTATGTGCTTCAACAACCATAATCCTTAATGGTGCGCTCTCCTGCAAAAAAAGAAAAAGAAAAAGAAAAAGTAAAACAGATACGATGAGCTGTCAAGAATCAGATATTGCTATCATAAATTCCCAATACCTTTGGAAGCAGATTCATGCCAAAATATTGAGTGAAGTAAATTTGATACACCAGATGGCCAGAAATGTCCACATTGATGCAGTGTGAATAACACCCGCTGCATGCAATGATATTTGTGTGATGGAATGGGTTTACCAAGGATAAAGCGACTGTACAAAATATTTGTTCATATCATGATTTGTAGCCATCCATCTCTGAAATGAGTTTGATATTATGCTTATTACCGTATTAGTATGGATGACTGTAAAGCAAAAGGCCATGGACAAATACAGGCTTTCATATGTGATGAATAGAACATGTTGGAGAACTCTACAAAGAGATGGGGTTACATGCAGATATTAGACCCCGTTTACAGTGCGGGGCTGGGCCGAGCTGCGGCCGAGCCGCGGCCGAGCCCAGCCTCAATTGCGAGGCCGGGCCCCGCAATTTTGTCCGTTTACACTGCCGGGCTCGGCCGTGCTTTTGATTCAAACCTTTCAGTATTTTGTCGTAGTGGCGCTCTGCTTGTAAACAAATGCAATTTGGTATTGTCTGGTTTTCAGACCCTTTGCCGAATGAATTCCGTGGCGATGAAGTCGCCGTTCGGGCAAAGGCCTTTGCCGAAGGAAAGAATCCTTTGCAGGACAAAACGACCTTAAACTATACTAGTTTTTGACGTTGAGGGGTTAATATCCTGAATAGCGAAAGATAGAGGCAGAGGGTTTGGAAACCAGACTAAAATTGGCCACGCAATTGGCCGCGCATTTGGCCCAGTTTGCGTTTACACCAAGAAAAGGCCGGGCTCGGCGGCGGCCGAGACCACCTCCAGAGCGAGGCCAAATGCGAGGCCAATTTTGGCCTCGCATTTGGCCTTTTGCGCGTTTACACTGAAGCGAGGCTGGGCACGGCCGCGCCCGAGCCGCGCCCGAGCCTCGCACTGTAAACGGGGTCCTAGTTTCATGAGAAGACTGAGGAACCTGTCTTATGCAGATATGGAATCTTTACTATTAAAGTCCTCGTCAATTGTGCATAGTACATTGTCCATATCGATCAAGACACCATTACATAAGAGGTACATGAATACAGTGTTGTGGAGTGAGACTAGCTTAGCTGAAGTCAGAAACATTTTCTTGCATTGAATAATCCTCAAAGTTTAGGGTCCATGGGCTTTCATCATCTGTCATGAAGTTTTTTTTTTGGACATAAAAACTCATCCACTTCATCACATACCTAACATCAGTAATTAAAGATAGCACATATTGTGTGTATTTATGGTTTTGAGTGTGTGCCTTCAATGTTAGCGAACTCTAATGCGTGGCCCATGTGTTTGTGTGCGTATACGCTGTATGTGGGTGTATGTATGTGTAAATCATTTGCAATGAGTGTTGGTGAAAATGTGATGCAGATTAGGAGTACATGCAGTTGAGATGTTGATAGAATTGCAAGACCTCTTTTTCTAGAGAACTACTGGTACTTGAAGCTGGAAGACAATATATTTGTGACAAGTTTTGAACATTAGCATCTTCCATGGATTTTTTTAAATTTATTTTTTATTATTGTTATTATTATTATTTATTATTATTATTTTTATTATTATTTTATTATTTTTTTTTTTTTTTGGGGGGGGGGGGGCTTTTCATGGTCCATATGTTATATAAATATGTGTGCTGCTGGAGTGTATGTGCTGTTGAAAACCATAAGGGCGTATGAGCCAAACCGAAGCCTGAGGGGTTATACCCTTCTGTCATTCATGAGGTAATATATTTACAGTGATGTTAAGAAGTATCATTGCAGTCTTAGCATTTTAAAAATGAAAAAGTCACGTAATTCTGTTTGATGAACTATCAAATCGTGACCAAAGCTGTCTTGTTAATGGAATTTTTGAGATATTGTCATTTCATTTGCACTTGGTATCCTTCTGTTCAGAAAAGAAACATGTGGAAGATCTGTAAATTTGGTTGTTCTGATGTGATATGTTCCGTGTCATGTGAAAATGTAACTCATCTTTGATTTTTTTTTTTTTTTTACTTTCATTTTGTTGGTCGGTCACCTAACAAAAGTTGTCCGAAATGTGCACAGTATATGTAAGTACCATCGTCCCTGTTCATAAGCTTGTTTATCCTTCTCATTCATTTTAGCTGCACCCCACTTTGTTTTCACAGTTTGCGGTTGTGTTCACACTATTTATTCACCGGTTCATTTTTTTTCCTTTCTTTTTATCCTTCTTGTTCACGTTGTCGTAGCAAGATTACTAGAAGCTTTGCGTTTTATGACATATGTAGATGAGAAAAGCCGATTCTTCTGAAAAAGGCATTAATACTTTTTTGATATCTGCATCTTTGTGTGTGGTAAGAAAATGCGAGTTTAAGCAAATTAGCAACAGAAAATTTGAAATGATTGTTGTATTCTGAAAATTGAAATTATTTGGTGCATTCTCCATCAGATGGTTCATTTCAAGCATTTGAGATGGAATGGGTACAAAGATAATGACTAGATGGGATAGAAAGTTAACCAACCAACTGTTAGATATTTTGAGGTATCTCTGTATATTTATTTTGCCCCGACAAAGTGGATTTTGGAGTTCAGAGTTCATGTGCAGAGTAATAATGGCAGTATTTCCTTCACCACTCTGCTGTTTTTGTAGAGTTCGTTGTCAGTGTCGGGTTGAAGATTATCCCATTTCACCATCCATCTTGTTATTTCCCCCCCTCGGTGTGTCCGCATCTAAGTTATTATACAACAGATAGCGCATAATGAGCCCTCTTACTGGCAGTGATGTATTTGGATGTTTATTTGTCGTCCATAATGTCCAAGTTACTGTTCAGTCTGAATCCCACAGCCCCCTCCCCCAAATTAATATAGACAAGTGTGGAGGAACTCCTCGCCCCACCCTCCCTGTCTTCAGCAGTGTGTAATCCTAGAGTTTACATTGCTTTTGCACATTTAAAAATGTATTGTGAAATATCACCCTCAACCCTTCCATATAGAGGCCTATAGGCAATTATTGAAAAAAAAAAACAAGTTGTTAATGCCATTCCTGATATTGTCTAGTTATCTCTATCCTCCCCCCTCCAGTTTTCATTATTTCATAACTGAATTTGTAGAATGAGATAAAGATGTGCACTTAAATTATGGCCATCGTAGTAGACATAGGTGGCAGACACATAACAGTGCATACGCAGTTATTCATTCATTCACCCCGAGTGTCCACTGTGACCTTGTGTGCTCTGGCATGCCTGTACAGGCTTTATCAGTAGAGGGAGCTGTTGACTTGAGAAACCGTAGCTACTCGAGGCAAGTGTAATATACAGTGGGTCTACTGAGAAATCATGTTTGCATTTTTTAAGTTTTTCATTTTTTAAGTGTTTTTCATTTTTTAAGTGTTTTTGCTGCTTAAGTTTTTGAATTTTAGTTACACATCACTTATTCTTGCTTCTGGTTTTTAAATGGAATCTTTGCATGGCATTATCTACTGATTTACTGATATTTTTTGGTGTTTTTTTATTGCAAATAATCTTTGTTTATTATTTTTTGATACACGAGTATTAGTAAATTTGCTTTTATTTGATTTGTCTGGAGATCAATACTTTTTACATCTGTTTTTATGTTGCAATGCTCAGAAATTTGGAAGTGCTTGAGTGAAATAATTACTTATTTCTATAAAGAAAAAGGTAATCTGATTTCTATTTCGTCATTGTTGCATTGTTTTGATTGAAAATCTTGATGATGATTCAATTTGATAATGATGAAAGCTAATTCAATGTCATCAAATTGATGTGTTGTGGAATAATAATATAGAATGAGCCATTGTGTGATGGTTCTAGAGTTCAAACCAGGTAAACAGATGTGGATGTAAGAGACAACATATGACAATCTCCATACATCAAAGGTCCTTCTCTATATCTTGAGGTCATGTAAGAATGACAAACAGACCATACCATCCCACCCCAGGGGAAAAGGAAAGGGGGGGGGAGGGGGTTGGGTCGAGCGGAAGAATTAACCCAAAATCATATCAGCTACTTCCGGTTATTTAGGGTATATCCCTCGTAAGACAACAAATACAAAACAACGCTGCAGCAAATGGGGCCGCCCTGTTTTGAAAGCCTAATGCCAATGTAAACGGGTCACGGAGAGTACATGACCCCTCCCGATGAGATTTCTGTCAGTGGTTGGGCAAATGGCAAGCTTTTGGGATGGTGGAGGGGGGAAGAGAATGAAATTTAAAGGTTTGGTCTGATTTTAGATTACCTTTTTGCTTTGTTTTCATGTGCAAGTGTAGTCTCATACCTTGTATATGGAGATATACTGTACCTCATTAGCTCTCAGCAAGAGTTAAATACGTGAAGTAGAGAAGAAATGAGAGATTGGAAATGCAATCAAGATCCATGTGAAAATTGTAGTGCATAATTTTTGGCTGAGTGGCAAGGTATTTGTTGTTGGCAGTTTCATCTCTTCTCTTTGACACCTTAGCCCTAATGGAAAAATACAGACAGACAGGCATATACATACAAACACATACACACAAAAGTAGTGATATTTGCATCAATAATGTCTCTTAGCTCTGAAAGCAACATGAAGTTTGTTGCTATTCTTAAAATGATAGTATATTCTATGATTACGATCCCATTGTACCTATAGGCAGTCAGGATCTGTGTGCAAACAGAACTGATTGTGTATCAAAATACAATTTCACAAGCGTGTGACTAATCAGGTCAATTCAACAGAATGGCATTACTTGTGGGATGTTATGTTGAGAAGAAATTTCTCCAGTGGTGGGACTGTGGTTGGACAGATTATGTGTAAGTATAGTGTGATTTAAAAACAAATAAAATCATAGGAAGTTCTCAGGCAGTAGAGAATATTGAAACACATTCATGGTTGAGAGATTGTCTTGCATGATGCGAGTGAGATAAAAACAATCAAGAAGTGATTGGATGGATAGAAATTGGTTCATTGGCCCCGACAAACCCCGAAAACATCCCTCATCTGACGCCTATAGTGTCGAAGGAGATCTTTCCTAGACCTCCCGCCAGGTCTGACATCCTCCCTGTTACCCCAGGCTGCATTCCCCTCCCACCAGGGTTTGACACGCCCGGCTCGGCTCAGAGCTTTTGCCCTTAACATTCATGTGACATCTCACCAACCCCAGCCCCACCATCCCCTGCAATCCACCACCACCCCCCCCCCCCCACCCCCTTCTCTACTGTCAAAGTGGAAATTTTCGCGGTGTTGAAATTTTCGCGCATTTCGCGCAACCAGAAACTAGCGCGAAAATAAAATCACGTGAATATTTTTTTGTGCCATATGTTCCAGTAGTTGAGGTCTTGATTCCGCGGAATTAAAAACACGCGAAACTCTTCCTACCCCGCTGAGCGCGAAAAATTAATCGCGCGAAAATATCCACTTTTACAGTATGCCAGTTAGAAGATATCAGTGCAGACTCCAACTTGAACTACACGTGGGTGTAGGTATGACCGCTTAGCTGTGCATCCCCTGAGGAGGGGGGGGGGAACCAAATACATCTCCCCCTCCCCATTTGTGTCCCCAGACCCCTGTCAGTGCACCAGCAGTTGTGTAAATCTATCTGCCGCCATCGCCAGTGGCCCAGCCCCATCTGTGTAAATCCCTGTGATGCCAGAAAGCCAAACTTGGCTAGTCCCAAGTTGTTTCCGGTGATTACCTGGACAGCAATAAATAAACATTACTCCTTCTGTCGCCATCTCGCCTCTCTCCCTCTCTTTCCCTTTCAATAGATATTTCTTCCAGCAGTACCTCAGTTCCTCAGAAACTTTCCCTACTTTTGGACCCTTTTTACAACAGCAATAGGGCCCAATAAGGTGGTTAATGATTAAAACATTAATTGTAATAATGTCCTCCCCCTCCAAAAATACAAACAAACAAACAAAAAGCAAGCAAATGGATGGAAAACTAAATGCCATGATGGTCCAAGTAAAAAATTATTAATTTTCTGATATAAGTTATCCTTATAAATGGATTTGAGTTAGCATGAAGTATCTATATATTTTCCTCATGTAAAAAGTATAAAAGTTTATTACACATTGTTTTCACAAATATGGTGTATTGGTGCTGTTCTATGCTAATCATATTGTGAGTAAACTAGAAGGCAGTGGTCACTCTATAATGATTATGTTCGATATCAGGTTCAAATGCTGTATGGTAATGCCGTATATCTTGTGAACCTTATATTTTTTGCAAATCAAGACCTTTAAGACATTTTGCAATTGAGAACTAGAGCCACAGAATAACAAATTAGCACTAACCTTTCATCAAGAAACAAAGGTAGGGATTACTTACTCCTACTTTGAAGGGGGTTTACATTGCATTTGTGGTAAGGGGGGCAACATTTTGCAGTATTTTTAATATCAGGAATATGGGTCTGCTCGCAAACTTGGCAAAATAAAACCACTACAAAATAACTGGTGTATACCGTACAGGATGGAACGGGACTATAATGTAGTCAACATCTTAGTTGTAATATTGTGATGCCTCCTTTGTTTTTTGAATTCCTCTATACCGAAAGTAATATTTTTCATTATTGAATTGTAGTTGTCAGTTACTCAGTTCCTGCTTGATTACATCTAACAATTTCTGTGCTATTCCAAATATGTGGCAAATATGCCCGGCAGTTTTTGTTTGTGTTGGGGCAAAAGTCACAAATTGATCAACACTTGCAGACCGAGGGCTTGAACCCTTGCCGGAAAACTGTTAATTTCCACCCCCTCCTACACCCCTTGGGAATCACTACAAACCTAATTGCCAGTAGAGATTTTATCTGTCTTTTTCTGTCAATGAACTCATTGGTGATTGAAGGAGCCCAACATATTCAGGTTACCTATTTTACAATATCCCATCAGCTAGTCTAGCTTCAAGGCTGACATTCTTCTGTGTCTTTTCCCCATTTACTGTTTACGTTGTACCTTTGACATTCTTGTAGGCGTTATAACATGGCAGCTCTCCTTCGCAAGATATTCTTTGGAAACTTGAAAGGAATTATAAGGAAAGAGTCTTCGTAAGTTGTTGCTCATGACCCTGTGAGCAACCATGTCTCAACATTCCATTCATGGTCATAATATAATGTTTAAAAGTTTATAATTTGAATATTTGTGTGTATCTGTGTGTTCCAAGGTTACTGGGAAATACTTCAGAAGGTAAAGGAATTTTGCTTTTCGGCTTTACAGAGCCTTCGATGGATTCAGCCAAACCATTAGTATATTGAACAACTGTGTGTTGACATGCTTTTCTGACACCAAATGCCATTTTCATGTCAAATTCATTAAAATTTGTACACTAGCAGATTTTGTTCTGTTGAGCCGTCATTTGCATGGTAACCCAGAGACCTTAAAATGGCATAGGTCCCTGAAAACAAAAATCAGAATCAGAAATTTTTAGTGTAAGAAATGAACAGAGAAATAAAGGTGTATAGCTTGAGGGAATAAATGAGTGGATATGAGATTAAGTAGATGCAAAAATTAAATGCAAGAAATTAATAAATGAATGAAAACAAAACGAAGAAGGAACTATTTATAAGTGTAAATGCAGATTCAATTCAGGCTCATATTGTAAAATTAACCAAATAATTCAGCTATTCTCCCCATGGAGGAGTGAAAAGTTTTTGAAATGCTTGTACATTCAAGGAAAATCCTAGGTATAACTATTGATGTATCAGAAAAAGACAGAATTTTGATATATCTATTTATGACATAAATGTAACATACCGCAATTTCAACAGTCATCCACCAATAGAATTTCATTGAAAGTTGAAATGCCTGTACACATAATGGTATTATTGATTGAAAAAAATACAAAAAAATTCTGTTTTGATGGGATTGTATCAAGAGATTTTCCATGAATCAGATCTCACGTAATGGAAGATTTTTCTAACTGTGGATTGCTTGAAGTCGCCATATGAGATATGTTGTTACTCTGTTTTTAATGGAAACCTGTAGACACAGTACTGGTGCTGCAAAGCTCAGCTCCTTTTTTTTTTAAGTCACATGAGAGCAAACATTGAATATGTAGTAAGATTTTTAACAAGGAAACCATGTGAGAAAAAAAAATAAATGTCCTGCAAAAAACAACAACAACAACCTGTAATCTTGTAATCCAAACATACCAGTAATTATGTCTAAAAGTCCAGACCTATATCTGCGTTTATGGTTCGTAAAGCTCAAAGTCTTATGCAAGCATAGTTTATTATCAAATCTAGCACAGTTCACATGATGAAATTAATCCAGGTTTGTGCAGGCATGATTAAGATGAGACTGAAAGCTCTATTACATTACCATAACATTAGAGGGGATTGAATGACCGATGAAGCTGGATATTTCTGTTGTGAATTGGTGTGACAGATGACAAATTTATCAGGAAAACAATGGTCTTTGACTGCAAGTAAATAAAACAGAGTGTATGTTACATAGGAGGGTGTATAATCATATCTTGATGTAGTTATGAAATAATAACACATTTTGGGTTTATTCCTTACCTCACACACTTTGTTTGTATATGTGTACATTTCTATGTCTCTTGATAAAAAAAAGCATAATATCATGCTGACTTTTGATAGCAAACAATGGCTTCTCTCCTCTTTCCACCATATTGACGGACTTGGTGGCTGTGAAAATAGTGCTCGGGGACGGTTGATAAGCGCAGAATGGCGTGGTCCGAATACCTCTGGGTAATCTTATCAAATCAGATTACGTGGATGCTGAGTGAGGAATACCGGTCTTCGTGGTCCAGCCCATATTACCTCTCTTGAGTTTTTGTCGAGATCGCTATCAGAGCCCACTGATGGGTTTCTTCGTCAGCTGAAGTCGGGAGATTTTAATTGGCTGTAACACCACTTTGATACTTTTTGCTACTGCTAGAGTAGTTTCCAGACTGCCAGGGCCATAGTTCTTCCAGCAAGACTTGAAGAAGTTCACAAACAAATACACAGTATCTTTAAGTTCAGATCTAAATCTGTTTTCAAAAGTTGAATATTACCTCTCGGTGAATTGTGGTATTATGAAAAGCAATCATATTTCATAGTTCTTGATGTCACTAGTAACTGATGTTTTCAGCTGTTTGGGTTGGGATAAAAAACAATTTAATAAGACTTTAAACAAGACCAAGTTTTGTCTAGACAATTAGTCTGGTAGATCAGACATCTGAAGAACATTGGAATGTTTATCATGACATTTATTAGATACAAGAGCGTTTAATACTTATTGTAACTCTGCTATTGTGTAAGATTGACAGTTGACGCGTGCTGGAATGTTTGATTTATCAGGTTTGTGATTGACGGGCAAACAAGTTGGCTGTTTTTTGTTTTGTTTTGTTTTGTTTTTTCTAAGAGAGAGAAAAACCTTCCTGAGAGATGTAGAACTTTGTAGTCACTAGATTGTGCTGCTAAATATGGTTAGAGTTGTAAACATTAGATATTAACTAATTCTGTGTTAGAACACAAGCTTACCTGGAGTATATTCCCCGATATATGACTATATACAAACAGTTCAATTTGATGTTTCTCAAGTTATACATGATTAGGTATGTTTCCTTTTGTTGGCAGTTGGCTATTTCAGCCACAGCAGCGATTATCCTGGATAGAAATAACAACAAACACAAGACGTCCAAGATGTCAGCTCAGCTGATGAAAAACCATGGAAAAGGAAACTTTCTTTTTTAGTTTTAGTTTTAGTTTTTTGTTTTTTTTTTTTGTTTTGTTTTATCTTTTAAAGGAGGAAGTAATATGAAAACATTGAAGAACTAGGAATCTATTCAAGGAAATTCATGCCCTTGTCCTAGAAACATTTCAGCCCCTATGGATAACAGCAGGTCTTCCGCTAACTGTCTGGTCTAGGGCTAGTACCCTGCTGCTACCACCTCATTCATCCACCAGGATGCCAGGCCCATGGTATTAATTTCTGAATGGGGCTGGCTTTGATTGACAGGTAGTAATTTAAAGGTACCAGTCACATTTTCAAATGTGCTTCAAATTGATTAGACATAGTGCTCATGTTATTGTGTAGACAGGATTGGTGTTCTTGAAGATATCGGTTCCTTCAATTAAGACATTACAGCAGTATGTGATAATGCAATATTGTGCACACTTGAAAAATAATGCTTTACAACCTAGTATTTCATATTTGCTCAAGTGCAAATATCTTTGAAATGAAATGTGTTTAATGTGACTTTATGTGATAAATGAAATCTGTAATAAAATTTTACCTGCTTATGATGGAATATTCTGAACTACAGTACAGGGACTCTTCCTTCTTTTCCATTATTCATTTCTCGATTTAAGTATCTATTAATTCAAATTAAAAAAAAAAAATCAGTAAATAAAGTCCTTTTGTGTTTTCCAGCCCCAGACCTTGTCATTGTCAAGATACAGCTCTAGGTACTTGTAATAAAGACACCATGTGCACGTTGTGTATTGTCTTCTGAGGTATGGAGCCTTGAAAGGAGGCTAGCAGTCATATCAAACTGAAGGTCCCCTGCCCTGCACTATTACTCAACCAGCGGGAAAGCTAATGTATGCATATTATGCAAATAATTTGCTCAGCTGGATATGATATGCATGTTTAGGGTGAGTTATCGTGTAGACTCTGGGCCCAGGCATTTATTCAGAACTCTGAGCTTTGTATGCATGCTGTGCCTTCAGAGATTGTAAATTATGTATTGAAGGAAAGACCGAGTGTGACTTTTAGAAAGAATGCTACAGCAGTGAGTGCTGTGTCAGTGATGAGACAAATGTTTTCAATCTATTCGCATAAAGTACAGCCCCTCATGAATAAAGATATGAATACGTACTTCCAGTGAACACAAGGATTATCATTATTATTGTTGTTGTTGTTGTTATTGTTATCATTATTATTATTGTTATTATTATTATTATTTATTTATTTATTCGACTTTCAATCACAAATATATTCATATTCATAGGAACATGACTTTTGCATAATATTACAATTCCTATTTTGCTTTGCTCACACAAATTGTCACTTAAGAAATGATGAACAATATCAATTTATACACATTTCTCATACAACTTTTTAAATGAATTTTCTTATCATAACTACATTTAGGCTTTTCAGGTCAGTGCTTTTCTGAATCGTACCAGCAATGTTGATCTTCTTGTGCTATATAAAGGTGTGTTTTCATATGATGATTATCCAAGGAAGGGAGAGTGTTGATACTATTTATGGAGATCCTCTGCCTGCCACATGGGACCATTTAACACCATTGAATTTTTGTTGTTGGTCCTTGTAGGCTTTCACTCAGTACTTACTCCCTTTATCCCTTGCAATACCATATGCGCCATATACTTTGCATATTGGAGTTTATGTGCAAGACCATATCAGGAGCGGTTGGATTCTCAGTTGAGAATCACAGTGACAGAATTAAAAAGAAGATTTTTCCCTTTTCAGAAGAAAAATTAGTGATATCAAACCATGAAGATATACAGTGCATTTACGTCGCGGGAGGCAATATTTTCGGGAGTTGTTCACTTTTGTAAATATCAATCAACTCACAAAATATACAGCATTAGATTCAAAAGGCTAAAGTCTGATCTGAGGCTACCTTCCGTGTGCCCGGCATGAGTGATTGCCAATTTGCAGAGCTGATCAGATGCTGGAGATAGGCGGCGAGCGTCGCATCTCTCTCTTTCATGTATGGGCAGTGATGGAAAGCGCTTCACGATTAATATTCATCACGCCGGGGTCTTAGAAGCTGAGCAATGGAAGCCCGGCGAGCATTTCTCATAATCTTAGAAGCATTCATTAATCACCGTATCCTACAAATTTATTAATGAAATGTGAAAGGCAGGGAGAGGGGGAGAGAAAAGAAAGGGGAAGGATGCATCAAGCTCTTCAAATATGCAAAGACCTCTCTTATCAAGGTACCATCCGTCAATGTAGTAAGTCAAGGGAAAAATATGACTGCTCTGTATTTGCCAAAATTATGATGAAGACCCCATTCACATATGTAAAATAAATACTTTTTTTTTGGGGGGGGGGATGGGGCATTTGAGCTCTTTCACTACCATTGCTGAGCTGTTGTATGCAATGTTAACAGTCTTTTTACATGTAGATGATGTGCGGGAGAAGTTAATGTGATTGAGGAAAGGCAACTCTGCCAAGAATTTTACCTCAGGAGCTATCCAGACCTAATGCGAAGAAGCGTAAATTTATGTTGCAGTGATCGAGAAAACTTACAAGTAAATGAGCTGTGTAGGATGTACCTCAAGCCATGCCCAGGTCTTGTCCGCCCTTGTCCTTGGGGAGTTATCCTCAACATGAGTTTGAATTATGATTGGAGGGATGTGGGATCAAATACTCATAATTTATCTCCTACTTTCATATAAATACATCTACTAGTTCATAATTTATGTTTGAGAGATAATTGTGAATTGGGCCCTTGCTATGGACTTGCTTCCATGGCATCTGTAATAAATTATTGTTGCAAAGCTTGCTAAGGTTTGCAGTGCAATGTCTGTGTGTAACTTATAATATGGAAGTGTGAAGACCCTACACCTTATAATGACTGGTTTGATTCAGTCTAGGCAGATTTCATGGAAACATGCATGTCCATCGGAGCTGTAGCCATATTGTTTGCCACCATAGGAATGCGTCGCTTTTGTTTTTCCGTCTCCCCTGCAAGACCGGTAAAACAAATATTCACCCCCAGGAGGTTTGGAAGGGAGCGTCTGGATGATATTTTGATTTGATTTTCCCCCATTGAGTCATACCTGGTGTGCGTCTTGCCTCCTGTAATTGTCCCTGTCACTCAAATCTAGAGACGAGAGTGGTATCTTTAAAGGGGCTAGTCAAGTGTGGCCAGAAGTATATAATACTGTCAGACCAGTGTTTGTCTACACAATGCGCTGTATGCCAGTGGCGATTCGCAAAAGTGTCATGCTGCAAAAAAGGTAATTGGCTCTGATTAGCAGAAGTTTCATGGCGCGAATGTTTCTGATGTGACCGAACAGTATTTATTTGGATACCTATTCTTGTCTCAGGCCTCGATTTCTATTTGATTTGGGTCATGGCCAGTTTGTCCTTGACTCTCAAATTTTTAGAGGATGCAACATACCAACTTGGGAACCCCAGGGGGCATCAAGGCCAAGATTAACCTATTAAGATAATGTATTGACTTTCAGCAATATTGATTTGATTGATATTTCTTTGCCTGGCAGCAAAAGTTCAAAGTACTGTTTTAGAATGTGATATTGTACATTTATTGTCTTGATATTTACATCATATGGAGCTATGTTATCAAGTTAGCCAGCTAGGTCTATCTCACAGCTGAACAGAGGTCAAACTTCAAGTTATACAAATTATGCATTATGCAGATGGATCCATTAAAATGACACAGAAAATTATGTTTTTGTTCCAAACTTCATAATTTTTCTAGTTGCTTTTACCAGAGAAGGGTCTCAGCCAGAAGTGGCATTCAAACTCTTCAAATTTTTTAGGGGCATTAATTACGACCAGTAGATGAAAATATGTCAAGTGAATAACCCAACTTGAAAGGAAACCTCGACAGCACTGCTGTAGATAAGTTTTCATTTCTAAAACCAAACCTTGTCTTTATCCCTGGTATTCTTGAGATTGAAATGTGTCATTCAGTACCTGCCTATGTTCATCATTTGATACTAAAGTGTACTTACCAGATGTAATGATATTCAAATCAATCAGATAAACATAATTAGTGGTATGTTTTAATGAGAATTCATGTTGTCCTTGAGAAAGTGTCTGTTGTGACAGACTAAAGGCAGAGCCACCTTGCAACTTGAATCTCGCTCCTGACTCCTCTCGAAGTGGTCACCTGGGGTCAAAGCCAGGCAGGTGGATCCCCACTGAGAGAGGGGAGGGAGGGAGGGAGGTAGCTGACTGGTGGTGGTGGCAGTAGATGCAGCTGTACCTCTATAGAGTCAAAACTTATTAACAGACGAGGACAAGTTCATGGTGCTGGTGTAGTAACTCCATCTCCCCCACCCCCTTTCCCCCTTTTCTTTTGGCCATCCCTAGTGGAACCTTGAACACCCCCCTCATGTGATATTGGGGGCTCTCTCTCTGCACCCCTTGCTCGCCTCCTCCATCCTCCCTGTGTCTCCTGTGTGGCCCCGTTTTTGTGATTGGTATGGGTATCGCCCAGGAAGAGACAAAAAGGAAAGACCAGTTGGCGGTGATGCTGTCGCCGGGTGGAGCTGTGGCGGGGTAGCAAGCTGGTGAAGTTGTTTGCGTCCTTCTTGTCCTTCATTGTTTCTCTCGTGTGTGTCTTGATGTGTGTTTGTAACTTACTGCCTCATGAGTGGATGGTCACATCAAAACGTTGTCTCCAAATTGCACGTGTAGAACTTCGGGGGAGCATCTTAAAAATGAATTGGCCTCTCTTCTTTTGGATTGGGCACTCTTGGATGATGCTATGAGAGGCTTGTCTTTTGTTTTGGTCCTTCGTTGTGTTTCGTTATCTTGTTGGAAGTGGGAGGATGTGATGAGATCCACCCTCATCCAAAGTCATCCATCCTCGACGACATATCAATGCCAGCAGTGCTGTCGTGATCTCATTGCGTGTTACGTTCTGCCAGTGAACATCTCTGAAACCCGAGGTCAGCCTAATGCTACGTTTGATACCTTGGTTGCAACGTATTTCTTAAACACTGTCCTTTGACGTGACTGTTTCCAGATTGGATCCACACAGAGTTGATAGTTGCCTGTGGTATGACATTGATTAATCAAAGTGTTGTTTAAGTTTTGGAGTGCATGCCAGCTGTGATGAGCAATCCCACACGATTGCCCAGTTTACCTCCATGCATCATCATTTTCATTAAAGCAAAAAAACAACAAAAACAAAACAAAGCATCAAAATATCTTCTAAAACTGGCAGACACGTTTCCACCAAGTTGACTGTAGATGGTATCACTTGCTGTTGTAAAAAAAAAATAAATGAAAAAAATCAGTGAATACGTCACAGCTTTTTCTGCCCTGTCACGTTGCTGCTCAAAATCAATTTCTTCTGATTTGTTCAGTATCTCTTTCATTGCAGAGTGTCACTACTTCATGAAATTCAATCACGTGCAGCCCGAACTCTCTGAAATGGGTCAGAGTGCAGCGTTTCTTCATTGTGTATTTTGACAATTCTGATGCCTTAGAGTACACGTGCTGACAATCATGTGTTTAACTGAACGAATACAAAAGAAAAAGAAATTGTCATACAGCACAATGCTTTTCTTGACATCTACTGGTCTCCTATGTAGTCATTTTGTTTTTCTTATGATATGTCTGGTATTTATCCATCTGTATCATATTTGATCACATTGGTGAAAAAAAAAGATGTCAATGGAATAGCATTTGAAAAGGTCATTGCCATTTACTGCCATCACAACTGAAGGACATTGTGTGATATAATTTTTTGTTTTGAATTCATGAAGGAAAAGGAAAAGTTTCTATGAAGTCAGTGGGAGACTCTTTAGGCTGTACTTTTCCACAAATTGCCACTAGCATTCAATGCATATACTGTAGACGAGAATTTTGCTTGCATTTTAATTTGCTGAGTCTTGGCTCCCGCAAAATTTGCAAAATTAAAGTGCGCACAAAAATTTCTGGTTTTACAGTAATTTGCATACTATGGGACTAGGACTAATGAGATCATTTTTGTGTGCCAATGGGAAAAAACTTGAAAATTCCTGATTTATCTTCATTCATAAACTCTTTTTTGTCAGCTTGTCATTGAAATTTTCACTCTGAGTTCAGTTTCATTTTTCTCCATTGATATCAATGTGAAGATGAGATGGCCATTCTCTTTTAAGTTGTTCTGTGTCGTCAGTGCACCCATGTGGTTCTTGTTATGACATGTGATCAGTGGGCATAATATTCCTACCCAGTGTACTGAGCAAGTTTACATTGAGAACATATGAGGTATTTTCCCATAGATTTTATCCCTTCTGTTGGTTTATTCTTTCGTTAAAAGTGATTTCTAATTCTGACCCAAGATTGTCATCACCACCATTTCACGCCCAAGTTGAGCCGACGTCAACAATTTCAAATTGAACCAGGAGTGAGATTTCGTCTTGTGATTTTGGTCCTGTTCACACACGCTCAAAATGTTCTGGTTCCCAAAAAACTGATTTTGCAATGCGATGTGAAAACTGTCATGTCATGATATGTGTTATGCACACGTAAAAAAATCATTGTAATCATAGCAATCTGCATCGCAATGCAAAAAACAGTCAAACTTGATTTAAGAAAAAAAGACCGTCAAAATGTGTGACTGGTGCTAAAAAATGACTCCAAAAGTTATTTTATCCCATGACACAATTTGCCATGCTACAAAGTAGGTCTGCACACTACATAGCTGGGGTCATACACCAGTTATCGTTTAGGCATGCTCAGCTGGGAGATTTAAGAGTGCTTTGCATGCATCGGAATGAGTATTTTTGGCCATGTGTGAACGATGGCAGCCTATGTCGATCCTCACATCACGATGCAAATTCCGATAACTCTTGTGCATATCTACCTCTATTCATGAATTGCTTCCTTTAATACTGCTGTACCTAGTCTCTTTCAAGGTGTTATTTCCTTTATTTCAATTTGATCAGTGAGTGCAGTTACCATTCTGTTCTGTCTTCACAACAGTGCGCTGCCAAATTTAGTGCATAGAAGCACTTGTGTCATTAAAGGTTTGATCACATGAATTCTGAAAGAAAACAAATATGAAAGCCTGTCATTTGTGTGCACAAACTCCAATTGTCAGCTTATTTAAAGATATTGCATACTATGCAGATGCAGCCAAATCACATCTTTACAAGTAGAAACGCTCACTCGCCTTGCAAAAGAAGAAAAAGAGCATCTTAATCGGTCGTGGAAGCGAATTAGACAGAGCGGACGATGCACACTGAGGCATGTTTTTGAACCGAAGTGGCCTTCGTGTTATTTGCACTCTGTTGTCTCCGCCATGTGTTTGACTCTGCCCATTAGCAGGGGCCACCGAAAGAGGGCAGTGGGGGCTGCAGAAGAAGCCAAGCCGTCCCCTGACAGTAGCTTGCCCGAGGGGTTCCCATCCCAACCAGAGTTCAATCACCTCAACCCCCTCAGCTGAGTCCTCAAAATATGGGACTACATAGCATCTCATATATATTGAAGGTTTTAGCAGAAAGATGTAAAGTTATACAATGTGAACGGTGACTGCAAAAAAAAAAAAAGTTGAAATTTTTCATCTCACAATACACTGCACCCCTTGCAGTTTTTACCAGCTGTGGTGCACTGCGATACATTGGCATTGTGTCACAGTGAACACACGATTATTTGTGTATGTGTGCAGGTCAGCTCTTCGCAAATAATTGTGACCCAAGTTTTGAAATCGTTTACAGTGAGAAGGATCAATCAAAAAGAAGTGACCCTGATCAGGATCAAAATTTCAAAACTTTTACAATGAAAATTACTGAGTATTAGAACTTAGCTGACCAACCGACATTTTTGCTTGAAGTTTACTCTTTTCTAGTGATGAAACTTCATACATGGTTGGACCTTTGATTCAGAATAGAAAAATGGATTGTTATAACCTTTCTTCAGAGACTTACAGGGGCCCCAGGGAACGGGGAGTCATCAGTGTTACTTGAAGGTTTACCCAACAGTGTTGGTGGTCCTTGCATCAAGCATTGCTGAAGGGGAGGGGGTGGTGATGATGATCAAAGGATGTTTCCACAGTGACCACAAGAAAATATGGCCAATGTATCATTTACCATACTCTTGGAATCACATTCTGTTTGTACTACTCCTGGGGCTCAAAAAGGTTGAGTTAGTTGTCAAAAAAAAAATAATAATGATAAAGATCCCTTTCAGACTTGCAAGTTAGCTTGTTTTTAATGTTTGAAATTGAATTTCTTACAGAATGAGTTATTTCTGTTTCTTTAAAACTAACTTAGATTGGGCTTCCTACCAAGTATCTCCAATCATTTGTAGCCAATTTTTGCATGCAGGTTAAATTCATTGCAGAATTGTGAATCTGTTTTTCTAGTCTGAACAGTTTGAACTCTAGAAGATGTTTTGAGTAGCATGACTGCATTCGCTTTTACTTTACAAACCATAAGCTCGAGATGTAAATGTGTGTATGGTGCAAGTGCATACGTAAGCATCGCTGCGTGTTCACTCGGACTGGGGGAGCTGTATTCTTGTGGACAGGCCATGGACTTTGGGACTCTTCCGTTGAACTGCGTAATGTCATTTGCTGAATACATTCGCATTCAGCTGGAGACTTACTGTAAAGCGAGGAATTTTCGCGTGCATTTTAATTTCGCGAATTTCGCGAGCGCCAAAATTCGCGAAATTAAAATGCAAGCGAAAGCTTTTGTCTACACTACATGCATTGAACGCCAGTGGCAATTCGCGAAAATTTCATGTCACGAAAAAGGCTGTCGGCTCCAATTCGCGAAAATTTCGTGCCGCGAATATATCATGTTTTACAGTATGCTGCTACCTGAACAACCTTTAACTCTAAACACGCTTTAGAAATGTGCCGCAGGACAACGTTTACAAATGCGATATGATTTTGCAGTGTGAAAGCAGTCAGAGTTTCAGGCTGGCCTCAATTTGCTGTGTCTTGGTATAAAGTGCTTTTCTGTATCAATACATTTGTCATGCTGAAGGAAATATGAATTTGTTTGGCCTTGGAGTTGCATGGTTACCAAAACATATATCTACAAATTGCTCAAATGCAAGCAAGCAAGAAGCCCCAACAAGAACTGGCTGCAGTGAATATATAGAACTGTCATTTTGATTTTATTTTCTTCACAACCTATAGGCCTACCTGATCTGGTAAGTGAAGAATGTCATCCGATGCAATTTTAAACTTGCCTGTCAGTTACAATAACAGGCACCACAACTTAATTGATCCTCTGCTATCAGCTTTCAGCAGTAATTGACATTTTGTTTCCAAATTTTCAGCGGCTGTGATATGATCATTTTCACAGTCTCTTTACCAGTGGTGCGTATTGATAAACACAACTGCACAACAGAGACTGAGCCCAATAAGGTGATTGTTTACCACACCTGTCTGACATGGCCACTGATGGTCACTGATGGTCACTGGGGTCAGATACTATAGTACCTAGAGGGTTGGTCACTCATTAATACAGATTGTTCTCAGGCACTGTACACTTCACCTCTTAGAAAGGACTTGTCTGGATGTAAAGTGGAATTCTTCAAAAAAAGTAAGAAACAGTGAAATGGAAAATAGATGACTGTAAAGAACATGGGTGGACATACAATTTGTATAGTTACAAACGGTGCAGGCAATTGCTCTGTCAAAATGCTCTGAAAAAAGAAAAGTGCAAGATTATATCATTAGTATTATACCTAGGCAGTCACATTATATTGTATCAATATCTCTTCATCACAACTTGTGATTTGAATGATGTGAGATAAATAATTCAAAGGGCGGGATTCACAGAATCAGCAAAGCTATTTTTTGGTGTGTTTTTTTTTTCTGCGAGTTTGCTTACTTTACTTTAACCGTTCTTGGACTGTCATTGAAAGGACCTGGTACTTGTGCGATTTTGTGATGACGTCTTACGTTCTGCTTTGCGTTGGTAGAAATTAATTTTGTTTTGTTAGTAAACACTGATGACAGGGCCGTGAATTTATCACACTCCTCTAAAACCCTTTAAGGGCAATTTACCCCTATTTAATGGGACAGGCTAGAATTCTTCATTCTTTGACTGTTTGGCCAACGCCACTTTTGGTCTCTATATAGTCCATATGTTATTAGAATTTTGTAGAAAAAAGGATGGTTCCTGCATCCCTGATGCTGTGCAGAGTAAATTTGGAACAATTTCGTGTGGAACTAGAGCAGATTGAGATGATTGTGAAAATGATCGGATGAAATGTACCATCCTTTTTTTTGGAATACACTCTTTCATGCATTGATTGAATTCTCATATGATATACCACGATCTGGAAAGGAATATGAAAATAATTGATTTTCCGAAAGCAATTTGAGGAATACTGGGAAATTTGTTTCTCTCTGCAACCTTCCCCCCTCCCACCCTATCTCTCTCTCTCTCTCTCTCTCCCTCTCTCTCTGTTTGTGTCTCTCTTATCTGTCTGTCTGTCTGTCTGTTCGTCTGCCTTTCTCTTTCAAATGCTTCTCGCAAGCTCAAGTAGCTGGCAGCTCTCTTGCATCATTTTATTTTTCCAATTTAAGGGGATTTTTTTTTTTCATCTGTGATTTTCTATTCAAAATATTTGTTTCATGCAGCATGCTATTATTCCACGTGGTTGCTTTCAATACCAAGGGGAAATGAATTTTTTTACTAGGGCAGCTAGAAAGACAAAGCGTTTGATATCTGCCACATTGCGATGTTGTGAATTATATGAAAGATGTCTTCATTCGTTCTGTTTTAATGCCCTTCGTGATTAATAGTAGAAAGTATTTCCAGGATGTCTCTGCCAAAATCATCTTTCATTGAAATTTGGGTGACTTCTCAGCTCTCTTCCATTCTTTATGCACATCAATCAGATTTTGGTTCCATGTTGTTTGTTGACAGCATGATGTGTGATCGGGATGACTGTTAAATTTCTAATTAGCAGCATATCTCTGTCTCGAAGTGTGATGTACAGTCACTTCAATGTGCCTTACTACAAAGACACCTGTCTTCACTGTTGTTCATCCGCTAGTGTAGGCCGAAATGAGCATATATCGTGGATGAACATAATCAGTGGAATATCTATTCTGTCAAGTTCTTTTTTTAAAACCGCATCCTTTGACCCAATAATTCATAATGATAGCATTGATACTTTGGACCGACACCACCGCGGAACCGGTGTTTCTGCATCGCGTTGGCATGGCGATCAAGAAGGAGGAAGGATTCTGCAGACTTGGTGGTGTGGAGGGGCCTCTCCATTCTTGTTTTGTTCGTTTGTGTTTGAATGGTAATTGAGACTCGCCATTGTTAGACACCTGCGGGACGCCTGTTAGAAGTGCGTCCCTGCTGAAGAAGAGGTGTGACGAGAAAATCCGCGGAATAGCGGCTTACGCCCACTCAACTGCATCCTCGAGAGGAAAACAATGAGTAATCGGGCAAACCAATTTGCACTGCGCAGTATAGACTCACCTGAAATCTCATATGATTGACTGCCATGTTCTGGTTCTGTAAAGAATTTCTCACCTTGTGTAGAGATCTTCTAATTACAGTGTATGTCTGCAATTGGATGGACTACCGCCAAGTTAAACGAGTTTTGTGTGTTTGTAGAGACTATTTGTTGGTATCAGAATAGATACCAAGATTTCTACCCTGCAAAAGTATGAACCAAACATTGCCATCAGCTGTGTAGTTATGCAAGTTCTTTTTGTAACTTTTTTTTTTTCAGGAGCACTTCTTGGAGAGTAAAGTCTGTCTGAATAGAGTAGATGTTGCATCTAGTTTGATTCATGCTTGAGTTGATATGGATGTAAACTTTTTTTTTTTGAGGAGGGGTTAACAGCAATTGTGGACATATTAATACTAGTAGATCACAATGAGCGATATCTAACAAGGACAGATATAGAGTGGGTACAAAAAAAAGATCATGTTGAAAAAGTATGTGTTTTGGACGTTTGGTTTGTAATGTAGTGATGGTACGTCACAATTACGAATGTGTACTCTTATTTTTGCAAGAAAAAGTGATGACAGATATCAAGGTCACATTACAAGGGAAAATTTACAGTTTGTTGCAGTTTCTGTTCCCATGCCCACAACTCAAAAGCCTTCATTCTGTATATGTTATGATGATAATGATCATTATGAGAAGAAGAAGTCGCGTTGGCTAGCCATTGCGATGCCAAGAATACCGAGAGAGTGGTCCACGGATCAATACCAGCCTGTCCTCAGCGCCTTCCCTCGGTCCCAGCCCCATTGTTCTCGCTTGGGTAATGAGTTCCGGTTGGCCGGTGTCGCCCTTTGTGCATGCCCTGTCAATAAGGATGTTTCCAATGGAGAGGTGCCTGATGGACAGCTGTTTCGTAGAAAACTAGGCCATGGAAAGAGAAAGGGAGAGCTTGGGGGGGGGGGGGGGGGGAGTAAAGGATAGGTAATGAAAGTAAGTCACCTTTGGAATAAGAATGTATAGTGTATGTGTTGGTGTCTTCTCATTCTACAGGGGAAATTGGATTCTATATTAAAAACTAGATTGCAATACGTATAATACTGGGTTTGAGAGGTCTCTAAGCAACTGTTCAAATGAGTGAATCCTTAGTGCAATGTTGAGAAAAAAATTCTTGATAAAATTGACAGGAAGACTTTCAGAAAAAAATAGAGTGGAAGAAATGTTTAGCCACTAGATTTATCTTTGCTTGATAACATCATTCCTGGAGAGGTGTGTGTCAGTTTCCTCCAGAGCTTTAACATCTCCCCCCCCCCCCCCATCTCAAACGTTGTGACAATAATCATCTTCTTTGTACGAATAGTGTGCAATACTTCCCCTGTGATAATCCATGTTGATCAGTAATTTCCCATGTATCTCTTCATCCGTATTTAGTTAGGGACTGGGGTAGGAATTCTTTCTGCATGAGCTCCACCATAGCACCAGAAACTTTGTAGATACCTCCAGACCCATTTTATTGCTGGCGATGTCATAAGTGAAGGTATTTATACCAATTGCTATTGATTTCGCTAAGTGGACTGTTGTTGGATCTTTAATCAGACATTGTCTGTGAATTCCATTGATTCACGCTTGTTGCCCATTATAGGTTATCGCTTGGTTGGCCTCATGGCTACTCATCAATCTATTATTGATATCTCATTATAGGCCTCAGTGCAACATTAATGGAATCGATCTAGTCTACCAACAGTACACATGGTATGATTATATACGGTATCAATACTGTGGGCCGTGACCTAGTATTCTTTGGATTTCTACTGTCTCCTTTTCTATATACGTAATACTGACTTCCTGATTATGGAGATAATCTACAAATGTCATTCTAGGTTTGGAGTAATTTTTTTTTTTGTTGATGAAAGATGTTCCTTTTTTTAGCTGAATGAATTTTCATTTCAATAATGCGTGATTTCTTCTGTGTTTCTGAAGCTATCTGTAGTACACTATTAAATCAATCCAGAGCAGTCGACTCATAAAAAAAAAACCCAAGTGTCTCTTTGTTTAGTAAGATTGATTTCTCTGGCAGTATGAATGTATCTCATGATGTGTCACAGCTATTTCAAGCCTACAACCTTTGACATGATGGACTATTGTGTGAAAATGTATGAATACACTTATAGGGGGGTTGAAACTCCTGTTTACCTCACGGAGACCAAAACTGGATACCGCCTGATGATACGGTCAGCACTTTTCCCCCGACAGGTAAGTGTCATGGTTAAGTGCGCCGCAGAAAGAAATGCACGACATGCAGTGACATAGCCCCTCCCCTTCTATCTTGCAAGTATGAAATGTAGTAAGGGTGTTGAAGCTCTATTTTGATGGAAGGATAATTGTTGAAGACGTGAGGTGTCAGAACGAGGCAGCGACTAACAATGTGGAATCCAAGAGGCAACGTCTGGTCTTTTTGAAAGCTGTTGACGCTATGGCTTCACACAGTCCTTAAAGGTCTGGACCACATCAATATTAAAGGTCTATTTCATTGCTTAGAATTTTTTTTCTTTACATACTACTTTGCAGTATTATTAAAGTCATTATTTTGAATAAAGTGAGAAATTTATTGAACAAATCATAAAAGAAGTTGGACTTTATTGACATGTACAATTGTATATAGGTGAGAAGTTTTTGATTTGTCTAAAGCAATGTTTTACAGTGCTGTGGGATTGGTATGTCATGAAATATTGATTTCATGAGAAATCAATCCTTTACCCACTGGACTGTCTAGTTCATCCCTTTTCATAATGTGTTGGCCTACTTCTTTTCTTTTCTTTTCTTTCTTTTTTTATGAGGGGATTTTAGAGTTTTCCTTGTTTGTTCCCCATTCAAATTAAGATACTTCCTTATAAAAAAGAAAAGCCAGTTTTAATTGATTGTGAGGCTTAGGGATAAGTTTGTGGTATGCGTGTGGCTTGGAAAGCACCTCGTATTGTTTTCGTAGATAGGAGCGGTTCTTATACTTTTCTTTAGGAGTTTGTGTGGTCTTAGCCCATAAAACCTGCAGCACTCCATGTACAAGGCAAAGCACGAAGGAAGCGGCATCCCCTTCCCCGACAAAAAGAGTCAATTTTATGACTTTCCCCTCCTAGGTGAATGGCAGTGCCCCTCGTAGCGATGCAGCAGTAACGAGCTCCTCTGTCCAATCAAAGTTAAATTGACTACTAAAGCAACCCTGTCTTCTTTTGAGAATAATCGTATCTCCTTCTCTTTCTACCCCTCTCTTTCTCTTCGCTCCCTTTCATGCATACTTGCTAAAGCAGCAGAGCAGTGGGTAGTGTAATTGCTATTGTTGTGGAATGGGGGGGGGGGATGGATGGATAGATAGAAGTAGGGACAGACCCACATGTTTACAATGATGGGCGTGCATGAGTGGAATATGGAGTGGGCATCACAACAGACCGGTTTGTTGTTGTTTCTATTTTACTAAAGAGATGAGCACTTGCTTCATCATGTGCAGGGCTTATATGGTGTTATGAGAGAAGTGGAAGGCTGATCCAATGCAGAGGATTTACACACATGTATTTCTAAGCTCATGCTGGCCATCACTTTTTTTAATTCATCTACCCCCCCCTTTTTTCTAGCAAACCTGTGCTGTTGTGTGTGTGTGATGAATCATTCCCTAATCATTCCATCGTCCTCTTTTTCCGGCCAGCTACTCCTTCTTTGGGAGAGGACCAAGCAAACACGCACAGGAGTTGAATGATATGAGGTCCCTGTTGTTTCTTCGGATCCAGTCTTGAACTTCGGAGCTGATAACTACTCTCTGTAATGGAAGCACTCTTCTCCGGACACCAAGAGGAGGAGATTTTAAAGGGAGAGAGGGGGGCGAGAATGCACTAACCTCCTCCTCATCATAGCCCTTTCTGTCGGTGGCTCTTTTGTGAATAAAGTGGATGCCTTAATACCCCCCTTCCTGCTTGCCGCGTTATTCCTGTCACGATGGGGACCGGAGACATTTGACAGGGGTGAGGGGGGAAGGGAAGAAACGGAGCACCCATAGCTCTCTCTCCTTCTGTGAACTCGGCTGGTGTGGTATTGCTTGGAGTCCAGCAGTCCTCCTCGTCGTCCTCCCGTCTCCGCTAATCGGCAGTAGAGAAGAGGAGTAATGGGCCGGAGCCCCATTGTGCTGAGATTCATTAGTGCTTTGCTCCAACATTTCTGTCCTTCATGCTGCCGCTCTGTGCAATTCCTTGTACTTTTTCCCCCCTTCATCTCCCCCTCTTTCTCTCTCCTTGCCTGGCCTTCCTCCTTACCTCTTTGACTCACTTGTTCTCTCTCATCTCGTCAGAGCAAAACAGTGTTGCTGTGGTGATTTTAGTACGTCTGTTAGTGGTGGCTCTGGGGTGTTTTCCTTTAAAACATTCCGGGCGTGTCCACCACCTCCTCCTCCTCCTCCTCCTCCTCCTCCCCCCTCCCTGCCTGTGGATGGATGCACCTTGTATCAAAAAGAGGCGCCTTGCCTGTCATCAAAGGTAGCAAGAGCTGTAACGCTTCCGTCAACGCTCGGCGTCCACACTTTTTGTGTCTCGGGGACAGCAGCAACTTGTGCAGTAAACAGCAGCAACAGTGTGGGATAGTGATGTTGAACTCATTCCAAGCCAAGGTTGTGTGTTAGTCCAAAATACTTGCCTCGTTCCCAGTGTGAATTCTTGGTAATGGGATGCATCTTTTTCGAAATCATCATGTGCATGGACACATCGGCTATAGTGCTCAGTAATAAACCCAGCTTTTGATGGGCGCCTTGGAAATTCTCTTCTGAGTGGGGGCCATCATTGCTTTGAATGATAAATATGGCCAGTAACCTGTTCATGGAGGTACAATGCATTTGGATACCACAAGGCTTTGATACACTAAATTCAAACTGTGACTTCCGTGCAGGATTGTGCAAACATCTCGATACCTCATAATGGTATGAAGAGTGTGTTGGGGTCCTATATCTCAAAGGAATGTTGGAATCCACTGATTATGGACCGGAATGAGTGCAGAGGCATTTTCGTCATGAAATTTGATTACTGTGATTGAACGAACTGTGCAGTGACCAGAAAAGAGACGAGTGTGCAGAAAGACAAAAAGGTGGAGTGTTGCCGTGGTGATATGTAAATCACTGGATTATTTTATGGGGAATTCTGCTGTCAAGTCCCCCCGCTGCCTCTGCCTCCCGCCGATACTCTTCATTCGCTCAACTCGCTGCCACCCAAAACGTGACAACCTCACCGCCGCTCAATCAGCCGTCCAAATGCACATGGTTGCAGAAGCGTACACATTCTATATCCACCACCACCACTACCACTACCGCCAATACCATCAGCCAGGTATAGAAAGCTGCTGTAGCTGTTTGGTAGTATGTTAGTATAGATTGTGATGCAACCATCTTGTTCTCCATTGTACATTGTATGTTTCACATGTGATGGTTACTCTTGTGTACTGCAGATATTCAGTTTATCGAGGAAATCATTTTTTTTTAATGTATCAGATCAAATCAAATCAGTACATTTCAGTGTGTATATTTTGTAACATTCAGGAGGTCCATCTTTGTGAATATTTGTTTTCAGGTTTTCACTGCACAATTATAATTTGCCATTATTTCATCAAAAATGAATAGAGGTAGGTATAATTGTATGATCAAATGAGCTGCATTTATCCTATGTGTAATATGTGATTTTTAGTATCATTGTTACTAAAACAGAAGAAGGTCTACATAAAGTAGAATTTTACACAGATGTTACCCTGGCTAGTATACAGGTGGGATTTCCTCTGTTACAAGAAGAGCCAGCTAGAAAATGTGTGTTCTTAGTCTTGGCTTGCTCTTTCTCTTTCAGACTCTCTGTGAAAGTTTAACATTCTTATATTGGACTTCTATTTCATGTACTTTTTTCATTGCTTTGATAAAATGAAAAAGCTGTGCCATTTAGCATTGTCTGCTGCTTTAATTTCCCCATTCTTTTCGAAACAAAATGATTTCTAGTATATGAAAGCCTGTTCATTGCGTGTGTATACCATCTATTCTTGCTAGCAATTCCTGTGACTTTGGTTGAGGAAGCTGTTAGGGGAAGGGGGAGGATTTTGTAGTATTCAATTTTTTACTGTCACATCCCCTGAGGATGGAACTGCCAAAGTAGAGGTGTGTATCCAAGGCTTAATGACAGAAATCTCGAAAGTACTAGTATGATAGAAGCCTTAGCTAATGGAATGAAGATCTAGAAGTACATGTTAAAAGGAGAACCAGCACTGATCAGCTTTTGCTGTATTGTGCCAATTTCTGTGCCCATGACCCATTCAGACGACAACCCCAACCCTGCCTTTAAATCTCCCTCTCCCTCGCTCTCTCTCTTTCTTTCTCTGTCTGTCTGTCTCTTTCTCTCTCTCTCTCTCTCTCTCTCCAGTTTTTGTTGATTGCGTTTTTTCAGGTTTTTCTCCTGTTTTCTGTCTGTTTATTTTCTCTCATTCATGATTCTTCTTGTTTTCTTGTCTTCTTTTCCACTGTCTGTTATCTCTGTCATTCATTCTTTCTATCATTGTTTTTATAAGTGATATATCATCACCAAAACCAGATAAAGTTGGAAAATAATTTTTGGTTTTGGGCAGAGATGAATTTGAGGTATGAGTTTTCTTCAATTTGTCTCCCTCTGCAATTGAAATTTGTAATATCGCAACTGCTGATCTATAATTTAACAAACATTTTTGAAAAAGGAACCACGGGACTTGAACCTGTCTTCTACTGCTTACCGGTCAGCGACACTACCACCAGGCTATCCTTGGTTGCCGGCAGTGATACGATGAACATGGAACAAATACCCAAGCTCCAAAATTTCAACATTGTTATGTTAGAATATCTTAACCTGTTGAGGACGGACTGATTTTGCTAGAACATGCATTTTCCATAGACACCTGCCCGAGTATACTCAGGATTCATCCTCAATGGGTTAACTCAGAAAAAGCATCAAAGATGCTCTTAAGTTTGGACCCAGCCTTCATTCATAATAAATCCATTGTGAGGATGCTTGTGTTGACACTATGTCTATGCGCAACAATAGATTTTCACTGTGTGTTATGTAGCCACACCCTCTCTGCCATCAGAAATACAGTATAACATTTTGCTATTTTTAAGTCTCCTGCGACAATAAAAAGAGTAATTCATTGCTTGTTCACTGGACATAAACATGGAACTATATGAGTTTTTATGACCAGAGTTGATTTGGGTTCTATAGGTGCTTTAGAGAGAGCTGCTTTAGGCTTGTTACTATGGTGATACTGTAATGCTAGTGAAATACTATATTTGCATGTATGTTCAGAAAGTTCATCACTTTCACAATCCACCAGAAAATATCTTCTTTTCCTATCATGGATTATGAATTTCAAGGATAGGAGATGCTGGTACCCCCTGCAACAGAAAAGGAGTAATTTGTTTTGTCATGTTTGTTTCTTTGTTTCTTTGTTTGTTTATGTTTGTGTCTCTGTATGGGTTGGTGTGAGGGACGCCATTTCTTGTGAAGTGAATTGACGTAATGAAAATTCATAACTTTCCCATTGTTTGATTTCATTCTAACCTGTTCCAAGGTCTGTTGATTTTTCTTGTTTCTGCACAATATTTTAGTCTGCATATCCTTACTTTAATTCTGCTCAGGACAAAATTTTCCTGATTTCTTTTGATTACTGTATAAGCTGTTAATTTTGCAAGGCTTTGATTTGTGTGAATTTTGTGAATCAATGTCGGACCGCAAATTCTACAACACATGAAAATGTCGCCATGCACATGGGCAACAGTGCACTTACGATAGCTTCTGTGTCCATTCGCAAAAAAAAAAACCACCAAAAAACATCTCGCTAAAATGTCTGTGAACTTTTCATTCACGAAAATATCTGTACACAAATATATCAGTTTATACAATAGTTGTTGTTTTTAAGTCTGATATTAATGCTATAGATATGCAGGCTTGTGATATTGAAATCTGCAAGTACCTACATGTACAGGCCAGTCGTGGACTAAGTAGTTTACTAATGTCCATATACTACACCAATCAGGGTATCTGCCATACAGTGAAACCATTGTTGATATAATCGTGGTAAATAGCCATGTTTGACCAAAGCTTGGTGGATGATACATCGTCTTGTATTCTGGTCACGATCCTAACTTCTCCTTTCCTCCATGTGACCCACTGTCTTTCTCCCATAGCCCTGACCCTTTCTTCTACTCTCCATTTGGAGTCATTTGCATGACTAAAAGAGTCTGCTTGACCACAAAGGAGAACTGTAAACAAGGAAATCCCTCTCTGGTGTGAGCAGAAGGAATTTCTGAGAATCTTCACAGAAAATGAGTAGAAAGTTTTAGGGGAATGGAATGGTTGTGTAGGGTCGCACTCTACTGTCCACATCCCTGTGGTATACGCAGAGCGAGATTTGATCCTATAGAAAAGTTGATAAGTCACATGGGTTGATGGTGTACATTAAAAGAGATGGGGCAGAGAGTGTGTTGAATGTTACTAGCCAATGACAGGTGTAATATTCAGAATCTTGCATTTATATTCATGTGTATGAGAGATACCATGTAGGACTTCCTCTTTCCACTACAAAGAGGCCACAAATAAGTTTTAAGTTTGAAATATGTGGATGATATTCTACTTTGTTTTCACTTTCCACATTTTCTTCTCTATGAATTCTTTCAACGTGATTGCTCTATCTCTATTACTCATTCTAATACGTCATCCCATGTTTTCAGCACATTTCACACATACACACATCAGCCATTTATTTCTGCACACAAAAATAATTTCATAATCCAAATCATGCACTTTTACAACAGTTTGTGAAGCAGTATTTTTGGTTGTTAACGAATAACAATGTATCGTGTGATAAGATGCCTGCCATTTCATTGTGAAGTTGTCAAACCAATTGCTGCAGAAGAGTGATCCCTATAGATACCCCTTAGTTTTGACATTTTAGTCGAACTTTTAAATAATTTGCCTCTCTATCTCTCCATTCTATCTCGATCCACAGTTTCACGGAGCAAGCGTGACCACCACAGAAGCGGCCATGGCTATGAGAGTTCGTCCACGTTGATGAGCAGCGACATCGATTCCACCAGCTGCTTCGACTCGACGGACGACGACAGCAGGTAGGCGAGGATTCGATGTTGTACGAGTAAAGTGCATCGTGCACTTGAACATTAAACTACAGAGGGAGCTCTGTAGGCTGTTAGCCGAGTGTGTCCTTAAAGGACAAGTTCACCTTCATAGACATATGGGTTCAGTGAATGCAGCAATATTAGTAGAATGGATCAGTGAGAGTTTGGGCAAAATCGGACAATCCGTTAAAAAGTTATGAATTTTTGAAGTGTCTGCTTAGTCATGGCTGGATGAAACGACTACTATAGCTTGTGATGTCACATGAGTACAACGATATAAAGAAAGAATAAAGAAAATTCAACATATTTCCATTTTTCTCGCATAACAAAAGAACACTCGACTTCTCTCTTTCAGAAGGCAGGGGGAATAATATTACCCTTAATATACGTCAGTAGCAAGTCAAAGAAATGTGCACTTTATTCAAAAAGTAAAGCTTTGTGAAATTCTCTTTTTATTTTCCTTATATAGTTGTACGCATGTGACATCATACACTGTAGTAAAAAAAAAAAAAAAAAGTAAAAAAAAAATTCTGATAATGCTTACATATTGTGGGTATTCACTTGAAGAGAAATGGTATGAATTCAGGGATGAAAACTACTAACTTACAAAGATTGTCATTTCAAACATTGTTTTTCAAGACTGGCCTAGACGGATTGCATATTTGTGATTTCAGTTTCGTACAATATTATTAGATTTCAAGTTTTAGCTTCAACTCATCCTCCAGCTAGGGTAGCCTTTCAGCATACCATCCCATTTCAATTGATACTCAGAGTCGCAGTGATATTTTTCACGAAGATAAAGGGGGAATGTAAAAGATCCTACTTTCCTGTTGGGTGTGAAAGATTTTCGGAATAAAGGTGTCCACATATTTGCCAAACGAGAAATTCAAGGTGTTAGAAATCCTGTCCTGAGCAAAGACATTGAGGCGTTGGGTGTTGCCAGTGGCTTGGTAAGCACCCCTCACTTCAAGGATGTGGAATACTTTGACAAAGAGGAGATGAAAATTGTCATTACTTTAATCCCCCCACAGACCAGTTCAAGATAATTCAGCACCTGGGCAATTATTGACATAGTGACAATAGAAAATCATTTAGAATCTGCAAAATGGGGGCAAAAAATGATAAACCAATTTTCCTTTGTGTTGAAGCCAAATATTGACATGCTTTCTCTGTTCGGCATTTGTTTTCTTCAGTTTTCATTGATGTTATACTGCAATTTTGGCATTAATGATATCAAGTCTCATTTTTTTTTTTTTTTTGGTGTTTTAATACTGTTTGTACAAGGAACCCTTTCCTTGTTGGAAGATGACTTGAAATACCTCTTGTGTTGTTGTTGTTGTATGCATTTCATTTTATGAGTTAGATCAAAGAATTTGTCATTGGTGCTGCAGTATGATGCTTTTGTTAAACTGTCTGTATCCTTTGGCATCATTGGTCAATTTGTTTACTGTGATAGAATAACTCAATTACCTGCGGCTTCATTATTTTGAACGTTGTAGATACTGTAGCTGCTCAGCTTGTGAAGTCACAGGCAGCGATGATCTTGAAGAGGAAGAAATTTGACAATACTGAGTGATTGCATCTAGTAAATTGATCCAAAAACTACCATCTTGGTTTTGCAGCAGTGACATCTGTGCAAAGCGGGGAATAGGAAAAAAAAATGACTTCATTGATGTTGTTCGACTTGATTTATACTCGTCCACATTCATCTCAGCAATTATACGTAAAACTTTACGCTGAATTGGAATAAACCACCCACTTTTAGACACAGGCTCTGAGAGCATGAAACTATCAAGCACTCTTGATCTATCTTCAAACTTGGTTACCCTCCTGGAACTTTCTGATTTTGAAATATGCTCAGAGCTGGTGAAAGGAGGATGATGATGCAAGTTGAAGAAAAACCCATGGTATTCGCTATCATAAGTGAACATCTTTGCACGTGTGTAGGCAAGTGTCTCCATGGGACTATTATGCAACACGTACCCTCGTCACCTGTCTGTTCCAAGCTCAGTGCGTGACATGGTGTTGGAGGAAATTTCCCCTTTGCACTTGCATTAGCAGAGTAAAGGACTTTTTCCACAAAATAGATGGAATATTAGTACATATAGCAAAAAAAAGCTGCAGAATATTAGTATAGGAACATATTTCTGATGGGCAAGTCTTAGTGGGTTTATGTATGCTTACAAATGGTATGCTATTTTAGGATAGGGATAATTTTAAGGCTCATAGATAAAGTGATGTTCAAAGATTTCTTATTTTCTGCAGATGGATAGTTGTCTCATGAATACATGTTGTGATGCAGCTTAAGTTATGCATGCAAACTTATGTCTTCATTCTGTATCATGTGTATATCAAGCTTAATAGGGGTGGTGGATTTTTTTATTCATTTTTTTTGCTTTGCTTTTTAGTGGCTGCTATGAAGTCAATGTCTTTCTAGGCATCCTGCGAATGCTGTTTATTTTTTTCCTTCTCTCCATCCTGCTCCTGCTCCTTTTCCTTTTCATCTGCTACATTCTCCTGATCTGCCTTACCACGTTTTCTGTGTCCTCCATTCACTCATCCTCCTTTCTCCATGTTCATCTTTTACCCTTTCCCTATCCTTCTACTCATCACCACCATCACTATCCTCTTCTGTTGTTCCTGTTGCTACTCCTCCTTTCCCTTCTCTTCTCCTTCCTCCTCTTTCCTCATCCCATACCTGATTGTCATCACCATCACTATCTTTCCATTTTCCTCTTCCTCCTTTCCCCATCTTGCTATTCCTCCTTCTCCTTCTCCTTTCCTTCTTTCTCTTCTCTTCTCTCGTACTTCCTGCTCTTTGTTACTCCCCTTCTAATCATCATCACTGTTACTGTCTGTCCATTTTCCTCTTTCTCCTGCTCATCCTTTTCTTCCTTTTCTTCTTTTTCCTCTTCTGCTCTTTCATACTATATTATGTATTTCTCCTAATCATTGGTCACTCCATCACTCTATCTCTCCATTTTTCTCTTCATTCTATTCCTTTTCCTCCTCTTCCTTTTCCTTTTTTCTATTCCTCCTCCTCCCCTTCTATGTCTTTCTCACAATCATCATTGCTCTCGCCATCCCTCCATTCTCCTTGTCTTCCTCCTTGTCATTATCGTCATCATCATCGTTGTCTTCATCGTCCTCCTCGTCATTGTTTTTATCATCGTCATCATTGCTGTCATCGTCATCCTCATCCTTGTCTTTATCATCAACATCATTGCCGTCATCGTCATCCTTGTCTTTATCATCGTCGTCGTTGCCCTCATCGTCCTCCTTGTCCCTTACCTCCCAGTAGGTTCAGCAGTGCCACAGAGAGGAGCAGCTCAGCTCGCCTGATGCGAGGCCCAAAGAACCGCAAGAAGAGGAGGCGTCCAAAGATGCCAGCTGTGCACAGGGTAGGCATCCTTCCCATATAGCCATGCTTTGTGACATTTAAAGCAAAATGTCCATATGTAGTTTCCTCCATACAATCCTTCCTGCGTTGACAAATGTTGTGATGTTCATAATCCCTATGATAAATAGTAGTTCAACTGCAAATGAAAATATGAGTGTGATTCCTTGTCCTTGGAATATGTATGAAGTACCTTAGGAAAGATATGGTAAAACTTTGCTTATATGTCACAGTTGATTAAAAAACATGAAGAATTTATCAAAGGTCGGATTTAAGCATAGAAACTATGAAAAGAACAGTTTGTTATTAATATTCTGTAGAGTAAGAAGCAATTCTAGAAACTTCATGTCTTGAGGTGAATTTTTTTAAAAATAGATTTCGTTGTTTCCTTTTAATTTTTTTTTTTTTTTTGCAAAGAAGAAAAAGAGATATGTTTGCAAAGCCTTGAGGGTACTGATGATTTGAAGGGGATTGGGACATAGTGCAGGGAGGGATAGAAACTGGGTCTTTTTGTGAGATTTTGGAAGGATTTATGCTGTGCAGTTCGGATCCGCTTCAAACTTAGGATGCTGGCTTCTGTCATGGTTTAAGAGTAAGGGAAAGTAGGCCTACCTAATCCCAGAAGCCCTGTAGTGCCTGCAGGGTGAGGGATCAGGAAATTTGGCATTAGAAGGTTTAAACTCCTAGTTTCGATCTTACCACACCCCTCCCTGTTGCAGTTCATTCTACCAGGACATCAGGGTCATTGACCTGAGGACATTGACCTCAATCTGTGTACATTCACATACTGGTTGTCAATGCTGTTGAATATAAAAACATCAGAAAATTGCCTTTTGCTCCATAAGAATTTCTGTGGGGGTGGTTGCTGTTTGTGTATACTTGTTGGTTTCTTCCAGGAATTTCTTATACCATACTCATATTTTGACTCTGAACTAGGAATATTTCAAGCCAAAGTAACACGTTGAGATGTGCCGGGTACTAGTCATTGGTTAATCGCTGTCATTCATACTCCAGTGATGAGGATGAAGAGAAAATGACAGGTTATCAAACTCAGGAGACGTTGTCTTTCTGTGATCACGTGGGAAGAAAACTATGTATCCTCAGCATTGATTTCCGTGCTTGTTGTAATGTCCATCACCTGGCTTCTTTGGGAAGCTTATGGTGGTGGTGAATAGCAAATATGCATGCAGGTTGCGGAGTGTCCTCCATCATGTTCTTGCAAGGTAACAAATTTAGCATCAGTGTTCCGTGGATGGAGATCTTATAACTACAATGGTTGCCATTACTCACAGTTAACATTAAGAAACAGTGGATTGTGTCCAATCAACAGTCAGTATTAAACCAGTAGATAATGGATGCAGAACCAAGCTGCCCTGAATAATACAGAAATGCAGAATGGAACACCAAATGTTGGTTGGCCAATAGTTCTACGCACAAATAAATATGTTATGTACATATGCGGTGCTGACTATTGACTGCAAGATATAGAATTGGTTTTACTGAATGTTATTTTTCAAGAACAATGTGCATTTTATGCTGTATTCTTGATCCTTCTTTGTTACAGGCGACGTCATTCAGTAGTATAACAGACTCCACTATGTCACTCAACATCATTAACTGCACATTAAACTTAGGTAAGTGATGAAAGTTCTTGTCACACGTTCATATGACTGTTTATGAAGTGAAAAGTGTGTGCTTTGGGGTGTTGTATTTGACCATGTTTTAAGGGTATATCCTTGAGATACTAGTATGCCCCTAATAGAATACAGTAGATTCAATCAAGGCTTGATGTCTTGTATGAAATGCATGAAAAAAACAAACACAAAGTGAAGCTCCAAAGTCTCCCATGATTCTTCAGGACAGTCTCTGAAAAATTAGATATTCCGTGGTGTCCTTGCAAGAGATTATAATTCCCCACCCTCCCTTGATTTTGTTGTGTGAAAGTTGTGAAAGCCCTGATATATTTGTATATGTGCATATCAATACATAGATAGATAGATAGATAGATAGATAGATAGATAGATAGATAGATAGATAGATAGATAGATAGACAGATAGATAGATAGACAGATAGATAAGATAGACAGATAGGTAGAGAGATACGTTGTATATACAATGTAGATATATTGATGTACATTGTATAGATACAAAATTACACAGACAGATGTGTAGACATACCTTTCATATAATTTGAAAATGTATACTATGATTAATGTCCATTAGGATCATGATGATAATGATAATAATGACTGTGGTGATGAATAAATGATAATATTATTAATGTTTTGATCCTGTAATAATGCTGATGATGAGATTCAAATATATGAGGCTGCTAATTTGACAGATGAGAACTTGGGACTACAATATCAAATAATTCAGTGGAGAGTGATAATGAGGCATTGAAGTATTGAATTTGTCAGTGTTGTGATTGTATGTCAGTAATCATAGTACAATCTACATGGTGATCGAGATGGATGTATGAATTTGTTTTTACAACCACACAATAAGTAGTCTGAGATCAAAGATACTAAGCCATGCAATTTGAAAACTATAACCAAAGCGGAGCATTCAATGATATGAAATCTTCTGTATTTTCCCACAGATAAAATCAACTTTCTTGGGATCAGTATTGTTGGTCAGAGTAATAAGGGCGGTGATGGCGGAATCTATGTTGGCTCCATCATGAAAGGGTGAGCAAAGAATTTACATCAAGTTGTAGTTTTGTGTTTATGTATGTACGTCCCTACCCTCTCCCATACTTGTGTGTCGCTATACCTTTTGGGGAAAACTTAAAAATGTGAAAGAAGATGAAAAGAAGATGAAAAGAGGCAAGGAAATATGTTGCTTGCATTTTGTTTCTATAGATGCACATTATGTATGTGTATAGTTGATTTACTTTATATTACGTATATGTCGCGAATCGGGTGCTATTTGCATATTCAGCAGCACACAAAAACATTCAATCTGATCCTGACACAAATGCGATGTGCACTCATTCATTTTACCGTTCATTTCTGTACTCCATGATCGGGAATTTGTCGGGAAGTCTCGATTTTAAAGAAAATTAGACTTGCTAAAGGTATGGCGTGTACAGTAATTCATACCCAGCAGTCAACCTAAGTGGGCTTGCATTCATTATAGGTAGAAGTTTGCTATCAGAAATCTCATCACTGGATTTCATAGCACGGCTCGGGCTGACAAACCCATCTTGTGGGAAGGCACCCGGGTAAATGACAAAAGGGCATTTCCAGACATGAGATTCTCACAGGGGGTGAGATTGCCTTAGAATGTTGGGTGATGGGGGATTGGGGGTGGGGGAGGGGGGGGGGGGGGGTGATCCACTCCTGTCATTATCTGCTCCCCTCTTTTTGAGGGGGCTTTCACACCGACAGAGAACTCTGCGTGCAAACATGTTTCTGAGCCAAACACCTGTCATTCCAATCAAGTAATTGTGTGTATGTCTGAATGCAAACTTGATCCACACCTGGCCAGTTGTTTGTGTTTGGAGGCGTTTTTCGAGCAAGTTTTGCGCGATTCTGCGCATGCATTTCTTATGTGTATCTGAATAGTTGAATGTGTTGAGAAGATGGAACCTTGCTTGATCTTGTAGTCATTTTGGCCATGCTGCCTGCATTGCACGTACTTAACTCTCACTTGAAAGTTGTGCGTGAGACTGACTAGGACTTGGTGTTTTGGACACAGCTGCTGCATGGAATACTTTTTTCAGCTAGCAGTTGATCAGCAGACTTGGTTCTGTTTGTGTGAACACTCTGTAACTGAGCACATTTAGGAGTGCATTTCAGGAACGTGATTACAAATTAGTTTGTCGAAAGTGTGAAAGCCCTCTCCATCTTGTTGTAGGACAGTGGGGGCCTTTATGCATTCAATTTAGAGTAATGCCTTTAGCAGAGAGTGTGATTTGTCATCCATTTGTGGCATTGTTGTGAGATGGAGCCACTGCCCCTGGTAAGGCAGCATCAAATCGGTGGTATTACCCGCACCCTGATCTTTGGGGATGAAACACAGTAGAGAGAGAATGGAATCGTATGCCCCTGGTAGGCAGACATTTATTATCGGTTTGTCTTCCCGCGCCAGGAATGAATGGAAGAGCGGAGTTTAGTTCTGGTGCCAGTCTTGATTTGGAAAAAAGCGCGCCCGCGATGAGTGGCAATTAGGCAGAGGCATATTTCAGCCTGCGAGATAACCAACGCGATTATCATTACGCAAGCTCTCCCTCAGTATTGGTAGTGACAGTCCCCCGTAATCAAGTTATGACATGGGAGGTTGTGTAGTCTGTGGCATTCTAGAAATCTGCTGCTTAATGAATGAGTCATGGTGTGTGCAGAAATTTCATCAAATGTTATGATAGGGATGACAACATCATGTACTTTTTATTTTTCCATTTGGAATTTCAAATATATTCCCTTTTCACTCCCTTTCCTTCTTCCCCCCCCCCCCTTCCTCCCATCTCTCTCTTTCATTCAACCTCGTTTTCTCTCCATTTGTTTCTGTCTGCCTATGTGTGGTGTATCTGCACTTTTGGGAGACAAAATGATCGCCCTAACCCCGCAACAATTTTCGGGAGTGATTCCAATTTAGCGGAGTCGTAATTGTTTTTGGCAGTTCGATGTTCCTTTTCTCCCCGTGCCGCTCTTCGCCCATCCCGGCCAGCCGAGTCCTTGCCCCCTTGGGGTGGGACTCCGGGCGATGCAGCCATTCCTTTTTTTTTTTTTTAATTCTTTTTTTTTTCATCGTAGCATAGGGGTATGATTCAAGAGTGATTTGGGGGGTGATGATTCAGTGTATGAGTACAATAGAAGCATCCCGCCTCCCCCTCCTCCTCATTTGCATACCTTTCATGTCGGCACAGTGCCGGGCCTCCCCAAGAAAGTTCAGCGATGGGTCACATTGTGATGGTATCGTGAAGGAGTAAAAACACAAAGGGGGCAACCCTTAGTTATTGATATATTTTGTCAAGTCATTGAAGACAGTAAGTCTCCCATTCCCCTGTAAAAGAGAGGAAAAAAGGATACAGTAAGATTTTTTGTGAACTTACAAATTAGTTCAGAGCCCCCAGGTGTAATGACTGAAATCAAAATACATGCAGAGTCGGAGTGGTGATGTGCTTTCGTTTGGCGGCGGAGATATTAAGGTCACTTAGCTTGCTCACCAGTGTGGGGGCATTGTTATTTACTTCTTTATGTCTTACTGGAGAGCAATAGTTCTTTTGGGGGAAAGAAAGGGTGTGGGGGGTTTGTTAATTCTTTATTGATAGGATTTATTTTTAAAAGATGTATATATTTCCAGCTGATTTGAGAGAAAAAAAAAAAGAATGTGTATTGCTTCAGATGTTTCCTAGGCAATCAAGCCAAGCACATGCTGTGTATGATATTATTTGGTATCACTGGAATTTTGATTACCGGTAGCAGAGAAGTGATTATACAATTCTTGATTCATCTAGAAGAATAAGTACTGACAGTCACAAATCCAACCTAGATTGGCCTGGAGCTTTTGCAGTATTATACTGTCGTCTATTCTTCAGTGTAAAGTGCGTCAAACCTTTCAATAACCCAGTAATCATTTTGTGGGATGTGTGAGGAACTGAGATTAACAGTGTTTTGTAGTCTTCGTCTTCAAATGTGGAGTGGCATTTATTTGTTTCATATCTGCTGCTTCTGCTGTTTATGTAACGGCTGCAAAGTACCAGATAATGTCTTCATGTCCATATGAGTTTAGAGTGAAAGCGGAGTAATTTGATGTTTGGGCTTGTGACACTCCAAAAAGTACTTGCTTGCACAATTGAAAATCACTCAAAATTGCATCAGTGATTTCATACAAAGTTAGTTCTTTTGTATGAGTGCTGGATCATAAATGTTCTTTTCATCTCTTTCTTTCCTTTGCTTCAGTAGAATAGTGTGCTTTTCTACCTGAGAGTGGTTGTGAATTGAATTTCCAATAAATTTTGACCCAATGCAGAGCTTCTCACTGCTATCACATTTGATTTTATTCAGTCTTCATCTATTTCTTTTAAAAATCTCTTTGTAAATGACGATGGGAACAGCATTATCTTTATTATAACAGTGTTGAAAATGACATTCAGTGCAAAACATTGGAGACTGAAATCAATGCATGTTAAGTGGGAAGTTACCAATATTCCATTTCTTTCAAACAGCAGTTGCAATATGTGGTAATTTTATTTCATTTTTTATTGTTTTGACAGAGGAGCTGTAGCAGCAGATGGCAGGATAGAACCGGGAGATATGATCCTACAGGTGAGGGGGTTTGACTTGTGTCCCCTTCCTTACGAGCCATCATGGCTTTTCCAGTGAATGTGATAGATCACACAAGCAACAGCACCACAAAGCCTGGAAGCCATTGAAAAAGAAAATGATGATACTGACATCATCAAAGATGATGACATTTGCCATTTCGTTGGAATTTGATCTTTTTTTTTTTTATAAAGACTACTACTCTTGTACTTTTGAAATCTATTTGTGAAATATATATCTTCTATATGAATAGTACAAGCATGAACAATTATCTCTTCCTGGAATATACAGGGGCATTCTGCTGAAAATATATCTCTTCCAAAATGTGCAGGTGGGTCTTTGAAAAGAAGGCAGTATGAGCATGGAATGTGGTTCACTCCATCAAATTTGTGATGGGCTGAATTACACTATTCACTTTTTGTTAAACAATGTATCCTCTTTGAAAATATGAAAATTTAACTGTATATATATTTTTTCCTCACCCGCTCATTTGTTTGTTTCTGTTTCATTTGTAGGTCAACGATGTCAGTTTTGAGAATATGAGCAATGATGATGCAGTCAGGGTGTTGCGTGAAGCAGTCCACCAACCAGGGTGAGTCAGACACTCCACAACATTTCCATGTCTGTCGTCCTTGGGATGCTTGTTTGTTTAGGGGGATTTGTCTCTCATCAACTAAGGCTGCATTTATCATCTTTGCCATGTTTGAAATGCGTTTCAATACCCACCAAAACGCATTTGCAAATTCCTTTCAGATCACGTTTCTCGAGTTGTTGCGTTTATCAACTCTGTCGTGAGTCGATTGGGAGGGCTTGTCACTGCACAGCTCCATTGCATGGTTTGACCAGAGGAGCGGAGATGTGTAGCTGACAGTGGTTGGTGTGGGCAGGTCCGAGCTACATGTACATGTATGAATGCGTTTCAAGACGACTTTGCGTCACAGAAACGCATTTCTGGCTCAAACACATTCGTGATCACAATTTTTTCGGCGTCTCAGAATCGCATTTTTAAAAACCCCATAATCAAAACAGCTTTGTGCTTATCAACTGCCCAAAACTCTGTAGATTCCGCACCAGAAATGAGTTGACAAATGCACTCTTATTTTTCATGTCATCCTACATTCATGTTTTGCTTTTGACTGTCCAAGGTAAAAGCTTGTCAATTTGTACACCAGCTCAGTGGTGATACAGCAATCAAAAAAGAGAAGCAAAACAAGTATATGTATACACATTGTTTCTACAAAATGATATTGCAGCTGGCTTTCTAATGGTGTTAGTACAGTCATCATTATCTTCACTCTTTTATATGTGACACTGGAAAGCATTGAAACAATGTTTTTAGTTAGAAGCCATAGAATAAAGAGAAATGTAAAAAAACAGCAACAACTGCGAAACAGTGCAACAAATCCTAAACTTTCAAACAGATGTAATTTAACTGTAAGCTGTTACAAACTATATATAATTTTCTAATTTGTCATTGCAAATTATATAAGATTTGCTCATTTGTCGAAGGAAATGGTCTTTTTACATTTCTTCTACTTCCTCTTTCTTCTCTATTTCAGGCCCATTCGGCTCATCGTAGCCAAATGTTGGGACCCCTCGCCAAAAGGCTACTTCACTATTCCAAGAAGTAAGTGTCCGTTTCACTGTAAGCATTTACACAAAGAATTCATTGTTTGCAATGCACTGGAAATGGTCAGTGACAATGTGATGGGGTATTGCCTAGTCAATCATAGCTTTGGATATCACAAGTGGATTTCCGTGGTTCTAATATGTCACAAGTTTGCCAGTACGCAGAGGCTGGTCGCAAAAAAAGCCCTCCAGAATTCTTCCTCGTCTTGCGGCCCACCTCTTGCAAAGTTATTGCAAGAGAAATTGTTCTGTCCGATGTGGTTTGTCATAAAGGTTTGCATGTATTGTTTCACAAAAGTGTAATGTTAGTGGAAACACTTGATGGAGATCTTGAAAAGTGCCTACACAGAAATGAGTATGTGGGATTAGTACAATCATTTACCATTCCCTCTACGCCTGCACTGTGCATTATCAGGCATGAATATTAGGTGCCGCTGTCTTTCTTGTAGTTACGGGAAAAACAAAAATCTTATTCCAAATTGTATTTGTTTTGTTGTTGTATTAGCAGTTACAGTGTTTGGGGAAAATTTTCCAGTTGAGTTGATTTGTAGATTATATGAGATTTATGCTCATTTTTTATAAAATGAATAGGATAAATATTACTTATGGCACATACAAATGACAAGCATATGAGCATATTTTAGACAATGCCACAGGTGCAAAACAAAGCTAAGAATAAGAAGTAATGGAATCCAATTATCACAGGTGTAGAGTACTGAGAGACAAACAAGAAACAGTTATGACATCTTTGTTTTGATAAATGAGACCATCACTGATCGTGAGAGAGAGAAATGCTGTTATGTGTACTGGGAGAAATGTATGTTTGTGTCCACAAGTCAGGGCAGGGTTGTGACTTCATATTCTGCTTGTTGCTTCAGGTGAGCCAGTCAGACCCATCGATCCCGGTGCTTGGGTGGCACACACAAATGCCATGAAAGGTGAGATTCATTCTCCGTTTGTTCTTATTGGTTTAAAATCCTCTCTTGTCCTGTTTTGTTTTGTTTTGTTTTTACCACCGCCAAGGGAGGAGGTTATGTTTTTATTGGTGTTGGTTTGTCTGCGTGCAAAATAACTCAACAAGTTGTGAACAGATTTGGATGAAACTTGCAGGAAAGTAGATAATGACACAAGGAACAGATGATTAAATTTTGGTAGTGATCCAGAAATGTTTATGAATCATTGAAGGATTTGTTTATCTTTTGGCAGATAGGGTCAATGAACTTGGAAGTTCAAGGTGCGCGTATTTGAGGTTTGCATATGCGCACTAAAACACATGCTCTGCTTGGGCTAGGCGCTGCGCAGCTGAAAGCTGATGATGTAAACAAAAGGCTTCTATATTGGGAAATTGAGGGATTTTCAGCATGCGTGTATGGGTAGAAATGAGCTGCTTGGTGGAAGTCTGCACTCTCCGAGTGCTTTTCTAGTTTGTTTGTTTGTTTGTTTTTCTGCAGTGACATCTTTATGTTGGCTTGGCTATTGTCAGTGAAATGGACAGAGATGACTGAAATACATATACATGCAGTGATTGTTAATTGTATATTATTATCTTTGCGCCTAATGTTTGTTTTCCTCCTCTGCTTCTGCAGTTGCTGCTGAGATGGGAGGCCGGGGAGGGCCGATGAGTCCGTCCATGACCTCCATGACCTCTACCAGCTCTTCCATTAGCTCTTCTCTTCCAGAGTCAGAGAGTAAGTGGTCAGCCATGTTGGCGCTTTGAGATGCATAACTTTGATTGACTACCAGTATGCTGGAAGAGGGATCAGGGAGGGAAGAGAAGGGGGAAGGGTGGGGGAGGGGTTGGTAGGCATGGGCATCTCAGTAGAGAGAATTGAGACCATGACACTTGCCTCTTCTTCCAGACTCAGAGAGTAAGTGGTCCGCAATGTTGGGCTTTGAGATGCTGACATCCATTATTGCTGGAGTATCCTGGAAGAGGGATGGGGGGTGAGGGGGAAGGGGGATGGGTTGGTACAGGTGTGGGTAACTCATTTGAGAATTTTGAGACCATGACACGTATCTTCTCTTCTGGAATCACAGGATAAGTGGTCAGACATGTTGAGCTATGAGGTGCCAACATCCATTATCACTGGAGTATCCTGAAAGAGGGACAGGGAAAGGAGGGGGATGGGGGAGGAGTTGGTAGGTATAGGCAACTCAGATGAGATACTTGAGGCTTTAGGTAATAAAAGAGGATGAATGCACCAAGAATTCTCTGGATTTCTTTTAGCACACTGAAGATTTTTTTCCCCATTGTCTAACCCCTAGACATCACCAGAGGCAAGACCACCATGTGGGTTAGCCATGGCAGTTTGATACTGTGGGTCTGGCAGGATTATGTTATGGACATTACCCTCTAACTTATAAAGTATGATGTTATTACCATAACTAGAATGCCATTATATGTGACCCGCGACAACGGTTTCAGGCAAAAGTCGCAAGAGCAAATTTCCTCCTAGGCGGGGTATAAAGATCTTTACCATTATTTTTGCCGATTTGGGTTTTTTGCAGAAATCGAATCTTTGATATGTTTTCTACATCTACACTAAATTTCATAGCATAAGACTACGTTTTTCCTATCGAAAATGGAATTTTAAGCACCCTATGTTGGATCGCACTCGTCAGTTTCGAGCTTCTTTCGAACGCCGCGCCAATATCCCCAGCGTTGCTACGGCGCAAGGTCTCGCATGCGATTGGCTGGCGCGTCGCACACATTTACATAATTCGGCTTTCGGAAACACCAGTTGGGCGTTTGGGGAATGCTTTGTCCACGCATGCATGATTACATGCTCCATTGTTCTTGCTATAGTGGTTTATACGCTGTAGTGCGTGCTCTTCGTTTGGCTTTCTATCCAAACTATCCTACCGCAATGTTCGACAACGGAAGTGAAACAAATATCATTTAGCACGACATAATCGTGTGAAAAGAAAAAACAATAGTCTACTTGTACATGTAGTAAAAATTATGACAGCAGACTGACTCAAGGGAAGGTAGATGAGAGGAAAGGAGAGGTCACATGAAACCAGTTATATTCAAATACTACACTTCAAGATCGCACGAAACTTACGAGTCGTGTTTGTTTGTTTGTTTTAATATAATTAACACCACCGAACGAGGCAACATATACACGGCTTGTAAGAGCAAAACAAACAGGAAGCGTGACCTTTGCCAGCACTGGCATTTTTCTGCCTATACAAAAGGGTCGCCAATGATAAAGTCAAATCAACAACAATGAAAACGCGATTTGTAAAATGTGTGGATTCGCCACCCGCTCCTGTTACATGCACATGGTCATGGCGTGTGGATGCCATTGCGTAATGCGTGCGCCCATACACATGTACACCATACGTGCAATTATCGTATCCGCCATCTTGAAAGACGTAAAAACAAACCCGAGCGAACCGCATTGTTTTTCGGCTCCATACGCTGAGCTCCTCGGAAGGGTGCTCGGGAAATTTGACTCTCTCAGTGAGCCAATCAGAAGGCGATGTGGTTGCTAGAGGCGGAGCTTAACATCGATTGGCACCATCGTACGGATGGGTGATTCTCACCTCGCATCGCCGCTCTGACATTGTCTTTGAGAAAGAGGTGAATCTTCAAAGCCCGTTTTCTCGCAGTTTTGTCAGGCTTACAACTTAAAAAGTGTATTTTATTTCGCTTTCCATGCCCACTTATGGTGCCAAAGAATGCAAGTGTTTTATATCAATGCAAAGCTTAGGAAATGGGCAATGTGATTCAGTGAAAAAATGAATTTTCAAAATGCCCGACTTTTGCCTGAAACCGTTGTTGCCGGTCACATATGCTTAGGGGGTGAGTGATTACATGAAGCCAATGGACACTTCAGTTTGTGAGATTCCTGTGATACTGATAATGGGCACAAAAGTAAAGAAAAAAAATACTGACTGTTGATTTTATGACAGCATGCTGTAGCTTTGTAACTTACATATGCAAAACTTTGCGATTAGTCAGTGACCGAGCAATCAGTATTTCCCCCCTAAGGTTAAGTTCTGATTTGTCAAGCCAGAATGGCAACAGATTTTGAGGTGGCACTTGATCTGTATGTAACCAGGTTCTAGTACTGGAGACTGAGTGTTGTTTGCTGATAAAACCTTTTATCATATTGTTCCATGCTGCCACTGCTGCCTGTTCCCACCTGCAGGGTTAGAAGACTTCAGTCACCTGACAGTCAACAGTGACATGGCGACCATCGCTAGGGCCATGGCCGCGCCCGACTCCGGCCTGGACATCCGGGACAGAATGTGGCTTAAAATCACCATCTCAAATGCTTTCATTGGTAAGGATAAGGCAGTAAGATATGAAACAAGGGAGAGCGTAGGATAGCAAAATCTAAATAATTTGGACAGTCATATTAACCCGTTGAAGACTTGTTCTGAGTATACTTGGGCAGATGTCTATGGGAAATGCATGTTATAGCAAAATCAGCTTGTCCTCAATGGGTTAAGAAACATCGTAGAAAGATGTGCATTTTGAAGTTTTAAAATCTCCTGGATAATACTGTTATGATACTCATAGCTTGCAATATTACCAGAGGATGTTTTTAAAAACATGTGTGCATAGAAGTAGGTGCAAATGTTTCATTTTCGAGTGTCATAATATCACATACAGCTTTTCAGATTCTCAATCCTGTTCATCTACACCTGAAGTTTGCAATTGCATAGCAAAACTTGTTTAATGAATGTATTCAACATCAAGCTAGTCTCCCTTAAACCTATGACATTGAATGTTGAATTCTTATCTGAACATTCTTAGCATGGGATAAGTGCTTTCAGTAGCCACAGACTGTTCATTCATATCTTTGTCATGGTACCCCTCCTCTTTATTGGTGTAATAGCAAATACCTTGAAAGGACAAAACTGTAAGTTTTCCCTGCTTCCTACCACCTATTAGTCAATCCCATTGCCACGCTGAAATTGTACCAAAATTCTGGGATTTATCTCTGATACCTCGATACTATTGTTTCGCTAGAATTGGTCTCCCTTATAATTACCTCCCACACCTCTTCTGCCTTGATGCAGATAAACATTCGGGTATATAGCGCGCGCGTGTGAGATATTTCTTGAAATATATTCTTCACTTCTGCTTCTTCCTCGGTGTTGCCAATCTGCTCAGGTTCGGACGTTGTGGAGTGGTTGTTCAACCGCGTCGAGGGCTTTCAGGACCGGCGGGAGGCGCGGAAGTACGCCTGTAACCTCCTCAAAGCGGGCTTCATCCGACACACGGTCAACAAGATCACCTTCTCCGAGCAGTGTTACTACGTCTTTGGCGACCTTTGTGGAAGTAAGTCAGAGTAGATACGGCTTTCTCTCTAGGTGTGCTAACTGTGCTTTCTCATGTTTTCATATACTGTAAAAGCTGTTACTTTCGCGAGGATTTAGTTTTTGCAAATCACTGTTGGGCCACGAATTTTACAGCAAGCAAAAATATCGCAAATGGGCAGGCATTAGTGCATGTACGATAGCCTTGGTGTCAAATCTTGAAAACAACATCTCGCAAAAATGTCTATTACCTCCTCATTCACGAAGATATGTGTAATAATAATAATAATAATAATAATAATTAGCATTTTTACCGCGCTTAATACATGGTTTCTAAGCGCCTTACACATATGATAATCATATCGAAACATAATATTGCATATCATTCAACATAACTACAAACTCTACAATAATTTACATTACTTAATATAATACACACAAAAATAGAAAAAAGGGTAACATAGAGAAACACGAGATCATTGGAAATGTGTACGTAAAAATAACAGCTTTGATGGCATTGGCGTAAAAATTCATTAACAACAGCAGGAAGAGACAAATGTATAAGTACATACATGATGATCAATCATGAACTCAAAACAAAAATGTATGAATAAACTTGATTTATGCTTGCATTATGGAAGAAGGCAAGTATTGGTGCTTGAGTACTCTTTCAGTCCTTTATATTGTAGTTTTAAATATGCCTTTCTGTGGCATGACTAGTTCTTGTAAGTCTGTGTTATAGCTCTGGATGTTTAGTGAACAGTGTACCATTATTCATAGGCACTGCGTATTTCCCACATCCACTCCATCTATTCTGCAATAAAATTTGGAAAATTTTTACTACTGAACTTCAAAAACAATTCTAAGACTGATGATGGGACTAGTCCATTTGATGACATTTTGCAAGAGAATGAACTGCCAAAACAAAATTAGAGAAGTGATGTTTGCGTGAAAAGTGATAAGAGGAAGATTGTGACAATGAAGTTTACAAAGATTTCATACTTGTGGAATCTCATTTATGTTGTAGTCCAAATGGTCACAAAGTTTCAATTCCTACATGTGCAGTACTGCAGAATATCATTAGGTGTTTGTCATGTTCCTGCTCTGTAACACTTCGCTACAATCCAAAATCTTCTGCATCCTTCTTTACCCCCTCCATCCCGTAACCATTCCATCCCAAAAACATCCCATCCCTTACCCCTTCCATCCCTTTGTCCCTCCCATCCCTCACCCTTCCCATCCCTTGCCCCTCCCATCCCTTGCCGCTTCCATCCTCCAATCCCTCACTCCTCCCAATCCTTCTCCCCTCCCATCTCTCACCCCTCCTATCCCTTGCCCCTCCCATCCATCTCCCCTCCCATCCCCTGCTCCTTATGCCTTACCCTTCACCATCACCTACAATCCCCATCTCTCCTCCCTTTTCCCAACACCCTTACAGATATGGCGGCCCTCAGTCTGGGGGAGGAGCCCTCTGAGGCTGACCAGGACACGCTGGCACCCCTCCCGCAGCCGGTAGGTCACTGGATATCCCCGCCCCAGATGCCCACGGCACCCCCCATGCCTTACCAGATGCCCCCTGGGGTGCCTGGCTACACCAGCTTCGACACTGCCAGTTTCACTAGCTTTGGTGCTACCAGTATAGGCAGCGGGAGCGGAGGTAAGTCCTTCTCCCTCTCTTTACCAGCATAACTGTAAAAGTGGAAATTTTTGCTCATTTCACAAGACGAAAAACTAGCGTGGAAATAAAAAAAGCAAATATTTTTGCCTGCTATATGTACTACTGTGTAATGTCTTGATTCCGCGGAATGAAAAACATGTGAAATTCACTTTACTCAGTAGAGCGTGTAAAATTACTTTTAATGCGCAAAAATATTCACTTTTACAGTACCATGGAGCATCAAAGGGCTTTGTTTTTACCATAGTAGGATCTATTCCACTGATATCAGATATAGGCCTGGACTTCTCTGTAAGAAACTTCTTGGTCTGTGTGTAACAGTGAAGCTTGCTAGTTAGCTTGACCAACAACTCTCGGTATCGCCAATGCGCAGAAAATTTCTGCGCATGCTGAAGAGCTCTGTCACAGATGCACTGTGGGATTCCTCGGTGCCCTTGTTCGCTTCCAGTTGTCTCACGCGAGTCACAGTTCCCATACAATTCAATGGAGTTATTTGTCTGCTTTTCCGTTGTTACCCATTTTTTTCTTGGCACGTTTCTAAGTTTTACTGATTTGCGGTCTCCAGAGTCATGGTTCACTACTGCAAAGCTTCAATGTGCTGGTCACACGATGGAAAGCGAAGAAATCTTCAACAAAAAATACCTCTGGATAAAGACAGAGCGTGATCTGAGTGCATGTGCTGCCAAAACCGGGGCAAGCTTGTCCTGTGAGCTATCCCATAATGCATCTAAAACGCTGCTCTGCGCACGGCACCTAGGTATTGGCGATACCGAGAATTCACCTACACCAGATTTTTATTGGTAGATAGTACCGTAGCATCTGAAATCCATGCTGGATGTCATCCTGAATCATTGCTTGTTATATTTTGGAGCAGAGATATATTATGTAAGATGGGGAGTCCAGTACTTTTTTCTGTCTCTGAATTTGAATATGCCTGAGATGATTTAAGCAACTGCTTTGCTACCCGAACCCTTTACAGGGATCACAACATTTGATAACATTTGCCATAAGAATAGCACCTGTCACTCGCTGCTCAGACTGCCAGTCAGTGTTACACCCTTATCTAGACAACTATCAGAATATTCTCTTTCTCGTAATCTTAGAATATTGAAAGTACCTATACCATAGCATAGCTGTTGCATTTGATATGAAATTTGATGCCATGTTTTATGTTGTTAAACATGAGTTTGATTATTCCAGTGTTGAAAAGTCACAAGCACAAACAGTGTCATAAAAATTTGTTTTTCTAGGAAACAACTCATCTCTCAGTGCCTTTAGAAGCCTTTGCTATGAAACGTTATGACAAGTGGAATTCACGGCCTGATTTTGTAATAGCCACTTTTCAGTTATGTGATCTGAGTTTCGTCAGCCAGGATGGAATTTGTTTCTCAACCAAGCAAATTTAGTTTAATCACCTTGTTTGTTCCTTAGCAGAGACTCCAACTCTCCCGTCTTCGACGGGAGATCTCCCGCCGAAAACCCATTTTTGCAAAATCTCCCGTTCTCCCGCTGGAGATTTGATTTCTCCCGCCCTGGCTCTGTGTCTCTCGGTGGAAAGGATTTCTTACTTATTGCTATCGTATGTTGAAAAATAGGCCTTAGATAGCACCAGAGAACATCTAGAACCCTAGGAGCTGCGCGCTTCGCACACATCAACTTGGAGTCTCCCGTTTGCTAGGGGTTTCAGGCGGGAGAATCTCCAGATGAGAAGGTGCTTGGGGTTGGAGTCTCTGCCTTAGTAAAAGAAAAGTCAACATAAGCTTTGAGAGAGATGACAAAAAGAGGTTATCATCTTCTGTCGTGGAGGTATGAGTGTACTAAGAATTGTCAGGCTTTCTTTTCCTGTGTATTGATAACACCGTTTTGTGTTGAGCGTGACAAAGGGCCCCTCAAACCCCTTAGCCACATCTTTTGATAATCAATGGGCCAGTGTGGTACAGTAACTCTCTTCTCTTTGGAAGTTACGTCCTTTTGCTTCTCAACTGCCAATATGTTGCATGACAAACTATGTGCTAATGACTAGCGATGTATATCCACTGTGTGCATTTGATCAAGCAGGAAGCAGCGATTCCGGCCACAGCCAGGACAAGATCGGCAAGGCCATGCTGGGCAAGTCCGGCTCGGGTAGCCACGGCAGCGGCAGTGAGTCTGACCACGCCTCCACCGTAGCTGGGGACGTGATTCCCCCGTCATCCATGGGCAGCACGCAGGGCATCGGCCCGCCCTCCGTGGCCCACACGGGCATGATGGTGCAAGGCATTGGGCCACCCCAGCCGGGCGTTGTCGGGCCGCCACCTCCCCAGGGCATCGGACCCCCCTCGCAGGGACCTGGCATGATGGGCGGAGGACCCGGCATGATGGGCGGAGGACCCGGTATGATGGGCGGGCCCCCCCTCATGGCACCACCCCACCTCATCACCCCCATGGGCCCAAGCATGCCCAGGCAGCTGGGCAGTGTGCCCGAGGATCTCTCGGCAAGCAGACAGTCTTTCCGCATGGCCATGGGGAACCCTTGTGAGTTCTTTGTCGATGTCATGTAAACAGAAACATTAAAGAACAACTAAAAGAGAAAGGCTAAAAACCAGAAATTAACAAGAACACTACACTGAAGGTTTAAAAATATTTTAACATAATACAGCAAATTTTGTCAAGGAATGTAATCAGCTTTCAACAATAGGACATGGAAAAAAATTAAATTGAAAAAGAGACATCTCTTTCGCTTGTGTTTATAAATATATATACATATATTATATATATATTATTCTGTATGTTTGTTTTTTTTTCCTTCTGTATGCGTAGCAGGCATGTAAATTTTTTTTTCTTTGTTTTATTTTTCCATTCTGCTGAAAGCTTTAAGAGTAACGTTGGCTTACAAACATTAGATGCTGTAACATAACTAGAGCTCATTGTGCAATGTGTCATGTCTCTTATATATGATAAGCTGGTGACTGTTATCTCCTTTCCAGTGAAAGGAAGATTGTTATGATGATAATAATAATAATAATGATAATGATAATAATCTGTTGTCAGATAGAAGACAGATTTTTTTAAAAGTAGCATCTTCTAGTTCCTACATTACCGTGCCTCGAAATTGGAAAATGCAATACGAACAGAGAAAACAGGTTAGAGAGTATATGTCAAGTACTAGCTAAGTATTGTAAGTTCATTGAAAGCTTCAGCTGTCCGAGTTGTCCATTTGTTTTCTTTTTTTTTTTCTTGTTGTTGATTTCAGTTTGTAAGGAAAGGAAGGGGAGGGGAGAGATTAATGGCGTAAATTAACCTTTCTGCCGTTTCAAATCCGGAAAGTTGCATAGTATACACATACATTACAAACATATCCGACTTTCTTACATTAGAGTAATCATGAGATTAGCTTATTGTATCTCGTTATCACCTCAGTGTGATGTTGAATTCAAAATCCTTCCGTTGGTTATTGTAGAATTTGCGCTAGGTGTACTGTTCAATGTGAAATGAAAGCAGCAATAGTTAACTGTCACAGGGGAAAATGAGATACAAGTATGTGTGTACACGATGAAGAGACATGCATCAAGATCATACGTAGACCAGTCGACTTTGTGAGATTGATACTGTCGCAAGTACTGGATGGCTTGGAAAGTTAAATGTTTCCTTTACTTGCAAGTTGATATAAGTTGGTCTTCTCAAAGGCTCTTTATTTTGCAAAGAGCTGAACTCCCCCCCCCCCCCCCAAAAAAAAACAAACAAAAAAAAAAACACGAACAGTGTGACAAGGGTTTGAATAATTCACAGGTTAGAGTGATGCAGTGTGTAGAGTTTGATGTTGCAATCCTGTACGCTGTTTCAAGGTCTGTCTGTAAAACTCTCAACATTTTCAAGTGAGGATAGATTGCAAAAATGTCACTTTGATGCCGCTTTGATTGCAGGGTGTCATAGTGGTTTCCCATGGTGTTCATAGTCGGGTCAAATGTTATCATGCTCTTTGTGTTACCATAGGGTACACATGGCATAATTTCTTGTAGCTGTTTTCCTGCTCAGCACCAAAACGAAACACAAGAAGCACCAAGATGAAACACAAGAAAATCTGAAGTACTCGTGAAATTGAACCTTACAAGTCGAGAGTAATTATCTGTACTTTACTTTGAGAATAATGCCAGGCCAGCATCTTCTTGTACCATGGGCTATGGGAGAGTGGGGGGAGGGGGGGGGGGGGGGGGGGGAGATGCTGTTGTATTCCAATCTAAAAAAAAAAAAAACAGGACCACATATAGAAAGAGCCCTGCTGCATATACCTGCAGTTTGGCTCTTTGGTAGAAAGAGCAGATTCTGGAGAAATTGTGTCCAATGTGAGAAAGTGTTGATTGTGTTGCATGCAGTTTTGCCTTTGCCTATGCACCAGATGCAGAATCTTTTTTGTTGTTGTTGTTGATTTAGCACTTGTTTTTGCTGTCATTACGTTCGTTCCATGATTTTTTCGCACAAAGCCACCATTCCTGTATTCCTGATGTTGCACCCCACCCAAAGCCTGCCACCTTTCAAACCCCCCAAAACATCCTTGAAGATCTACGCAGCATCCTGTTGTAATTTAACTCGCTGCCCAGGACTAACCCCATCCCGTACCCAATCTCCAACACATTCACTCCCGTCCTGCACTTATGCACACTGCCAACACCGTCTGAACGAAGCATATTGTGTGAGTGTGTGCTTGTGTGTCGCACACTTTGTCTGCTTAACACACTGTTTCTAACCTCCACCCTCTTCCCACCCCAACCCAACCCCCCTTTGGCTGTTAAGAAATCCGCGGATGACCATGTCAGCCTACTTGTGCAGTTCTGTTATCTTGTCCACCCACTTTTCCTGTCAGATCTCCCACTTCATGAAAAGTGTGAGTAGGATTCCAGGCTTATGCACTGAGGGCCCTATGTACATCATACAGTAGTTCATCGTATGATGGGTAAACGTCATAGATTAAAGTCCCTGGAAGTTTGATGAGTGTCATAGGTTTATTTGAGTTACAACAATTTGGCTAACACACACAGACACACACATGCACACCCACAAAATGTATAAATGTCCTTGTGCGATCTCATATGGTCTCATGTTTCTGGTGATGAAATTTATGACTACGTGACTGGGTCACTGATGGAAAAATATAAATAGCTACAATTGTAGGTGAAATACCTGCGAAGGTGAAACTGAAAAACAGTTGCTCTTGGACTTAAAACTCCGTAATTCACAACCGCAGACAATGATTTTGTTTGAACTCCCAAACTGAAGGATTCGTCCTCTCCTCCTCCTCCACCACCACCTCAAAAAGAAGAGGGAAAAAAAAGGGATATATCCCTCACTTATTTGTTCGACGTTTGCTTAAGAGCTCATTGGAGAGATCTGTGAATGACAATTTATGTACAGTGTACCATGCTAATAGTGTAGTCCCATCAAATATATCATATACAGATCACTGACTTGGAAAACACCTCTGATTGTGTTGTGAGCAGTTCTGAAAAATTCATAAAGAACCTTCCCAGTCCAACATGAATTTCGTCACGTATTCTGCACGATTATTTTATGATTGTTGATCAAGCTGCAAACGAAACTTTTGAAAGTTGTCCTGTGTAGGGCTGGGTTTGGGTTTGGAGATGCATCAAGAATTATGCAAATACGAGGGAACACCTCAATAGAGCAAGTTTGTTTGTTTGTGTGTCATCCCCATTGTGGGGGGATGGGGAGGGGGGAGATATACTTGATAATTGTCCTGCAAAGTCACTGTCTGTATATGACATCACACAGCTCAGTTAAATCCTGCATTTGAGCTTCCTTGAACTTTATTGTCTCAAGTGCCATTTGCAAGTTTGGAGATCACAGACATACTGTACATATGATTTACAGCTGTATGCCTGCATATGTGTGCATGTGCATTTGCAGTAAGCTGATCTATATGACCTCTCTACCCCTGAGGTGTGAAGGATCGTTAACTTGTTGTATTGATCAGACGCCAAAGAGGTGTGCTGCTCTCGGTACTGAAGGATGCCTTAGTATGCTACGACATTACTTGCGGTTTAACCAAAACTTCTTGTGAGACGGAACATTGCAGGAATGCGGCAGAAGGGTGTGTTGTGACATGGTTAGAACGGGACAGCATGGCACCACCCATGCATATTTGTGTTTGTATTTAGTTCTTAGCTCTACAAAATGGTAGCCTGCAGGGCAGACATTCACAAGAATAGACCATATCGTCATCCAAGGGATATGGCAAAGCGGTTATAATTATTTATTTCCTCAGGGCTCTAGAAAAATGAGACTATTTCCTTTGTCAGCTGATATGATTTGAGACAAATTAAAAATTCTGAGTCAGTCATTCAGTCAGGGCTCTCAAAAAATGACATAATCCAACAGTACCATATGCATTTCACTTGTTCAAGTATTACTGTTGAACTTGAGCAGTCATTAAACTGCCAAATTAGTGGATTTCATTGAAATGTTAGAATGGAAAGGATGGTGGTTTCTGATGATGAATTATTACAACGCATTAGATTGCATTAGATTCCTAAATGGCAAACCATTTGAGGCATTTGATACGGAATTTGACTCACAGTCAACTTTTAGCAGAGGATTTTTGTCTGTTGTCTGTGGAATTGGTGGGATAAAATTTGGGAAGGATTTAGTTCCCTCTGCACATATGAAAAGGTAAAGGACTTACACATCACTGACAAAAAAAAAAAGTGCATTCAAAAAGGCTATCCCATTAGATTTGGTACTGATGAAATGGCGTCTATGTCAGCTTTTGAAGGAGATGAAATCTCATGCCCTAGACACAAGCTTGCCTTTAATTTATAAGCAGTCGATTGTGAACTTTGATGGAAGTGTTCATTTCTGTTTTCTAGGTAGCATGTAGGTAGAGATTGATAATTCTAAAGAGAATGTTCAGAAAATGTAGCGAAGAATTCCGTACGTTTGTGAACCATTCAGGAGCTTGTGACATGACCTAGTTAACGGCCTCCTCCCCAAGTCTGGCCGAGAGGTGTTCTTTGTCCGTGTTTTCCATTAATGTTAGTTAGTTCCGTACCTGTGACAACACATAGCTTGTGCAGGATTTTCCCGGTGTTGTTCACTTCTGTTTGCCACAAGTTTCGTATCTCGAGAAAACAACGGCAAATCATCCTCTGCCTCACTTCGCTACCCCCAACACCTGCCGCCTGCAATTTTTAAGGATTCCCTGTAAAAATCAGCGCCTTTTGTCGTCGTGACTTATTCATAGAGACTCCCCGCTTCCCATACCTCATAAGTTCATTTACTTATTTTTCATCGCAAATTGATAATGCTTCTGTTTGATAGATGATTAACTCACATTTCATGTCTTCACCAACAAGCCATATTCATATTATTGTTTCCTCCATTAAAACAAAAAGAGACCAATATTTGTGGGGACCATTCATTTTCATTTCTTCCATGCATCATTTGTCAAAGCTACATTTTTCATCCAAGTGTACCACGTGATTGTTTCTGAATATTGTGAATGTACGCCGGCGATGTTGGGCAAATTTATGTGACAACAAGGTGTCACAGTATCAAACAAGATGAATCTAAGTCAGTGTTAGATGTCCTCCAATCGTCAATTGCCTGGGATGGCCACAGATATTTGATTTGATTAGATCAACCTCACCTGCATGCAATTCTGTTTGTTTTTGTTTTGTTTTGGTTGTCTTTTTGTTTTTCTTGTCAAGCTGTGATATTGACTCGTTGCGTTGCATTCAGATAGGAAATCACAAGTAGAGAAGAGAGAAAAAAGAGAGAACTACGGCGACACGACCGCAAAATGTGATCACCTCTTTTGCCTCCTCATTCTCCCCCCTTCCTAGGACCGCTAATCGCGATAGTAAAGAGCCGCTAGTTGACGGAGGGACGCCCTCTGTTGGGGGGTCGTGGATCACTGCCCCCTCCCCAAGAAGCAAATGCCATGCCTGCCACCGACAACGAGCACCGTCAGAGGGTCTGTAGAGCACAAGACAGATTAAACCTTAAGCACGTCTCTGTTGAGTCGTCCGCACACCCCACCAAAGCCCAGTCCCCCCTTTTTGATTTCAGTTTTGATTTGCGAGCCTCCTCGGCGATTCTTTTCATTTGTGAAATCTTTTGGTTACTTTGACCTGTTCTGCCCCCTAATGCCATACCTCTGGCTGCATCCATGTTTTCAGTATTTTTCTCTCGTGATGTCAGTGGTAGGGAGCATGAGACAGTGAGAGAGAAGAGATGGATAGAGAGAACGAGAGAGAGGAAAGGGTGCACTTCATGCAATCATGGCTTTATTGCCGTTTCCTCCTGTTACTCCTCCACCTCTTGTCATAGGGTTCTGTCTATCATTCTATCCAGTCGTCCAGCTTTGTAAACCAATGTCTCTTACAATGTAAGGAGAGTTAAGTGGTCTTGAATGTTCAGGAGCATTGTGATATATTTCTCTTCTTTTTTTTCTTGGAGACGCAACTCTAGTGTTCTTATCCATTGTCCCCACTGTTGCTGTGATAATGTTCTGTGATGTCAACATTAACCTTTTCCGTGCCAGGGACTTTGGATAGTGTGTATAAGGCTCTAGGATTTTCTATGCCAATTGACACTCAAAGCACACAGGGGGTTAAATGCAAACATAGTCGGAGCTTAGAAACGATTTCTCTTTGCATGCAAAATGGAATGAATGCAATCACTTTTTAGCCATCAGAGGGTCTGAAGTAATATTGGTGGAGATTTGAATGCATACTTTTAAGACTTTCTGCTTAATTGGAGCAGTAAAGGGGCCCATGCAAGATTACTTTGCTGCATTCCAGCATTAACTCCTGTGGAGTGGTTGATTTTTCCCTTTAAAATGGTGGTCATTTCTGTAACCCCCTTTAAAATGGTGGTCATTTCTGTAACCCCCTCGATATTTTGTGCTCCTTCCCTCACCATTAACCCCATTTCTTGTGGAATGCAGGCACCGTTAACACTTTTCACGCATTTCACGGCGAGACCTCTTTGTGTACAAAAAAAGCGACCCTCGTCAAATTGTGTGTTCACGTACAACATGTACCATTGACGCATGCACCTCAGTACGCCCCGTCTTGCACATTTGAGTACGGTCACATTCAAAGTTGTATGTGCTTGAAATTCCAAATGGCACAGTTGTTACAACATCATGATAATGATTTTTTTTTCCACCTTGTAAAGTTCGATTACCTCCCTCAATGAATAGCAGTACACTTTTTCTATCTAATTTATTCAAGTAATCATGTCTTTGTGCGGATTTACGTGTGTACATATGCCTGGAGTGTATGGCTATGTTCTGTGTGCGTGTGTCTGTTTGTGTGTGTGTGTGTGTGTTCGAGTGCTTGTATTCTCAAATTTCTCCAGAGTGTGGCTTCATCTTTGTGTCTTGTCAGAAATGTGAATCATGTTTAACTTTGTCCCCAGATACATATCGCAAGACCAAACACTGTCAAAATTCAGTGTGCAGTTGTAATTTTCTGTGGGTAATGCATGTCACATTCTGATTGGGGACAAGACTTGTCATTGTACTTTCAATAAACTTTGTCCTGATGAATCTTGGGAGTACTAGAAATCGCAGAATATAGATTTTTTTTAAAAATCAACAAAACTGTGTAAGACCAGACCAAACCAACTTGGGGGGGGGGGGGGGGGGGGTGCTGGTCATCGATCAACATTCACCCCTCAAGTCCAAAAGGATCATGCTTGTGTAATTACTTGATTGTTTGGGTTAAAATCATGAAGAGAATTGGAAAAAAATAAGCTGCCTATCTTTGTTATGATACGGTAATCAGTGCAGTAGTTCAGTGTATTCAGGCATCATACTTGTTGTGCCCATTACATGTAAATGATCTAAGAGATTGTCCAAAAGTAAAATGGCCAGTTATTTTGACACATTGTTTGGAGGTACAATGTGTCATGTTTTGCACTTTCTCGCATACACATTGGTTTCCTGTAGTCTGTTGTCATTTATGAGGTTTTTTTTTAAGAAGTGCACAAAACAAACGTTAAATGTTGACAATTGGCCATCCACAGTAAGTACAGGTTTGCAAATAAACAAAGTACTCTTTGTTTGAATATGTGTTGCATTGTGAAGACAGTTTTTACGCGATCATGTCTGATAGGTGTTAATATTTGAGTCCAGTACGTAGTTCTTCCTGTATAAACACCGAAGTACTGGACATCGGAGGCGACTTTTAGCTGTTTCGTCAGCTTTCATGTTTGACTTGATGACAGTACCAGTACTCCATCAAGCTTGTGCTTCTGTACCGTAATCATTTTGCAAATCATGTATACAATTTTAAAAAATACACATTTACTAAAGAATTACCACATTTTTGAATATCGTATGCCCTGAAAACCCGCCATTTATGATTCACAATGTTGTAATGAGTCTCGATATTCGTCTAATTTTGCTCTTAAGTTTTCTCTGATCTATATGTGCATTGCTTTTATTCTGCAGCCACATTGGGTAAAATTTATCTTGTAAAGTGAGTACTGAATGGACCAAAAATATGAATTCTTTATGAATTATATATTTATAGTTATAGCATGATTTCATTTCATCTTCCCCTCCATTCTGTTTGATCAGGGGATGTTTCACAAAGAATTAAAGTCGAAATTGAAGTTGAGTTGGACTTAAAATTATGGTATGCCATTAGTTTTTCTTTTCAATTTTATCTAATGTTTTCAGAATCCACTTCAAATCGTTATTAGAACTTGCAGAAAAAATCCTTTGTCCCTTACTTTATTTTGTTAATTAATGCTTGTATGAAAAAGTCTCCAAAATTTTCATTCTTATATGAAAGTTAAGTTAGAATATTATTGAAGTCACACACAGCCTACCATAATTTTAAGTTGATCTTGAAATTTAAGATTGACTTCAATTTTTTGTGAAACACCCCCCAGAAGAGTTCCTGTCCCACCTTGAAATCTTTGATGGTTCCATGTATGCTGCTTTTGCAAGTTCAGACCAGAAAAAGGAAATTAAAGCTTGAAGAGTTGTTTTTGATACGTCACGATCTATTTTCCCCTGGGGAAGTTTGAACGAATATGCATATTCATTCATTCATTTGTACTTTTTGTAGTACCATAAAAGCCAGTTCCACCTATTCATATCGGATGTTTTATTGATATGAAAGAAAAGAATAGGGAATTGTTCATCTTGTAGGGTATTTCAAAGGATCATCGTTGAAAAAGAATACAAGGAAATAGATAAGAGGTGGAGGTATTGCTCAAAGCTTGCCCAGGAGGGGAAAATGTGTAGGGGTGAAATAATGAACTGAGCGGGAAAGGGGGAGAGATGTAGATGTAGAAGGTGGATTTAATGGGAAAATGCTGTGTGAAATTTAGATGGTTGATTGTTGTATTCTTGTAGACTTCTTGGTAGGCTTATCTCGGCGCATGGAGTGTGTATTACGTGTAGCATACTTTGTAGCCTGAAAACACGGCATCGTGATATTTTCTAACCAGTGTCAAATTTGCCACAAGTTTGGACAGAACTCTTGGAAAATATATATATATTGTTCGCTGGAAGCAACAGACTTTTCATATCTTTGAAGAGAAAAAAGACAATGTTATACATTTTTTGAAGGCCAAAGGAAGCTAGTTTTGAAGAGTAAGGCAAATCACTCATGAGGGATGTGTAATTCTCTCTGCACTCTAATTCTAGTGTCTTATGCTTATGATAATGTAAGTTACATTGTATGGTGAAGATTTCGTGGCAAGTCACGGACACCATAATCGAAAGTCGGGAGGAAAAAATTTCTCTTCACTGCATGTTGTGGTCAGGACACGTTTCCCCCCATTTGGCAGGGAAGCATCGTGAGGTATACTGTGTTCATAGAATGTTGCTAAATGCAGTTCGTATTCACTTTATGTTGTTGTCGTTGTTGCTTTCTATAGTGAAGCCAATGCAGAGAATGATACAAAGCAGTACATAAAAGAGGAGGATTCTCACCAAGTCTTATTTAAATATTGTACATTATTTCATGTTTTTCATGTAATGAAACTTCAATGTTGAATGGAGGAGAGTGATTTTTTTTTCTATGCTTCATATGTGTAAAGAATTCTAAGGCCATATTTGTGTATGTAGATAAAGTACTTGTGGGAGAAGAAAAAAACAAAACTGTTGTACTATGATGTATGTTATTTATGTGCTGCTAGATAATGCTTATGCGCACATTTTCTTTTTGTCTTTTTAGTCCTTTTTTTTTGTGTGTGTACAGAACAATTCATAAGATAATATGTGTGTGTGGTATGAAATCAAAACGATATCTTTGATGCCAAAATGTCACCTTTAAATAATTGTGTGTAGAGAGTATACAAAATGAAACGAGGCAAAGCAGAGCAAATACAAATGACTCCTATCAGGAAGGTGTCTAGGGCATCATGCGACTTTGGAGTTCTGTAATTGTCAATTTTTTTTTTTTTAGCCGTGTAGCGATGAACTAATTGAAGGAGAAATGATTTGGCGAGTTTCACGCTTGTTCGTCGTCATTGGTTCATACCAGGTTGTGTTCAGATGCTCAGTGGAGCATGTATTCAGGATTGTCGGGGCCAGTAGGGCTGGTTGAGGACAAGTGCTTGTCGCGTAAAGGGCAAGCAGTTGTCCTAATAAGATAACTCTGCAGACCAGGGCACCATTCAATGGTATTCATAAACTACAAAATATGAGCATTTTCTGTGTTACGATTTTTCATTTTTAAAACCATTGCATTAGATTGCTTTGTGGAATCAGAACAGGAAGATAACATTCATTCTCTATGGGGACCACTAGCATGAATTGTTTCACTCTATGTTTAGATGAAAAAAAAAAAAAACAGCGAGAAAAGAGAGATATGGCATTTAGTGTGTAGTGTATTCAGATCGTTGGGATAGAACACGTGTTGATTCACATTGCAATAAACCACATGAAGTCAACTCGGCTTTCGCCGAAATATAGTGTATATTATTACTACATATGTCGTACGTCAATTTTTTTTTTTCCCGCGAGACCCATTGAAATCTGTCCAATGCTTGCATTTGCCATTTATTCATTTTTTCTTTCTTTTCATGGGGGAGGGGGGGGGGGGGGGGAGAACACCAATGGAAACCACAATTTCAAGCCTGGAAATTCCTTTGTTAAGATGGCACTTTAAGATTGAGCCCTGGCATGAACATGTAGCATTACTGTTCAACTTTGAGAAAAAATAAAACATATTCTGGATGATGTTATAGCAAGTAAGTATACTCCCAGTGCCCTTCTTCTTTTCTTTTTCTTTTCTTTTTTCAAACAATTCTATGTACTACAGCAAAGTGTGGTTGAAGTAAAATTGCATTCAGCTAGAAGTATTGATGTGGTGTAACCAACAGCTGTGTGCCCTAGCGCTGCTCAGAAGAATTTTCCTTATTAAGTATAAACGTGCACACTGTATGTTCGTAGTGTATGGTAACCATTTTCCACAGTTCACTGCGAGTGTAGTGTATGCATCTCAAGAGAAGAAGTCTATCAAATGAGAAATTTGCCAGCCGTGGTATCAGAGAATGAATGTCATGCAAACATAGAATGTAATAGGTGGGACTAAGGACAGGAAAATAATGTGTATTAGTATTTTTGTGGTCAAAGATTTGAAGTCACTGGCATTTAAAAAAAAAGTATGTATGTGAAATAACACAAAACAAGTTGACAGATTGTTGTGGTACCATGTGCGTTTCCTGTGGTATTTCAATGTAAGAAATCCAAAGAATATCATAGATTTGCTGGGTTTTCTGTCTGTACTGCCCATATTTGTTCTGACAATCGGAGCTGAGCCGAGTTATATTGAGCCAAGAGCTCAGATGATAGTTCTTTTCGAGTATCTGCAATGTAAGATGCCTGAAACTGTGATGTTTTAAAAAGGCCGAGTTGTGATTGATGATGTACAATGTGTATGCAAGCCTCTAGTGCACACACATTTCACAAATAAAGCGTATTCACATTACTATGCTAGCCATCAGCGTTGATAATTGGGTATTTGTGATATGATTTGTGATACAAAAGGGGCCGCCTTTTTATCTGATAAGATGAAAAAAAAAAATCATTTTTACAGATTTTTTTTTTTTTTTTTTGGGGGGGGGGCACAAAATTAATTCAAAAGTGATGAAATCAAAAGTGATTAATTCAAAAGTGTTTAAATCTTGAATATCTAACATCTCCATCAATAAATGTCTCAAATCCATACCATGTTCAATCTTGTATTCTTAATCTATAGGTGATTTACATGTATTACCAACTGACTGTGGTTTTACAGAGCATATTAAGTTTTCTTTCCAGTGAAACCAAATAAAGAAAAATACAATGTATTCGTCAGAATTTTGGGTGACGAAGCGGAAGGACAGAAATTCAATTCTTACTGCCTCAGACGCTGAGTTTGTATATTATAGTGAGTTATAGAGTTTGTACTGTTTTTTTTGTCTTTTTTTTGATAGCTTGGCGGAGAAAAACCAAGCCAGTACGTACCAGAATAAGTGAGCTCTTGCTACCAAAGACCAACCCCCCTTTGACACTGATCGAGATATTTGTCGATCAAGGAAAACAAACAAAAAAAAAGAAATATTAAGAACTGTCATTTCCTTGTTTTGTTGTTGTCCTTATGTTTGTTTGATGTCCTTTTGCTTGACTCAACAAGTTTTTTTGTTTTGTTTTTTTAATTATTCAATTATGCTCAGTATTCCAGTTATCTTGTGTTGTAAACTCAGAATAAATTGTAGCAAAATTTTGAACTTCATGATACGTGTGCATTGTGTCTTGAAACTGGTGTAATTCAGAGCATAAACTGCAGAGTGTGAAGAAGACTGTTGAATGCAGGGTGAGTGGGGTGAAAGGGACTGTATTGTGGCTTTTGTAGGGTGATTAAAGAATTTCTTGTTTTGCATAAAATGATAGTTGTACCATCAATAAATTTCTGTCTATATTTTCCCATAAATCCCTGCCATGAATTGTGAATAATACTGCAGGTAAAAAAAAAATACTGGACATACCAAATAAGCTTTTAATTGCAAGCGTATCAATCCGAGCACCACGTACTGACTATGGTACCTTACCTATCAATACATAATGAAATTAAAATATTGTTCAACATTTAGATTAATTAAAAAACACCCCCCCCCCAAAAAAAAAAAAAAAAAAGAAAAAAGAAAAAAAGACCTTACTAAGCTGGATATTAATGACATTCATAATGGATAAAAATGTCTGGCATATCTTGAAAATTATGCTTTCACAACAAAGATATTTGTAAACAATTACCCATATCTACAATTAAATACATATTTCTATGCTCATAAATCATTAAAAAATAGTTTTGTTTTTTAAAATACTACTATTAGAGAAATTTGATCACATATAAATGATACTTTTATTAACACTCGTTAGCAATCACTTTCAGCCGCAAGCTTTCAATAGTTTGATATCAAGGGGTACTAGTAGCATGAAGGACCACACAGCTCCGATTTGTCCAACTGCAAGTGACTGTAATTCGCTGTAGATATACATGTACATGTATCTCCATTATGTATTAGCAATGATCATACATTTCCATAACTACTCACTCAACTGTGTATATCTTGTGCCTATGTGTGTGTGTGGGGGGGGGGGGGTGGATGTGGATGTTTTGTATGTATGTATGTATGACATTGATGTACACCAGTGTGTATCTACAACGTGTACGTGAACATGTACGTTGTATATATGTGTGGGTAGGTCTGTCTTACATATGCATAGAAATAGAGACAGATGACTTGATAGAGGGATCAATGTCAACATACTACAGTGTATTAAAATGTCACAGTCTGCTATCAGCTTAAAGGGGATGGCTAGTAACTGATCAGTGGGAATCAGTGGGAATGCAGGGGGATGATTGTTCCAATCCTTGTGGGATTCATTTAAGAGTACATTATATATCAATATTGTTGTCTAAAAATTGTTTGCTTCAGAATGGTCTCATATTCAAGTAATGTGCAGTTTAATGTTTCCAGGTTAGCATGCCTGTACAGTGAAGGGGCATTAAACTGCACATTACTTGAACATGAGACTGTTCTGAAGCAAATAATTTTCACACAACAATAGATATATAATGTACTCTTTAATAAATCCCACAAGAATTGGAACAATCACCCCCCAGCATTCCCACTGATTCCCACTGATCAGTTACTAGCCATCCCCTTTAAAAACTTAATTATAGCAAGGCTGTGAGTTTACAATGGTGACATGCTCACCCATGCTCCAAATTTGTTTGCAGTTTGAAGTGTATGTATGTATGCCCAGTGTTGTCTTTACTGCAGTTATCTACGGACAGGTACATACAAGACAAACACTCATTCGGAATAAATCCAATGATACAAGCTGTAAACAAAAAAGAGAAGCACACAAAGTTCATAATGTCTGTCAAATGCTTTCATGAAATGGTATATATCCCACATTCACAATGCCGTTTATTGATAAATAGCCCCATCACGTACAGAAACGATGGCAAAGGTCATAACACAGGCTGATATACACACTGGAATACACTGTCTGGCAATAATAATCAAATTAAACTGCAAGAGTCGATCTGCTCAACAGCGATCCAACACAAGTTTGGAAATTATGTTACAATCAATGAAAGGAATGGCATGCCATGGCATTAGAGTGGTATTTCAAAGAAATTTTGATGTTTATACTCACATATTATCATTCTGCTCTTGACAATTATTGCAACACAATTTCATAATCACAGCTATCCTTCAAAGGTACACTGTGTGCAGGGCACATCCAGTTCGTACTTGATAAAGGTTTACAATTTTTAGGGACTGCTACATTATTCATCATACTGCGTCATGAGCATGTCCACAGCATACAATGTAGAACTGGTATGCCAAAGTTAGCAAATAGGTACTGTACAAGCCCACCTGTAGCAGCACCCTAATGTGTAAGCATTCTACCATACATTTTGTGTAGTGGATATACAAATGTACTTTGTGATGCTTTTGTTTTTGTGAATTTTGTTAGTCAGCTAATATTCACAAAAAATCAAAAGCACGCAAAAATGTTGTCCTACGTAGCAAAGTTTCTTGCTAGTCCATGTTCGTAAAGAATGTGAGCATGTCCACAGCATACAATGTGGAACTGGTATGCCAAAGTTAGCAAATGGATACAAGCCCAACTGTACCAGCACCCTAATGTGTAAGCATTCTACCATACATTTTGTATAGTGGATATACAAATGTACTTTGTGATGCTTTTGCTTTTGTGAATTTTGTTAGTCAGCTAATATTCGCAAAAAATTAAAAAGCACGCAAAAATGTTGTCCTATGTAGCAAAGTTTCTTGCTAGTCCATATTCGTGAAGAATGTGACAACAACGGTATCTGACATCCACTGACGTTGGAATAGTTGAAAAAAAAGGACAAGGTACAGTGTTTTCTTGAAATGGGTGAGAGAACTGCTGTGTAAAAAATGACAGAAAAAAGTGCAGATTCGTAGGTTTTAGTTCTTCTTAGAACAGCATATAAAGATTGACTAAAAATAGTTTTCTCCCGGCTGAATTCCAACCTAGCCATATGGGTGACTAAATTTAGTTCATTCAAAAGCTGGGTTGTAGCCTTAAACCATATGCGTGACTAATGCCAAATGGGTGACTTAAACTGTGTATGCCACATGGGCGACTAAAAATAGTTCTTTTGAATTTGGTATGGAATCTGGGATTTTTGAAAATATAAATTACTGGCTCATGACCAGCATAAGTTATGAAATGCTCGATGAACTATAAGTGAACAGAAATCATACACCATGTTACAGCAGAGCTGGTATGGTTCACCCTGACTTGTGGCTGAGAATAGCCCAAGAAACATCTTTTCAGGATGCAACATTTCAGGGTTTTATTGCGAAAAGCAGCAGCTCTTTAATTTTTTTACCCAGAAAATGCCCCTTCAATCAAATCATTTGCAAGGTCTACCAACATTCACATAAGATCAGAAAGATTCTGAAAAGAGATCAGGGAGATTCCCGTGTATTATGTACATCCCAGTAGTCAAAAGTAATTCCCGAATCGGACAGTCTCTGTAAGCTCTGCATTGGTATAGTGATGCTTGTTCACGTCATACTCTTCCCCATTCCCCATGGTCAACATAATACAGAGCTAGACAGAACAGGCAGCATTAACCCACTTGGAACCACACATTCTAAATGCCATAAACATCACATATGAAATGGGTTGCCACTGGGAGGGACAGGATTAACACACACAGGTTGAGCATTAATGTATCAAAATGAGGGACATGTTTGGAGAGAGAAATTCAACCTTGTGCCCTCCATGCAGGCTACAATACGCTAATGAAATACCACAGGTGACTTGGAAGAATTCTCTTTTTTTATTTGTCACGTTTGATCCAAGTGGATGGAGGTCCACAGTATTTTGCTTTAAAATGGTGGAACTGCAGCGACCCAAGCAAGCTGGGGTTGAGGACTACTAAACTCTATGCCACTATCAATACACCTTGGGCTGCCATGTTCAAATGCACTAGATGCACTAATTTAACAAAACCTGCCCATCAAATTTGGCAGGTGAATCTATTTGTGGCACATTTTCACAGACAATCCTGGCCTGAATGCTAAGAGTAAATGCAAAGTAGGGTATTCACTGCATGTGTCCACTTCACTCAGTGCAAACTCATACTGCCAGTATAAGCCAGTTCATACATGATGCATGAGCAGAAAAGGGCCATTTGCGAAAACGAGCATATTGGTTTTTAAATTCACTGAAGGATAAGTATTTGCAGTGCAATGATTATTCATGCAATCCTTATAAATCATGCTTGCCAGCACATTAGCTCGACAGTAACAAGAAAATCAACATAAAAACAACCAAAACAAACTATGAACCGGCTTTAATATCTATTCTGCCTGCATTAGTTGTAGCTAGGTCAGGTTAGTCCAAACTTGAGAAATGGTTTGAAGTTGAAGTGGATAATGTTATGGAAGGAAATATACATTACAGTTGGATTTATACATTTGGTGCAATTCAACAGCCCTTGCTTGACATATCATCATCATACAGACTACATTGTGTTTCGACAAAGCATTCATGTTGGAATCGGGGGTACAAATAAGGAACTTGTAAGTTGACTTCTCGCAATGCACTAAAAGACCAATATTTGAACACTACCCACATGTGCATAGACAACACATCTGCAAATGTAATATAAGAATAACATTCTTCTCAATAGTATTATGACTATAATTTGGATATGACACAAATTGATGGAACACAGTCAATTCAATAGTTGGCATAGATGAAAAGAAATGTGATACAATTTCCCATATCACTACCAACAGTCAAAAAGCCTCTTCCATGCAGTCTCAGTGTGCAAGTGAGAATAAAACAAAAACCCTATACAGGAATCACATTTTTTCCCCCAAAAGTGTGATATTTGGTATAGCAATTATAATGACACCAAAGTAGTGTTTCTCAATATCTATAATTCATAATTATCAAACAGACTGAAGGGGGAGGAGTTGGTTGTCCACAATTGTTAGTCTGAGAATGCATGGAATCTCTGAATAGTACCTCTAAAACTATTACAATTTGCTCAATGAGGTGAAAGGAAAGATTTCATCTCAGTTCCCTCTTCATTTTGTTTCCTTGAGGTTTCCAACAGTTGTTTATCATTAAATATATATATATGTTATATATATATATATTTTATTGCTGCTACATACACATAAGTAAGCATTGCATGAAACATTTTTGGTGCAGCATTTTCCTTCTTTTTTTTTGCCTTTTTTTTTTCTCAACCAACCACAGCTACAATAGCTGCAGTACGGTATTCATGGTATCTTATGGAAGATCAGCAGTTTGGTGTAGTATCACAGAATGACAGAACACGAACCTGATTTTACAGATACTAAAATGCACATACAGCGTGTATATGACCAAGAGCACCTTGGAACCACCTGAAAGGGATGGTATAGTTTTGGTTGAGATGGGGTTTTTTTTTACATTTTGCAAGATAATGAGAAACCTCTTTTCAAATATGAAAGAGCACACAAATCTAAGAGAAATTAAAAGTTTATTTGATAAAATCGGTTTGGAAATGGCCGAGTTATCAAAATAATGCCTCTGGCACCACTTTGTGGCGAATTTTCATCAAATACACTTTGAATTCCCCTTAAAAAGTGTACGCACTTTATATTTCATAAGAGATTTCTCATCATCTCACAAAGAAGTTGGAATCCTGATGCCCCATCTCAACCAAAACTACACTTGTATACCATCCCTACTAATTGCTGTCAACACAAATCAACAGACACTGTCTGTATTTCTGTAGAAGTTTTAACCCATCAAGCCCATGGGGGAATTCAACTGTCGAAATGATCATTATAATTCTGTCACCTTGAAACTGGCAAGTGATATAAACGTAATTCCTTTACTGCATATCTCAGAATTTGATGACGATACATATACCACTGGTTCTCGTACCTGTTTGGAAACCTCGCCAAACATACATCCTGGTTTTTCCTATGTATACCAACCTTCAAATTGGCAACATTAACCACAAAGTTTCTGTATTTCATATATTTCGTTGATTTGTTTTTGTGACTGCAGTGATGTATCTGCACATCAGACTTTCAATATAATCCTAATCTCTCATAATGCTTGCACACAACTTTATACCTTATTTTTTAAAACAGAAGAATATACATATACAAGCATATCAATTAGAGAATGTTAACAGAAAAAAAAAAAAAAATGTGTTGCCAAAACCAGAAGTGCAGATCCAGAGATTCGTGCAGGCCTTGAATAGGCTTTGTCATGGATGTTTTCACGCCACATATTAAAAACCATTTTTGCATAATCATATTCTAAGAAAGCCCAGCTGTCCAGTTCTTCACCTCAAGAGGGCTTGCTACCTCTGCCAATTGCTACACAATACCTGAGCAAAAACACAAACATAAGTGCAACATACTATTAGAATTACTCTCTGGGCCACCATATATAACACACAAGTTCCAATCTTCAGAAAACTAGAGGTATCTGCTATCAAGAAAAATACAAATTTCCATATATTTTCTTATCCTACATGCTATATACAAACACATGATACAACCATAACGCAAAACCTCGGTCTGCAATTCATAGGCAGATTGCAAGAAATGAAATCTGCTGAACAATCTGCTGTATTACTCTGCTGCATGAGCAAAAGTCCCGATTTTTACCTTTTTTTATGCAAAAATTCTACAATGCAGGGCAAACAGGTTGACTCTTCCCTTAATGCCACAATTGACTGAGCAGAACTGGCTGAACTTTCTCCTGTTTTTGGCTAGTGATTCCCCAACATATGTACATGATAAAACGTACCAGACAAAGTGAAAACAAAATTGCAAACATTGGCAAGGATTTTGTGTGTGAAAACAACACACTAAGACCAATATGGATGAGTGGGACCACTGACATCACTAACCCTTCTCTATTTTTTTTTCTTTCAGACATACACACAAAATATTCTTCTTGAATTACGATTGTCAAAAAATGATTTTCAGTAGTTTACTTGTTCATAGCTCGCTTGCACATGTAACACGTATTCTTCAATGCGATCACGAAAAAAAAAAAAGAGTAGTACACTAGTATTTTTCTAGTGTTTTCCAGTAATATATCGTCAGCCTAAACGTCAACACACTCTCGACTGCACTAGCAAGACATTTTGACCTCCTGTCGAGTTGACTGTGTAAAGTGAATTCTGTGTTATCACACATGACTGAGATGAATGGAATGTTAATGCAACATTCATATTCTCTTGTACAGACATGTTCATAACAAAGGTTAAGTGTGACAGCACAGCTCAAAGCCAACAAAAAGTAGGCCGCAGCAAGTTCCAGATTGTCTACAAAATTCAAAAGAGGAAGCTCTAAGCTTTAGAATTACAAATGTATATCTAACTAGTTAACATCTTGGACCATCTACATGTAAACCCACTCAAAGAGTGATTGAAACAAGAGAGAGTTAGAATTAGGTGTCATTTCACAGAAAAGAGTACTCGGGTGTGCTGTACAGAAGTATCAATGAAAACACATATTCTATTTCCTAGTGAAAGCAGTGCCTGAGTGAAAGAATGTATAGTATAGAAAAACAGCTAATATCTCCACTTAAGTTTTGTTCTTAGCCGCCAAATTTTTCAGTTGGTAGAGAAAAGAATACTCTCTCAGGTAAAACAAACCTAAAAAAGAATTGAGTTGGTCAATCCAAATGACATAATCATCTTGGTCCATGACAGAAAATAATCCTAATCTGCGACTTTTTTTTTGGTGGTGGGGGGGGGGGGGGGGGGGGCTTTGAGCTGGGCAGTCACAAATGCATTTTTATCAGCTTGGGTTTTGCTTCTTCTCCTTCACAGCTCAGGTAGCTAGAACATTTGCATTGTATGAGATATCTTCAGCATTTTGCTAGTGCTTGATGCATTTGTGAGAGAGTGATATTAAAATACAGCTACTAACCAGGAAAAGGATACAGTGTTATTAGTTGCTGGTACAATTTGCAATGCTATGAAGGGGACGTTGGCGTGAAGTCTGTGGTCTCGTTTCCAGCCACAAGTGTGTTCCCGTGCAAATGCATGGCATTCACGGGGTTTCAAACATGGGTTCAATGCCCACACACAATATATTAGATAGTATTCCTTTCTAAACAATATGACTATCATGATTTGTAAAGAAAATACCCACACAGCTGGCTGGTATGTACAATATATGTTCACACACATACAGTGTATGTTCTGATATTATTGATGATTTTTGGCACTAATGTGTTTGAGAAATATCTATGCATAAGTTTTTCAACATTGTTTAGAAATATTATGCGGTGTGCAACCATGACATTTCTTTCCCAGTCAAGCAAAGACTTTCCATCCTCTTGACAAAGTAAATTTTCAAGGGTTTGCAAAAACCAGTTTCCTCACTACTACAAGAAGGTGGATTTGTTGATATTTCTCTCAAGGCAAAGTCAATAAACAAGCAAAACAAAGCAAAACTCCAACCATTAATCAACAAATGTTAGTTGTACACAGACAACTGGCAACCGTGGTCATATAACAGTCGTAGTCATGTCCACAGAATATGTAAAATCATATAAGTTGTATTAAAAAAAAAAAAGAATTACTAAGTATTGCTAAAGACAAGTTTGAATCCCACTCTTGCCAAAATATAATCCTGCTGTGCTTGTAGATATACGTGTACTGTAATCAGCCTTTTTTGATGATACATAATACTGTGCAAGATATAATGAAACACTTAATATTAAATCAGCATACACTTAAAAGTGCTAGCATCATAAAGCATTAACAAAAATGCAGTTAGAAGTTACCAGGTATACATATGCCAATCAATGTGTAGCTTGACATTGTCACAAATGATTTCACCAATATTCATAGAGACAAAACATGTACAAATATAACACAACATAATTTCTAAGGAATCTATACGTATCATTTCTCACAACAAATATAATATTGCTCTCATAAATATCCTTTTTCTATTTACAAAATAAATTGTTTACCTTCTTGGTATAGAGAAAACAAAACTTTTACACCTCTGCATAACAGCATGATATACCCTGCTATCACATAACAAGTCTATACACGAAAATAACACCATCAACAAAGAATAATAATTTGACACACACACTCAAACCGGTGTATTCATCTTTACGTAAAATTGCGTACAATGTCATCACACGAAAAGCAGCATCTGGAATACAGCAAAATAATGATTCAAAAAGTCTGGCATCGAGACTAGCATCTCATCTCTAATCAAGGGGGGTAAATGGTGGCCTTGGTGTCGGTTTAGCCAAAAACTCTACAGGATTAGTCTCTTTTTGTCTCCCTCTGTTGGATTTGATCCCTTGGCGGGCAGCATTGTGCCTAACCCTCTTATCCTTTAAGTCTTTGGGAATATGAAGACCATCCCGATGGGATTCCAAAAATAACTCAAAACTATGAAAAACAGACTCACCAGACTGACAGATGGGGGGGGGGGGGGGAATTTGGCAATGTTCTCCATCAACCGATCGAGACAAACTCTTATGTTGCTCATAACATGGGGCAAATGATTTACCCTACTTCACTTTCGTTCCGCTTGATTACTGTGCATTATTGCTCTATTAATATAGGTACATGTATGTTCAGCATATCTTTGCTGCAGAAGTTTCATCAGTCACTTTCTACACTTGGGAGATAGTGAGATCAGGGCCCAATTTCATAAAAGATGGTAGGATGACAACTCTTGCTGGAATGACAACTTCCCACAGCAAACAGCCAATCAGGAAGCTGTATTCTTGTTGTTACCATGACAATTATCATTCCAGCAAAGAGTTGTCATCAAATCAACTCTTTATGAAATGGGGCCCTGGTTGAACTGACAAGTAGATATAATAGTGAGACAGAGAGAAAAGGAGAGATATCGGTAGTAAGTTTTTTTAAACCAGAGATGTCACAGTATCAGCAAAGCAGCAAAATAAACTACAGCTGGTATCATTATATTCCTGACATGTCACACATGAAAACAGTTTTGTTTTGTTTTGTTTTAAATGTCTGTTGTGCCAAAAAAACCCTACCTAATTCTCTCCAATACTTAAAGGTTTGAGTCCATCAAACTTGTGGGTAAAATAACCATTCCCACATGCAAAATTACGCGGCCAAATTCTGCACAGCACAATTCTGAAAGCCAATCCAAACCCCTCCAGCTTTTGATATTTTGAAATCCTTTGGACAAATTTGACTGCAAACGGCAAACATAAAGCTAAGATATGTACAATCTCAAGGGATGAAACACAAATAATGTACATGTGTACTGGGAAGAGTTGGTGTCAAATGATAATCTACATTAGTTGGTGTCGATCTTCCCAAAGCTGCGAGTTTCTTGCTTTTTGGTGGTATACCAACTTAACAACAATGTGTATTAGGTTGGGAGTATACAACTCACATTTGAGAAACATCTTTTTCAGATACTGATAAAAGGTTAAGAGTTATGAGTTGCAGGAAATTTGCTCCAAAGCTTCAGACCCACATCACTGGTTTCAGATCTTTAATTTATTGCTGAGAGGAGGTGTCCAAATATCTGCATTCAGCTGCAATGTCAAAAACATTCACACCTCCAAATTTATGCCAATAACTTAGGCCAATAATTTGGAAAACTTTAACCAAGATGGAAGCAACTCTAGAATCATAAGCATTTGCCACCCCCCCCCCCCCCCCCCCCAATCTAACAATAAACAAAAGAGAAGGTGAATATTGGGTACATATGGAAAATATCTGCCCCTTTGTTACTACAACAACATGTACATTATCACAAAGCGTTGTTGGACTTTGCTCTATTACTCGATCAAGAGGACCGGAAAAATCTGGGCAAGTGTGAGGAGGAAATAGATGTTCTTTGTTCATGTACCATTCAGTTGATTTTTTCTGGTCTGCACTTTGCAACCACCCTATCTATCTATTTCTCCCATCACAGAGTAGGTACCACAGCTTGATGAGGGGCAAATGGTTCAAGGAGATTGTCTGAGCACATATAATAAAACCCTAGGAAGAATCTCTTTCACAAATTTGATTTAAAGTTTTGTGCAGTATTTGCAGAGCTGCATTGATTTTTTATGCTTACACTGAAACAACCAAGTCAAATTCAAGATTCAACATATCCAATGCTTAATTTGCCAGGAAATTTAACATCCCGGTGAGATTTGACGAGCCATTTTGTGCTATCAAAATCATCTGGCAGGACAATGCTGAAACAGTTTTGCAGCGACCAAAGTTCAAATGAATTGTCCTAGCCTTTTCTTCCCATGCAAATTAAGTCTTTAAAAATTCATGCATTTGACAAATTCAAGGTGAATTGGCAACATTTACAGAGGGCAACAAGAAGAAAAGGATTAGGATTATCTTCTAAACTTCTAATTCATTATATCAAGAACTCAATGACTCAAAGTTGAACAACACTGGACAGCAATTCACAATGTTTGGTGGAAAATGCTTTACAAATATCCACTAACCATTTGAAAAGTGAATTTCATGAATAAATGTGTCATCAGTTAAATGACTGGGGGCTTGTGAAATGCTTTGCCAAGGGATACAGCACTGATTGACATCTTAGACAAATGTCTCTTCTTCTTCCACAAAGAGTTGGTCCTCCTCTGCTTCTTCTTTGGTCTCCACAGACTCTGATGCCTGGCTCCTGGGAGTCTCTGAAATATTGCCATCTGTGGATTCTCCCACTTCAACCTGCTCGTGTCCTGATGCGTCCCCATCTTGGCCCCTTGGGGTCGAGTCTTTGCCCGATTCCTCCTCCTCAGGGCTTTGTGTCACCCTGTCCTCTCGTGTCCCTCCTGCAGTCCCTTCTCCCCCGTCTGCAACTTGAGACGTCATCTCCCCGACATCCCCCACTTTCTCTGTGCAGTCCCCACCCTCACTACCCTCACTGCCACCGATGCTATCGCTAGCTGACCCTGCCCTCTCACCATCCACCTGCCTGTCGGCCGACGCCTCGGAACTTTGGGCCGTCTGCTCTTGCTCGTAGGCGGCGTACTCTATCGCGAAGGTGAGGGAGCTCGCCGTTCTGGATGCCAGCGTGTCCAGCCCGCTGTCGCTGCCCTCATCGTCCAAGTCGAGGACGGGCTCCGACTGGCAGCTGATGGTATCGGAGATGTCATCCAAGTGCTCTGTGGATTCGTAGGACATGAGGATGGAGTGGGGGTCGGGACCTGTGGAGGATGGCGCTGTGTAGCTGACCGGCCGCTGGGGCAACGGGTACGTCTTTCCCGGAGAGAGGTCCAAGTCATCCCGGGAACGCTGCTGTTTCGGGGTCGTCCCCTCCTTGTGCTGCTTGATGACCTGGTCGAGGCGGTCGACCTCCTCGTCGATGTTCAGTTGCCGCGGCGACGGGCATTCCTGGATGATGGCCGGAGCCTCCGCACCAACGCCGGACTCCCGCTGACCAAGCTTGGCCGCTGAGGAGCGGCGCTGCTCATGAATCTGGTCGCTGATCTGCTCCAACTTCCGAAGGGCATTTGAATACACTTGCTTTGCTGCGGATACATCTTTCTCCAGCTCACTCACCATCTTTTTGCGAATCTGCAGATGTGAAAGTAACATCAGAACAATAGAGTCATTAAAAAACACATATGACAGGTTGATTCACATTCGATTTCAAAGTCTGACAAACTCATGGTGCAGTTTGTTGTGTAATTAGTTTCAAGTGCAGATTTTCCACTGCCTACATATTAAAGATAAATATCTCTGTCAAGAACAGAAAGTAAACTGTGCAAAATTTTTCAATACAGAATTTGGATTATGATGCTTCCACAAAAACACAAAGACAAGAATACTAGGTACTAGTTTAAATCTAGTCCAGGGATTATGCAAATTCCCACTGCGTGAATGTGCATGACCTACTGTCCACATACCAGAGTAAGACATGCAATACCGAACGTGCACTGACACATGCATATGAAAGGTATCCACTGTAAAACACGATATTTTCGCGAATTGGAGCCGACAGCCTTTTTTGCAGCATGAAATTTTTGCGAGTTGCCTCTGACATTCAATGCGTATAGTGTAGACAAGAACTTTCACATGCATTTTAATTTCACGAATCTTGGCTCTCGCGAAATTCGCAAAATTAAAATGCATTCGAACATTCCTAGTTTTACAGTACGCATATTTTGCCCATGTCTTACTCCACGGACTAAATCTCAACTACCTTTTGTGAATTTGGGCCAAAATGCATAAAAGTTCACTGTCACTCATTCAGATTGTTTGAGTGATCCAGTTTTTCTATGAGAGAATTACATTACGTAAGCATCATCTGGAAAGTTACCAATGCATATTTTCTTACCTCAAGGTTTTGGTTAAAGGTGACTTTCATCTCAAAGTATGGCCTGGAAAAGACAAAATTAGAAAATCATTATGTCAACACTTTCCTTGACGACATGAGCAATACAGTTTAATAACCCTAAAAGGATTTTGCCAAGGAATTGTAGTTATCCCTCAGGTACCTAAAAGAAATAGGTATCTTCTAATGCCAAAATAGCAATAATCTATCATCATCAACATCAACATACAGATATATTACACTTAGAAAAGTCTATTCACTCTGTGCCTTGATAGTAATTGTCTGTACAACCCCCCCCCCCCCCCCCCCCCCCCCCCCACACACACACACATGTATACACATTCTATAAGTTTATTTGTTTATATCTTATTAAAGGTCCTGTTTACCTTCGGGAGCAGTGATTTAAAAAATGTTCAAGATACCACATTCGATGCATATGTGCAGGTCTGTTGTATCACAAAACATCCTACCATATAAAATTTTTGCAATAAAATCTAAAATATAAGGAGATATCAGTATTTTTCTCATTAAACCGTAACAGTACACGGTTTAGTCTGGAAACATTTTTAGTATAACTATTGTTCATATTTTGTGTATTTAACAATACTTAACATCGATTATATGGATTCAAATTTTTACAGTGGTTGTTTCTATCCCTAACTCACACTTTAGAACTATTTTACAGCACTAATGCTGGGTTTTTGTTTTTTCTGCAATTGGTAAATTGTGCCTTTAAACCTTATGCTTTGATACCAAATGGGTAGATTAATTGTTTATTGTAGATAAATGGTGCCATAAAAAAATTGTAAAATTCATTAGAATAGTAATGTTATACTTCTCTAAATCATTAATTGATGAAAGGTTTTTTGATAACAACACAGTTACCAGAGTGAACGTAACTAGAAGTGGCATATGGTGGTTAAACAGCCAGAGCATTTGAAAATGTAATTGTGCTATTAAACACAACTTTATATTCGTTTATGTTTTTTTAAATATATTAATGAATTCACAATGAAAACATTTGTATTCATTATCATCATAAATATGTTCATTTTTATACACATATTCATTATTGTAAACATGCTAATTTTTATACAGTTATTCATTATTGTAAAAATATTCTTGTTGAGACTCTCATACTCCTGATCGGGGAGCGATAGAATTAAAAAAAAAAAATCTTACACAATCTGTAACATGAATGAAATACACCACTGTATCAGTAACCCCCAAGAAGAGAGACTTCATTTGAATGGGCATGATGACATCAAGACAGAAGATCTGACCAACAAAATCCACTAATATCGAGATCGTACAGCATTTTAATGTCTATGAGTTAGCTTACATGGCATCTGGTGGTCGTTCAACTGTGACAGTAGTAGTACACAATGTACAAAGAATATCACAAGTGTCACATTTAATGAAAAGGACATTTATCTTGATTTTGCATAGGATACATCAATAATCTTTTGTTACCATGCTCTGTCAATGATATCCTTGATTTTGCTTAGGATACATCAGTAGTCTTTTGTTACCAAGCTTTGTCAATGATATCCTTGATTTTGCTTAGGACACATCAATAGTCGTTTGTTACCATGCGCTGTCAATGATAGACAAAGTCAAAATCTTCACAAAGTCTCACAATAATCAAATTCCAATGTCTGAGATCTGCCTTTTCAAGGCTAATGAAACATGCCACGCTAGAGCTGTCATCAACAATCGACCAAGAGGTTTCCATTAGGATGGCATATTACATGTGCATGATTTATAGTCTGGCTTCCAGACCATCTGCCTGTAATATTTTTCTTTGCTTACAGATAAATATTTACTCCTTTTAACAACAAAAGGAGTACTAGGGTGAGCTAGTTGGTCCTGCAGACAGTCTGGAACAGGTCATTTTTCGTAGTATGCACTAATTTGGGAAACTTGATTGATTAATCTGTTGACACTCCCTGCCTCTGAATCACATAATTTGATCGGTCCTGCACAGCATGTTACTTTAAATCTTTCTACGACCTTTCTGACCTTAACCCGTTGAGGACGAGTCCGGAGTATACTCGGGCAACTGTGTATGGGAAACGCGTGTTGTAGCAAAATCAGTCCGTCCTAAACAGGTTGATAAATAGGACTATTTCAAGCCCAACTTCAATAGTAACTTCCTAGTTATGTAATGACAGAGTTATGACCCTTGCCCACTTTGGGGGGGGGGGGGGGGGGGGGAGGGTCACTGAGTAAAATGTTAGGCTCCTTCCACTTGAAGCGACTCTCAGCCCAGATGCTTTGCCTTCAACAAAGGCAGTGGAGGCTGCATTTTGTGGAAGGGATTACAGTTGGCAAAGAGTCTGAAAATCAGACTACATGAATCAATGGGTATTAAAATTGCCTTTGATAAATGTGTTGTGAAATGTAGCTTTGAGAAATATTCATGCTGTACGTGAGTGAAAGCTATTATGTTTTGGCATTTCTGCATCACAAATCTGCTTGTGATATAACGATAAATCACAATAATTTCTTGTCAGGAATTTTGGCTTCTTCTGGCACTGAAAGTGAAACATATTCTGTGTGACACTTTATGGCAGAGTCATAAAAAATATTTGTAGGAGGAATGAATGGGCAGCCTGGCAAGTCCTGTGTTACCACCTATTGCTGACAGTGTAAGTGTTTAAACCATTGAAGAGTGAAAAGTTTAGGTATAAAAGGAAGCTCACCTTGATTTACTGATGGAACTCCTCAGAGATCTCTGCAGTCGCTTCACCTCCCGTTCAGCCTCATTAAACTTGGCCGCTGTACTCAGGTGCTCATGGACACTCAGTGCCCTCTCATTCTCCGCCTCCCCAACCTGTGGATGACAGTGAGCAACATGGTTTAGTTGACAGACCAAAACCAGACACATGACGTACTGTAAAACCAGAAACATTCGCGCGAAGAATCTTTTGTGAATTGGAGCCGACAGCCTTTTTCGTGGCATGAAACTTTTGCAAATTGCAAAACATGAAAAAATTGCAGGTATACAACATGTACTACTAGCTTAGCGATTTGTTGAACACACACTGATGGTCAATAAAACAATAAAACTGCATGTGTACTAAATCATGCGTAGTTAGAAAAGAAATGAATGTGCAATGCTAGTGCGGTAGTATACAGCATTGTACTGGCAATCGATGCATTGTGCAAACACAAACTTTTATGTGAATTTTACTTTCACAAATCTTGGCTCCTTGCGAAATTCATAAAAGTTTCATGAGGATGCGAAAATTTCTGGTTTTAGAGTATCTGATAGGTGCTGTAAAGTCACCCGTGTGAATTTGTTGGATCATCAGTGAGCACAACATTTACTGTACCTGCAGACATTTTGAATATGGCATACGAATGGGCCCTCACACAGAGATGTTGAGCAAATTCAAAAGGAGGGACATATATCAAATGCTAAATCTGGCATGAAATGAAAACTTTTGACAAATGGATGAATCTAAAAACTCAGCTCATGGTCATGGTCATAGTGCAACATTACATGGAAGATGACTGGCAGGGAAGGTAATATTTCTTATATCTTATGATTAAGAAATATTATTGAAAGGGTATTAAGTCTGGAGACTTCCAGGCACTTACAACCTCCATGGAATACATGTAACATTTCAAACCCTCAGAATAGAGCACTTTGTAATCAAGACAACAAAAGTCATCATTATATCATTATCATCAACTCTAATTACTTGGATCAGTCAAAGTACATTGAGAGCACATAGATGTATTTTCACCTGGAGTTCTTACTGGCAGCCATTTTTGCATGATCAGCAACACCAATACCAAAGCATGCACAGTGGAGCTTTTTCGCCAGATGCACTCATTTAATATTGAAGTAAACACAATATTGATCACATAATGCTTCTGTAGTCTCATTTCGACACAAGTCACAAATTATTCGTCCTTCAGTCATATGCACTGCATGGCATATAATACAAAAAAAAAAAATTGAGGGTAATGAAAATATCATCACTATATTGCTTGGCATGTTTATTGCCATATCAAGGAACAAAACCATTCTCCCACTATAGCACAGAACAAAAATGTTCTGCAAACAAAATAGATGTAAATACCACGTAGCTGTTGCGTACATTGTACCTGGGATTTATGACGTAAATTCATACATGTATCAATTTAAAATAATAAATTCTATCCCTCCCACCTCCCCCCCCCCTTTTTTTTTTTTCCTTTTATGTGTGTGTGTCAGACAAATGGGAGATGATTGCTCGAGGGAAATATCACAGAAATTCCCCTTTGGACATTTCCTGTATGTATCATTGCTCAATGGATGCAAAGTTCAAGTTTGTTATGGACACCTGCTAACATGATACCCAACATTTCTTTCAGAGGAAGACTGTGGGTTAGATTCACAGCACAATATTATTAATACGTACACAAAGTAGGGAGCTGACTTAAAATGGGTTAGACAACTTGAACTGTCTGTGGTTTCAATTAACCAGTAATAGGGCACACTTGAGTAATGTGTAGGTAGTAATTAATACACTTAGCATACTGCCTAATACCATAAACCTGAAACAATTCAAGGAGCGATAGTAACTATCGAGGTGCACTGTTGTATGTCAACCCAACTGTTGTAGGTATTCTGATGAAAAAATGCCTAGAAGTGATAGCATTATTCACCATAAATATGATACAACACAAGTTTTGTATTATATTATGACAAGCTAAGTGCAATCCTTGCCATGTTCAATAATACTCCTATTTACAGTGTACATGGTCAACTGATATTTCATGATGGAAGTACCGGTACTTTGAGTTTACTGGGTCAACGTGTACAGTGTACATCTTGGACAGAACCCAAAAATAATACCCTGGGGTTTTCCTTGAGGCTCAGGGGGCGAGGTTACTGTATCCCAGACAGAGAAGGGTAGGTTGCATACTGGCAAGGTGGGATACATTATATGTATATTGTTTGCCATCATCTTCCTTTCCCCAGTTTGACTGCCCTGCTACGTAAAAATTCTCCGCTAGGCGCGTGTAATTTGTAATCAGGCAATCACTAAACGAGGTCCTGAGTGGTGCGGCTCTGATGGCTGACATTAATCATTATCGCGTGAAGTATTTGGCGAGCATTCCAAGCACCTAAATAACTCTCATGCGATACGTTTTCCACACTCAGTCTATCAAATTTTCTACACAAGGTATTTGCTGATCATTAGCTACAGCTCTGTATGTGGAAAATACTAGGTTCTTGATAATCAAAGGTTAATGACAGCACGCATAAAAAGGGCTTGAACTTCCTGATTTGTGTTGTGGACATGGCACTGAAAATCAGAAATGTATGTTGAATAATTCCTGTGCATGAAATCTGTATATTCTCATTATGGGGTATGCATGTAAATTAAGTGATTTCACTTAGATCTAAACAAGTGAGGAATTTTTCTATGAATGACATGAATTCATATCAAAATGACAGCAAATGTTGAGATAACACATGGGGTATTTGGGGGATGAGCAACTAATAATGAAATAATGATTAAACATTAAAGCACTTGTTCAATTTCATTAAATTTTGTAGCTTTGATTTCATTGCTTTGATGCAAACAAAGTTTGCTTGTAGCTTCATTTTCTATTAGAATCTTATCTAAATGTGTAAATAAATTCTTTACATAATACTTTTTTTTTTCAAATCAGTTACACAAAAATCAAGTATATATCACTCCATTGTACACATACATTGTACACTTGAACAAATACAAGTACAATGTGATAGTTTTTGTATGAAACTCATGTTCAGGTCACCAGTTCATGACAACATTGTGTAAATCACCATTAAACTAATAATTACTGGACAAACCTGACCATTTTATATCTGTGAATGATGTGATGTGACTAGAAAAATGCCATCATATGCGCAGACCCACACATTTTGTTCCTCAGGTTTAAGCCAAAGTGCAAAAATGTGAAGACCCTGTTCCCCCCCCCCCCCCCCCCCCCCCCATCGTCATTGAGTCAAACCCCTTGAGCCCCCCCTCCCTAAGCAAAAAGGTCGATCTGCCCCTGGTTTATCAGAATGCTTAGTATTCAATTTGTGTTGTGCACAGGCAAATTTGCATTCATTCTTGGTTGACAATGCCTGCGTAATTTGCTGCTGCATCAGCGCTCAATTTGATCCCAGCATTTCCATTTTGCATCGTTACCAAAAAAAAAAAAAAAAAAAAAAAATGGCAATAACAACAAAGTCAAAAATTCAGCCGATGATGCTCACAATAACAACAGAAAATTCAGCTTCCTCTTTACTGGTGCATGTCACGAATAATGTGTCCTTGAGAAAATTGGGCAGGGGGTGCTTGCACTAAGCTGGGGAATACCAAACACCCATAGTCAGTTTTAGCAGGCCTGTAATGTACAGCTGGTTAATAATACGGTCATGCACTCTGTGTGTGCGTGCGAAGTTGAAAATTTATGACACTAATCACATGAATTTGGTGCAATATAGAATGCTCAACTGTAATGCAATATTGGCAATCAGGTATATGGCAGAGGCTTAATGCTACTTCCCGCTGAATCCCCTTCCCCACCTGAAAAAGAAAAAAACAACAACAAAAAACTGATACATACTGTACACATATAATGCTTCAAAACAACGCAAAGAAATAAAACAGCTAAGAAGGGCAATTCCACATAGCAAGCTAAAAAGTAATGGTATGATTGTAAAATATATTGATGTGCCTCTGCATTTTTTTTCTCCTCTTTGTGATGCTTGTTTCTCATTTGTTGTTAATTCAATTAAGGGCAATTATATGTTGAGAAAATTATAAAAATAACAACAATCATACTTAATAAAAAAAAAATACAATATCAAATTAACAGCAATATGTTACGCAGATGATAATGGCATTCTGCACAGAGGTAAGTAATTGTGACACCATAATTTCAAACCCGGTATTCCCAAAAGCATATATACAATGTATTCTGAATCAGCAATACCATTTCAGACTCTTTTTCAATCAACTCAGTAAACTGGCCCAATTCTAGGTGTGCAAGGGTCAAAGGTCACTGACCTTCATAGTGGCGTGGTTGAGCATCTCCTGCCAGTTGGCGTCAAACGTCCGGCCATCCTGGAAGAGCCCCTGCTCGGCCAGGTCCACCATCTCCTTGGCAGCGGTCAGCATGCTGCAGGCCCGCTCGAAGCGCAGAGCTGCCCGCTGAGTCTCCTGCTGAATCTGAAAGGGTTAATAATCAAACGGGAAAGGGTTGCAGGGTTGCAGCCGTACTCACAGCAGACCAGTTCTCATCTGTATGCAAATCTTATCCTTATTTCCATCACAGAGGTTACCCGCGGCAGCCCGAAAAGCTTTCGCCAACAGCTCTCTTGACCTTTGCAAGAATTGGAGCACCATGTCATTATTTTGGTTAGTTACGGTACATAGACTGTGGGCACTGTCTACAGAGATCTTCCTCTTTTTTTCTTTTTTTTTTAATTCTTCCTGAGTTTCCCTTGGAACAACTTATCTGCTTATAATAGGCATGCAGATCTGCAATACAGGCGGCAGTGAAGCATGTCAAGCTAACCAAAAATAGCAACACCTTCATCACGATGTATTCTACAGCTTTGGCATCTGTTCGTATGCCTTTCACTCTTTCTATGCCGATGCTTACAAAGCCAAGGACAGTGTAAGCATGGGAATTCAATGGGAGCTGCTTGTACCAGACACCGGGACAATGAAATGGTTCCAAATGAAGTGACCTCTCTCCATCAAAGGAGAATTTACCTCAAATGTACATCTACACGTAGGCCTACATGTACAGTGCTGGTCGATGAAGCAATATCAACGGAACAAATTAAAGGTTTGAGCAAAATCAAACACTTTGTTCAAAAGTTTGAACATTGTTTGAAAAATAATGCAAATAACACACTACTGTGTACAATTACAATTTGAACAATGATTTCTTGTGCATTTCTTTTGGACTAATCATTATGCTACTCTAAATGATATGCTGCACATAATTTTATGTGCATTTCTCCACGCAGTGTGAGCGTTAAACAATTTAAAGGGTGTGTACAGTTCTGGTCGAGGTGTAGATTTAGCTTTTAACATTTTGCAAGATATTCAGAAACCACTCTATGAGATGTAAGGGGGAATGCAGTTCTAAGGGGTATCAAAAGTTTATTCAATGAAAATCGGTTTTGAAATGGCTGAGATATCCAAAAACAAGGTGAAACAAAGAGATCCTAATAAAGTTGTGGCATGTCGCCTTTTATCATTAGCACTTTTTTGGATATCTCAGCCACTTGAAAACCAATTTTCATCAAATAAATGTTGAATCCTTCTTAAAATTACATGCTCTTTCACATTTCATAAGAGGCCTTTCATTATCTCACTTAGAAATGTTTAAAACATGAATCCCTACCTCAACCAGTACTGTACAGTCCCTTTAACCTTTCCCTCTTTCATGGTTGTGATTAAATATTGCATGAGAGTAGTGTGGAAAATGTATTATCTTTCCCGTGAGATTAATCATAGCTATTGTCAGAGTCCACATCCTAAACACAATTGCATTGTAATGATGGGGAATTTCGAAAAGCGCGACATGAAAAAGCATACAATAATTTCTGCTTGAGCTATTAACAGCTATTAAAGAAAGATTTGGCAATGTTACAATGGGGAATTCCCTTTCTCATCATACCTCTTTGGCCTTCTGCCTGGCCTCATAGTAGGGCCTGGCCTTCTCTATGACGCTCCCAATCCTCTTGGAGATGGCATTGAGGCTGTGCGTAGACTCCGTGAGTGCCTGGCGGAAGGACGCTCGGGCTTCCTATTCATACAAAGAGAATGATTATGATCATATCAGACTCATTTATCTAACTGATCTTAACTCTTTGTGAGCCATGTTCCCATGCCCGTCTCGGTCAAAAATTTCAGTTGATGCCACAGTACACTGAAAGCATCATAGACATTATATACTGTACCTGGTACATCGCTTTGTCGTAAAATTTACATCATAGCAATGCTTGCCATTTTCTCTGTAAGTTTGTTGCACTGCGTTACTAGCATAAAGTTGTAACTAGGCTTCTAAAAAACATTGTATGGCTTTGGAAAAAAAAAAGTTTCCCAAAAGTGCTCATGTGATGCAGTCTCAGAATGATATCAAGCACATACAGTATGGGGTTTACACCATGGCACAGAAAGACTTTAGACATCAATGAATTATGTGTCTCAGATGAGATCATCATCAAATTAGTATCAAAAGCAAAAGTGAAGGTTTTTACGGGACAATGCCGATTGATGATGTGTCCCACCTGCAATCACAATAAGACTGAAAGAGAAAATAGAGGACATGCACTGTCTGCAAGGGAAATGACAACCAATGACGTCACTATTTCATAACTACAGGTACTCAAGGTTTCATTCCTTGTAATGAGTGCCTAAATACTATTTTTAACCTCATTATTATTTAATGGCTGCTCAATAATTGCATCAAAACCATTAAAAGTATCTTGTATACATTCCACAGACCATACTCTCTGGATGCATGTAACGACAGAAAGTCGTTCATACTCTCGCTGCTCTTCCGAAACATGATTAGGCACTACAAATTTGCATGTGATTCACTGGGTTGTGGATAGGGGCAATTTGTGTGCATCCATATGGGTCCATGCAGGTTCACCTGGAGGGAAAAAGACAAGTTTCCTGACCCTTCCCTACTGGGTGGGGCTACTGTAATAAATTTGGATACTTGTTGGTAGTCTATATTCATCATTCCCTCCTGGTTACAATAAAAGGCTAGTCTCTCTTCAGTTGACACAAATTACAAAACAGCTGACAGATCATTAAAACAAACAAACAAACAAACATATCAGTAGAAAGCATCAGTAATTTGCTTTGATTAACACATGTTGTCAGTGTTCCTCATGGTCTATGGTCCTTCCCAGTGAGAAATTTGCCATGACTCATGTTCACACTATTGGAAACCTGTGAACCTGTATCTTGGCTGGCTAAATTTGATATGATATGGCAGCAGTTGACACATTTGACAGCTGATGAACTGAAACAAAGTAGTTTAATATTCAGGATTTTTTTAAAGGGGAATTCCAGACAAGGTGAAAACCTTCATAAATTTCTTAATGTTTTCATCAGAATCTGATCAACTGTTGTGCTCATAAAATTTTACTCTTTCTTTTCAGACTAACTTTTGACAGGTCTGGCACTGCCGCTTTACGATTTCTGCGACTTGAAACCACAAAAATGAAAAAGGACCACCGCCCAAAAAAACATAAACAAAAACAAAACAAAACAAAACAAAACAAAAGCAAACCCCACCCCCCCCCCAAAAAAAAAAAAGAATGTACACCTAAGTCTTCGTGCTTTACACAAATTGTTGCCTTCCCACATTTGTACTGCATTACATGTGTATCTCTAAAAGGTAACTTGCAAAAGGAAAATATGACATTCAGCATTACCAAGCAGAGCAAACATGCACTTACATCAAGGCGCAGTTCCAGAGAGTTGATCTGGTCGGTCGCTGAATTCAATTTCTCCAATTCCTCCTACAGTGGTGAAGAAGAATTGAAATGACAGGTGCGCATAAAATTCAAGTTGGCAGTACCAGTATGCACTGCAGAACAACTAGCATTGAACATGCCATGCAGGACGGATTGAGACTAGCTAACTCCCTGTGTATCCATGTGTACAATGTACTAGTATAGTAATGCATGTGTACAGTACAATGTATAGTATATACAGTACAAGTACTGTAGTATTAAATTAAAGGCATACATGTAAAACTCTGTAATTTACATATTGCACCATTTGCAGATGAAACAAAGACCCAGCATTGGTGTTTTAAAATAGTTCTTAAATGTGAGTTAGGGATAGAAACAACCACTGTAAAAATTTGAATCAGAAAAACCAATGTGAAGTATTCATACACAATGTAAACAATTCATAGTTATGATAAAAATGTTTACAGACTATTGAAAAACCATCTACAGTTACAGTTTATTAAGAAAAATACTTGTATTGTATATCTCCTTATATTTTAGGCTTTAATGCGAAAATTTTATATGGTACATTGTAGGATGGTTTTTTGGTAAACAGACTTACTCATACAGCATCAAATTTGATATCTTGAACATTTTTAAAATCACTGCTCCCAAAGGTAAACTGGACCTTTCAGCGTAATTTATGCATGAATATGGGCAGAGTGCAGTACAAAATGTACATTGTAGGTTGCAGAATGGATCTGACCATGGATCCAAAATAACCAAGAACAGAAGTCAGTGAAATACATTGTATACAAATGTAGTATATGTTACAACTGTACCACACACATACAAATTTACAAACACACACACACACACACACATACACACATGCACACAAAACAAACAAATTAACAAATAAAAACACAAAAGACTTTTGATTTAAGAGTATACTGCATGTTAGGAAATCTTTACACTGTAAATTATCAATTTTTGTCACTTTATTTCCTTTGGTCTACCATGTTATATAATATCACAGCAGGTTGGAAGGTCCACATCAAAATGAAAACTATGTTATCAGAAATCACTGGACATATTACACAGTTAATGTTCATGACTACTTGTCCACATAGAGCAAAGATTTGAGAAATACGATTTCAACAAAAATAGATGGGAGAATGGGTTCTTTGGCCATGTTTATCGATCACCGTCTACAGCTGTACGGTGTAGGTGTACATTAGAAAACAATTCTCTTGATTCATCCATGAATGTTGAACATTGTACACAATGTACAGTCCTGTATATTTCATGACTGTACATTGCAGTGACTGTAAAAAAAAAGAAGAAAGCTACAGGTGTATATGATAAATATAGTTTAGAAATATAGCATGTAGATAAAAAAATATTAAAAGTTTGCCAAATATGTCTTCCATCACACAAGTGCACTGCCATTTTTCTTTAATGATATGCAGTCTCAGTTTCTCAAGAAATGGAGTACATGCTGTATTGTAGACCTTGTACTGTATCACAAACTGTACATTTGCTACATGTACAATGTACAGTGTACACACTGTACAATGTACTTTGCAACAACCACTTAACAGATGGATCCAAGATACAGTACTTGTACACTTATGTAGCTCTCAAAGGGTTGTTGACAAGGAAAGATTTTCTCTCTTTCAGTAAAATAGCATGTAAAGTCACAACTAAACTGCTCATTAACCACAATGTTTTGTTTTTGTACATTCAATGCATTCTATCCTTCTTTATCACTCATGAGAAGTCCTTCAGTCTATCAAATTGTCTACTTGAATTTCCATGTAGTGTAATTTCATGGCTTTCGAAATGAATAAAATTATGTGATGAAAAACAGAAGCGAGAGAAGAAAACAAAATTAAAAACCAAAGTTTTGTGCAGCATGCTTTTTAAACTTTTGAGTGAGTCTTGAGTGAGCTCACAACACATCGACAAGGGCTTGCGGTACTAACACCATGCAATCATTCTCAAGGTTCTCTTTCTGGAGTCATTTTGTTTCTGTATTATTAAAACCAGGATGTAAAATGAGCTTTTCCTGTGGAAGCGGTAAATTACACCAGCCCGCTAGCATTGAATACCCCACGACCACAGCATCTGAGATGCACACAGCTGTCATCAATACACACACACACTTTCGGCAGAAACAAGGGAAGGCATGGCCAAGTTTACACACACGCTGATGCATCAGAGAAAATACAGAACAGCATACATTGTATATATCTGTGTGCTAGATACCAATTGCAAATTGTGACAGCTCAATAGGAAATTCTCTTGAATAGATTGTATTTGACTGACAACTGCATGGATAGCCACACATTCCTCAGACACACAGTTGCAATCTGTGCAAAATACAAACTGTACATTGTATGTAATGTATACAGAGCAAGTTCAATGATCTGTAAATGTACAGTGTACCTTGTACAAGTGTACAGTAGGTGCTCAACCATTCAGTTCTGACAATTGTACAATGCATGGTAAATAATTTGCACTACCAGTACCGGTAGTGATCATGCGTGCCCGGACAAAACAACTATCCCAGTGTAAAGTTCACTGCATACATTTGCAATGCCGTTGTCATAAAATATAGGACAGATCTACATTATATTGTATGTCAAAAGTTTTGACAAACATTATTTAAAAACACAATGTACTGCTATGCCCGAGGTAAACAATTATATTTTTTACTCTAATTGCATTAAGAGCAAAACATGCCTGACCAATATCTAAAATGTACACCGTAATCATTGTTGATTTCATTGTAAATGTTCATGGCATCATTGTAAGCTCTGCTGTCAGCACTTCAAATCCCCAATGCTCTGAGATCATAGACAGCAGTGGTCAGAATACCCAGCTGGGGCTGCAGAAGAAAGTCAATGACCTGAACATGTGCACAGCATACACAAATATATCTGTGCATCACAGCTACAAAGTGACGTACAAATGTGCATGTACACTATACACATGTACGTGTACACGTACAGTATTAACTAAGAAAATTTTTGCATCAAATTGTTCTAAATTGCAACTAATTGACATAATTGCCCTACATACATTGTACATCACCTCAAATTATAAAAAACAAACTAATCAGTGTTTTTCAATAATGTAGTAGCCATGAAAAAAAAAAAAATGATAACATGCCTGCTGTTTGGTGATCATCAGGGAAGTGTTGACCAGTTCGAATCCAGCCTGAGTTTGTACGCCAATGACTTTTTTAATACCATGGCTAACACACTGAGTAGGGTTATTCACAAACTGAATGCTGCCAATTGGGGAATTTAGCACTGCATACTTTATAATCACAACCTATGGTAAAGTCAGAGATAATGGCTGTCTACAATTGGGTCACTGGGGATCACACCCAACATGCTGCAAACCATATTGGTTGAAATCGTATGCTGTACATACTTCAAGATTTTTATTAGGTGGATGCAAGTGAAAGCCCTTCAAACATTTCACTATGCAAAATTGATATCATATTTTTGACAGGAGACCCCTTCAACATGCTAGATTCTTTCACTACAAAGATACAAATCTGTGATTAAAATTCTTGGAGGAGTGTCTACAATCAATATCATGAGAAATTCCTGACAGTTTTATACAGTAGAGTAGGATGGAAAAAAAAAATCCTAACTTACATATCAAAAGAAGGTAGACTATATTATACATTACTGTATCTTTACAATACTCAAGCCTAAGCTATTTTTAATTTTTATCAATTTTTGTTTCTTTCTCTTTTTTTGCCAGCGCAGGGCTAATTAATTTCATTTACAGAAGAAAATGTTAATGACACATATTCATTTTTTATTCTTTGTGAAAATAAAAAATGCCTGGATTTGAAATTGCTCATTCAAATGAAGATGACATCAATTAACATACAGCTGTATGAAACTGGCTACTTTTGTTTAATTCACATTAGATTACATTTCACTTGGATGTATACTATTCCCCCCCCCCATACAGTGACCAATGTTACCTTCAATAAAGAAAATTTCACATATTTGCTGATCCAATTGGCAATTGATAGGGATGGCTGCTCTTCTACACAGTACCTCAATCATTTTTAAAACAGCATTCAAGAGTCACTGACTTTAACATGGCATGTACGGTACATGTGTACGTATGTACTTCATTCTTTATCACTTCTTGTGATACTTCTTTGAGGCTTTCCACAACATCTAATTGGCTTTGAAATACAAATTACGTATTAGACAGCTAATAACGTACCCTACTTCTTTTTTTTTTCAATCCAAGTGATGACATACACATCTTGTACAGTGTATCTGAACCAAAAGAGAGCAAGAACTCATTCCATTTCATTTCATTATCATATCATTTTATTTTATTTATTTCCAAATTCTCATTAAAATGCAAAGAACAAAGGTGAGAATGCAACATTGCATTGACTCATGTCTCATTCCAGTTTTCTGTTTGTGTGAATAATTGTGAAGTTAAAGTGTACCGGTACTTTCGGGAAAGGTCTATTGAAGACACCATCTACATGTAAGTTGTGTGGTTTATGTTGTATGATGGCTTATAAAATGTCATGATTTATGTCCATCAGTGTAATAAGCAAAGCCACGACATTTTGATTACTGACAAAATTTTCTGTTTCACTATTGCTCAGACAGATCCAGCGGGCAAATAGATCTGAACCATCTAATTGTACAGTGACTGCTGTACAACATGGCTGCCTGTACACTTGCATTGACCTACTGTAAAGATTGGTCTTATATCTGGTCGTTGGGGTATGATCCGCAGAGACTGCGTCTGGCCTCACGGCATCCGTAAATGTCAAAAAGTTATATGAAAACTCCTCTGGACAGACCAATAAGCAATATTTCTGTATCAGTTTAGATCCACAGGCCTACCTCGTACTACTGTACATTGTACCTGTACACTGGCTACACAATCTGAGATTACAGTGAGAATAACCTCACATTTTATACCAGGTAGTTTGGGAAAATATTCTGTGTTGTTCTGTGTTTATCTTCATTTGTCACGACACAGTTGTAGATTCCTCCACAATAAATCACATGGGGTAAATGATACAATGTACAAGTATGGTACACGTGTACAGCTGTACAAGTGTAGGTCACTGGTGTCCAACACATTGACACTGTACATTGAAACCGACCTCCCTCTATTTATAGCATGAAAAAGAATGAAAATGTACACATGAGACTACGCACAGTGTTTTTTTTTGTTGTAAATTCTTCACTGGGGATTTAAATACATAAAAATATTACTGAACATCTGATAATTAACAATAGCAACAGCAAAACAATGACACCATATTTATACATTATATGTAGGACCCTATTATGAATAGAATTTTGAAATTCTACACGTTGGAAAAGCATTAGATTCTATGTGCACTTCACACATATTGGCAATAGAGAGTAGGGGTGTCGGTTTCAAATGTACAATTTTTTTGTACAGCGTATTAAACTGCAATGAATGTGTCAAAATAACAGCACCTCACGCGTTCGAAGCAGTTATCTTCAACAGTCTGAGAAGAGCGCTTAGCTCAAATCACATTTTCAAAACACACTTGACAATGCACAGTATTTTCTCCACGTGTAAGTAAAATTGCAGGCAAATTGTGTGATATGTTAAGTTTCTATTGACAGGAAAATGTCAGGGTGTCGATGTATTGGACACTCAACCATACTACGCACCACCGTACCGGTAAAATAGCTGCAACAAGTTCGGATCATTGTCCGTAATGTCTAGATTCTGATCCCAGACTGATGCATTCATTATTTGAGTGAAAGATCGGTCTGTATCTGGTCGTTGGGGATATGTTCCGGGCCATGGAGACTGCATCTGGCTTCATCCACATCACGGATCTCCTCAAAAGACTCCTTCGCTCCGCCTCCGGACAGATAGATTTTCTGTCTAATAATGCATACATGTAAATGTGTCTCTTTTGATGACAGAAAATAACACTTCCATTTAAACTTTACCTGTTGACAGCTTGGCTAACTTTGGGCTAAACTTTAAATTGATGATGATGACACTACCCTAGAGTAGTGACACTAACAGTAGAATCTACAACTACAATGTAAACGTGTTACAATAAATATCATTTCTTTGGCTTGGTGCCATTGGCATTGCATTGTACAAAATAATCCAGTTATATCACACACAACAAAAATACACTCTATAGCTACAATGTATGTCTCTGTAACTAACCGTAGTAGGACGTAGTTAGATCTAACATTAAAGTTCGCACCAAGTTCTTAAATCTGTAGACCCTACTCAGAATACAAATCATATGTAGAAACTAAATTACTTCTAACAGTTAGCTTGTGTTGTGAATGTGAGTTGTTTCATGTTTGACTTTTCAGTCTAAACTTAACAATAACTGTTAGTGTGAGAGTATTGACGTCTAACCTTATTTAGTGAGATCTAGAAACGCAGGGGCCTAAACAATTACTAAAATACTTGTTTCCACTCTCATCTCATCACATTTTTCTGGAAGAATTTCTGAGAAGAAATTTAACTCAACCAACCAACACAGACACTGTTTAGTAAAATTTACATGAACAAGGAATCTTCTCTTACCTTAATTCGAGGGTCTATTTCCTCTTCGCATAGCGCAGCCATAGCAATCAACGACTAGGCTACACAGAAAATCCACATCTATTCATCCCGGCACCGATCGATGTAGGGAATGTTTCCTAAAGTAAACGATGTTGCATTGCAATAGAAACAGACCGACAAAACAAGGTTTAGTTGCCGGCAACAACTTAGCACTGTGACTAAAGCTACGCCACTCCGGTGCACCTGTAGCTGTGGCTGTGACTGTGAGAGGTACTACGTAGGTGAAGTCTATAGGAAAGTCTGTATGAAGCAAATCAAACGATACAGACAACGTACTGTACGGAGATCCTGGGATGCTGAGCTGCTGTGTGTGTACGTCCTACACGTAAACGTACCGCGAAGTTACGACTGAAGGTTGGTTGCGGCCTTCGCATCATCATCGCATCATCGCGATCGCGAGTAGAGCACTGATCGAGAGCATTGATCGCGAGGCATTTAAATGTTTTGTTTATGTAAATTATTTGAATCTATACTATTATTTAAAAAAATCAAAATTTGAGTATTTTAGATTATAGAATAACTTTTGATAACAAATAAAATACATTTTTAGTATTAATGAAGCATAATTGGAATAACAGAATAATTTATGCTGCCTAAAAATCAACTAAGTGGTACATTTTTATTTTGCACTACGATACGTACTGTACGCTGGCGCTGTATCTTGTGCGTGGTATGCGGCCTGGCCTGCGGCGCGGCATTCTTTGAATGCGAACTGCATTGGATCGCGGCCGTCGTTTCGCCAGTGAAAGATCGCCAAGAAACTTGGCAAGTTTCTCAACTGAACTGGCTGGGCCGCCGGGCGGGAGCTAGGTGCCGTGAGTGAGTACGTAGAGTGCAAAATGGTACGACCCGGGGGGCTGGGGGGATAGGGGAGGGGATATCTCCCTCCCATGGTCAGGAGCGTTTGTGTATGATAATACTAGAAACAAATTTAGTATTCATATTGTGCAACAGGATACTCAGAATTCTCATTTGTTTGTGGTGTGGAAGATGGTTCTTAAAGGGAAGGTAAACCCAAAGAGCAATGTGGATTGAGTGAAAGCAGAAACATTAGCAGAACACATCAGTGAAAGTTTGAGGAAAATCGGACAGTCAATGCAAAACTTAAAAGTTATGAATTTTTTAAGTTTTGGTGTTGGAACCGTTGGATGAGGAGACTACTACTGGTACTAGAGGATATGACGTATGAGTGGACAACAATACAAAGAAAATATAAAGGAAATTCGACAAAAATTCACTTTTCTAGAATTATGAAAGAGCAATGGACCAACCGCTTTCAGAAAGCAGGGGGAATAATTGCTACCCTTAACATATGTCAATGTCAAGTTCATGGAATTTGTAATTTTCATGAAAAATAGATTTTTATAGTATTTTCTTTATATTTTCTTGGTATTTTTGTCCACTCATACATCATAACCTCTAGTAGTCTCCTCATCCAGCGGTTCCAACACCAAAACTTTAGAAATTCATAACTTTTGCATCGATTGTCCGATTTTCTTCAAACTTTCATTGATGTGTTCTACTAATGTTGCTGCTTTCACTCAATTCACATTGCTGTTGGGGTTTATCTTCCCTTTAAATTGAAAGACATCACCACTACCAGGCACGATCATCACCATGATCACCGCACCCACCCTCAGACTTGTCACTTGAATTTGAAAGTGTCCAAAGAAGAGCTGTTCGCTTCAATTCATCGCATGTCTAACATAAAGTAGAACTTTTAACAAGTCTAGAAATATAGTAGGTCTAGAAGATTATATGTTTCTAACGTTAGAGATGACAGCTTTGGATCTCACAAACAAGCTCACTTAATGATACATTGCATCCCATTCTCCGGAACCCAAGTTTGAAAGGAAAGAAAGGGACCTCGAACTCGCTCTCTTCTTCAAAATGGTCGGGGGGTCCCGTTGTGGTGTCTGCTCTCCCAAGTTAAAATAGACGACGTATCGCTATCTGTGCCAAGCAATTTATAAACTGTGATTAGGCCTAACAGTTAGACAGTCTATACGTCGTTAGATAGACAAGTGACAAATGACAGTACGGGTAAATAAGACTCTAAGAGCACAAACAAAACAATTCAAGAACTCGTTCTTGTCATCTACCGTCATCAAGTAGAACCACCAGAGTGACGCCACTATCAACTCGCCATCAAGACTCATTCAAAAAGGCCATCGAAAGAACCTAATTATCCCTGCGCCCTCTCTCATCAGATGTGTTATGGCATGCCCAGTAAATTGATAGTACCGATACAGTAGTGCCCTGCATCATACACATCCAGATCCAGATGCAGATGCAGATCTAGCTAGGCCTAACAATAAGCATGTTAAATTCTATTTCTAATTCTAACTTTTGGCCCTATTGCAATTTTGACTTGATCAATTTACATGTATTTTCCCAAAATTTTATTCACATCACACTAAGTAACAGTAACACGTAACTACACGCAGCCGTCTACTCCTTCGCAGACGTTGTTATTTTTCAGCGGTGGTTGTACGTTTCCTTCATGAATATCTTTATTAATCGTGGAAAACTAAAATATAAGGAACCCCCGTAATCTATGATAATCATTCACTAATCGGTATGCGTATTTTTTTTAATTACGTCAAAAACCCACCGAAATCCGTCCTTAAAATCAGGTCTGTAAGCGTCCGTATTGCTTCACTCCTCATCTTCTGCGTGTTATTGAATGACAATCACTCTCCTATACTACAACGTAGTGAGTCGGAGCGGAAGTGATGAGCTAGTTGGAGCGGAAGTGACCCATGTAAAGGTCAAATCATGAGAGCAGCATGCGCGGAAATACATGTACGTAGAAGACGACAAGCTTTACGTAACACACGAAACGCACGGGCGTACGTAAAATCAAACTACTACAGTACCTCAGGTTGAGCGTTCGTGGTAGTTCGTTGATTTTGTGAATCATCGCACAATCTACTCCGAAAAATTCAACAATAAGGTTTGGATACCAACAAGACACCAAATTCAACTCAACCATCAGCAAAATACGATATAGGTGGGTGGTATTACTGTTAAAATCAAACAAAATAAAAGACATTTTTTGTGGTCTTGCCGTCAAAAGCGACGGTCGTTTACAATGTTTAAACATCAGTACATGTCAGACTGCTGTGCTTTGCACAGCGGTCTGGTCAGGCTAAGTAACACGCTGACTTACTGCACTAGCTGTACTGCTAGCTGCTCTACGCAATCAAACTAGTGTCTAGTTTTGATAAGTTATCAACATCGAGCCACAATTTTTAAAGAAAACTCTAGAAAACGGTAGCTGTGTTGTTTTTTTTTGTCCAATTGCCTACTGACGCTATTGTAACACATTGCCTAGTCGATGATCATGAACAACAATATTTTGTGATTGAAAGTCTGTGTTTTTATCTGGTTTGTCCAACTATCTGACTCTGAGTCTTTAATATGTCTGTAATTTTTTATCTAGTTTTAGGTGAGACACAATGTCATCAAGACCAGGGAAAAGGCACCTTCAAGAAAACTTTGCAGCTTCGTAGTCTCACTACATAGGAGGAGGAGTTCCAGCTATGCCAGCACCAGCAGATGTGCCGGGATCTCTGGACCCAGAGAAACGTCTCCTGGATATCAACGGCCGCAGATCAGGATGTGAAGAGAGCGCAGTCACAGCTCCATCTACCTTTGGCCGTTTCACTCACTTTGTGGACGAGCACTTGCATGTTGTCAGGGTGAGACATGATTTTGTTTTACTTTGGTTTCAGAGTTTTTAGCTCACCTGAGCCAAATTGAAGGCTCATTAAGTGAGTTATTGTGATTGGTTCCATGACATGATGTATTTGCTGGACTGTGCCAATTGCTCCCATGAAACATGTGCATGCTAAGCCAAACATACATACAAACCTACCCACAAAACATATAAACCCTGACCCTAATCCTAATCCATGAACATCAAACTAAACCTCAAACCTTATCACAACCACTAATCCTAACCCTACGTCCTTGGAGAAAATAAGACTGGAGCAATTTCAGCAGGAGCAAATGTTGTGTCATTGTGATCATGTCCAGTGTGTGTAGTCTGTCATGCATAAAATGTCAACCTCTTCTTGAAAACTGCAAGATGAATATTTATCAAACTTGGCAGGAAGCATCCCTGGGGGATAGGATATCAATTTGTTCAATCGGGGGGGGGGGGGGGGGGGGGGGGGGGGGGGGGGGGGGCAAATTGGGGCATAATTTTCACATTTTCATCTTCATGGAAACGCATAGTGAGAGGTAGGCCTATTTCACAAAACTTTGCAGGTATTAAAAATGCTCTCCTCAATTCATTGATTTGATTAAAAAAAGAAAATTAGCTGTTAATTATCAACACTGCACTTGATCACAGTCGTGTACTACTTTACTCTGATTAATCAACACACATTTGTATCTCAGTGAACTGGTAAAGCTCTGAAAGTGGTATTACAGTGCAACCGTACTGTAGACATAGTACAGGTGGTACAATGTGGGAAGTTTGTGCAAATTTTTCATATTGTTAAATCACTGCAAGAGTAATTTAAACGTACAAACATTTTGGGGATGTCCCCACATTAGAATATTTGCAGGAATCCTCTTGTTGATGAAAGTATGCACTTGTAAGCAAATGTTGGTGAAATTGGCTGTGTGTGAAAAATTAATAGTGTCTCCTTGTTTGTGCACACTGTGAGACATTGCTTCAACATCACTGGATAAATATTTTTTAATGTAATTTTGAGCTGAAGTGCTCTGATTTTGTTTTTCAATGCTACAATGATTTGTGATAAGAGCTGCTACATATGATTCTAAAGCATGGACTGTTTGGGAGTTTTAACATCAAGTTCACTCGTACCTTACAAAAATTATTTGGTAATGTCAGCGCTTGCTGATGATTGATCATCGAAGAATTGATGCAATATTGGCTCTACTTTGTGCAATGGTGTAAAATGCAAATGTCCATAGTTGATCATATTTAATCACAAAAACTCTGCTTTAATGGATCTATATGTTTTAAATCATTCTGTATTCCAGGCAGGGGTTCTTATTGCAGGATTGACTGGTGTTCTCCTGATAGGAAGGAGTGTGAGGCTGGTGAGTTTTTATATACCGTTTCCATAGCTGAGAAAAGATTAAATGCACTCTCAGCTTAATGCACCTGATGGCTCTATGCAATGGTCTCCATGTCATTAAAAAAATAAATAATAATTTACAATAAATGGTAGTTACTATGGAGACAACAGAGACCAGTTCCTTCATAGGAACCAGAGTGAGTCCTCTCAAAACATATCTGAAAAAAATATATATAATATACAAGAAAAATCGCCTTGACTTCAGTTGTAAAATAAATAAAAAATGCTGCAGTTATATTGATTTTGACTGGTAGTGAGTCATGATGAACTGAAAGTGTAATCATGATTCTTTCAACTCACAAACGGACGACCTGCAACTCAAATTGTTGGATGCATTTTATTGTTTGCCATTTTATTTAGCACAAATTCGAGACTATATATATATATGGGTTTTTTTTTTGCATGTAGGTTGAGGTGTTGTGATATTATGAAATTTGTCCCGGCAAGTACTTTTGTAAATCTGGAACAATTCCTAGGCTGCAATCACCACAAAAATCTTTACATAGCAAAAAAATCAATTTGTATGGACAGTTATAATATATATGTGCCATTTTGCGCTATGAGATACCTGTGCCACACATATCTTTCCTGTTTTTAGTTTGTCTGGTTTTTTTTTTTTTTTCTCTCTCTCTCTCTTTTGCAGATGAAGACATTCTACACTGTCTCCGATATACCAGAGGAATTCATCAGCATACAGATGAGGCTCAGGGGCAAGGTCAGAGGTCATGCAAGGGATCATCTACACATAGAACATCTCCCCATAGTCAAGAAGACAACATTAGGAAGAGGTTCGAAAGGTGAGAAGTAATGGTATCTTCCTGCTTGTACCCATGCCAAAAATTCCTTTGGTGTTCAGGTGTAGTAGAGTTAACAGTTCACCGTGTGTGCAGATCTGGAAGGTCAGTTTGGGTAGAAAAGAGGAGGGGTAAGAAAAAAAAAAGAAAAACCATGAAAGAGAAGAAGAGAGGGAAAGAAAGGAAGAAGTTGTTAAGGTAAGAAAATAAAATGAAGGGAAGGAGAAAAGGAAAAAGTACAATGTAACTCTAAAAAGAGACATTTTCACATGCATGAAACTTTCATGAATTATGCGAGGAGCCAAGATTTGCACAAATAAAATGCACTCAGATTGCAAGTGTATGGTCTACACAGTGCATTGAATGGCTGTGGCAATAAGCCAGTTCGGAGTTGTAGCTCTTGGCACATTGGTACGAAAGACCTCTCTTTATCTCAGTCGGTTAGGGGCACTTCATTCGTTTTCAGAGCGACATAATGCATAAGCTTTACGTAACAATTTATGGGATTCATCAATCCTGTCCAACCAAAGAATGAACTTGTGTAGCGACCAGATGACCAGGATGATCCATCAATCAACACCTGTGAAAGCATCCATTTAATTATTTGGCATTGAATGTATTAACAATCTCTTTCTATTGATATTGCCAAATACCACTTTTGCTGTCAGGTGGATGTGCTGGCAAGAATAATTTTTGAGGATTACATGAATAATCATTACATCACAGATGCTTATCCCAGTGAATTTAAAAACCCACATGCCTGTTGGTACGAATGACCTTTTTTCTCCTCGTGCGCAAAGTGGAACTGCAAACTGGCTTATTCACAGTTTTAAGTTTCATGCAGCAAAAAAGGCCATTTGATGCACCCATGGGCACAACTTACACTTTTGTCATCCAAGTAACAATGAATAAAATCTTCTTTGAGACCCCATTTACACCAAAGTGTGGATCATGACCCAAGCTTGGCATATACTCTAATGTGGGGTTGAGTACGTTTTTTCACCTTCATCATTTTGTTTTTACTTGCTTGTTTTTGTTTGCTTCTTTATTTGTGAAAGAGTCCTCCTTGCCCATTTACCTGGCCGGAGTGGACCTGTCTGTTGCTGATATGGCCCATGTCGTGAACATGGCCCCAGTTGGTTCACTTCTCTGGTTCCGTATGCTCAGTATGAACAAGGAGCAGGGTCTGGAGTGCATTGTCTCACAGAGAAAGGTATGGAGAGTACCTACTGCAGTACCATGCTTTCTTAAATACCAGTTAGCATTAACTATCCTGAAGAATATTGTGTTTGTATGTCATACATTCCACGTCCATATTGCCTAACACAAAGTCTGCACACGGATGTGAATGCACAATTCACTGTGCCAGAAATGCTTGCATTTGGGCCAGGCCTTGTAAGATGGGCCAAGATTATGGGGTTTTGTGAAAGGAAGAAAAAAAAAAGGTCTTTTATCTCTTGCGTCACCTTCAATCATCATCTTTCAATTCAGTTGAAACATTTGAGGAGAGTGCAACCCATTGGAAAGTGGAAGTTGGAATATAGGTATTTAAGCTAAAGCAGTAATTAATGGAGATGAGAACAACATTCGGCAAGTATCGAGAGCAATAATAGCCAGCCATCTAATAAAGGAGCTTGTGTATTAAGGAATGTTGGGTTATTGAATGATAACAAGTAATTTAATGAATGATCCTGTGAATTTAGAAATGTTAGGTCATTGGATGTTAGCCATCTAATGAAGGAACCTTTGAGGACCGTAAGACAATTGTCTCCTCATTTTTTCTTATCAGAATGATTGTCATGTTTGTCATAAGCTTTGTCATCATTACTATTATCATGTAAGTAAACAGTAATTATTGTCATTATTATCATCATCACAAGCCTTGTCATCTTTATCATTTTTATCATCATCATCATCAGCTCGTCATAATCGGCATTTTTGTCATCATTATCCATATTGCTCATACTGCGATTTTGTTGACACGTATGGCTCATCATGCAGTGCTACATCTTGCTTCATCCCACATAGAACTTTCTTCGGTCTCTAATCCTCAATGAGCAGCTGGTGCGGCAGGGCCTGGCCAAGGTCAAGCCACCGGACCCCTCTCAGGAACTCAGCCCCGCCGCCGTGAGACTCATGCAGCAGCTGTTCAAGGCAGAGTTGTACGCGGAAGAGAAGGCCAAGGGAATCTGGGCCAGGCCGTCGTTGGTCGAACGTCTGCGGGAGAGAGCGACAGCCACGCGGGACTCCGCCAGGGGCAGGGTGCAGAGAGGCGTGCACACCATTACAAAGCCATGGACTGTCGGTGCTAGTGTTGTCAAGTCAGTGGGAGCACGTATCAGAGGACTGTGGAGGTCAAAAGGTCAATCAAGGTGACAGTATGCAACTGGCCACCAGGATGAACCCTGGAACTTGAATGCAGAAAATTGAAATCTATGTCTGTCATGGCTTTGTATCAGCATGTTGGTCACAGCTGATCAGTGTTCAATTCCTAGTGGCCAAGCCATGGTAGCTTCATTATTCAAGAAATCACTCATGTTATACGGGATATTTAGTGTTTGCAATGGCAACATAACAGCACTTGAAAAAATGCGGACATACAGATGTAATCAATAGATCATTTTTTGATATTCCTGTAGGTTTGTACAGATGTATGTTACTGATGGGCTTTGTGAAGATGTTGCCAAAATGGCTACCCTGGAAAATTCGAGTAGGATGTATACACATGCATTCTCAAGTTATTATTTTTTTTCTAACTGTAAAATGAGTTCAGTTATTTCATCCAAGATACAGGGTATATAATATAAATGGCTTATACAGTGTAAAGAATATATGTAGGCCAAGTTCCTACCATCTGATTGTCTTTCCATCAAATCAGAAGTGTTGATTTATGCCCAGGTGATAGATCAGCACACATCAAATGCCTTCAGTCAGCGTTCCTGCCCAACCCAATGATTACAGCCCTTGTAATACATGCAGACAATAACAAATAATTTAACATAGCAAGAAAGAGAGTCTGGTGGGCTAGACAAAACACGAAGGCGTTATTTGGTTGTGTAAATATGATAAATTGTTACAGCACGTTAAAATACAATGTAAGGTTGGCAAAACTGGCTATTTGACAGCACAGTGATTCTGATGACATTAAATAAAGAAATTGTTGGTAAATAGGCAAATGAGGAAAAGTAGAATCTATTTCTGATATAATACTAAGTAATTATGATCTGAAATCATCATATGCAGAACAAATCATAAAACAATATAACTAATCTTCTACATCACCGGAATTACAAATTATACAAAATCTTTCATCAAACGGGACATTATTATAACGACCGGTTTCAAGGGCAATAGGGGCATGACAACCACTTCTGAAGAAAGCTAATGCTCATCTGTTAGATCTATTCTGACACTGAATAACATATGAGGTATTCATAGAGTGTTTGAAATTACGATAAGTTCTGAGTTTGTTTCTGGATTGGGGAACTCTCCTTTGGAATGTGATATTAGCATTTTTCTTATCATAGAAAATGTCTAAGAAAACTTTCAGAGTAACTTCAGAGTGTACGAAATATATGTACGGCCCCAGAACTCTTACTAATCCTAACCCTTACCTAAACAGCCCTCTTTCAGTTCCTAAGGCCTAATATTGATGGATAGGAAAGTTATGCCCAATTCATGTATATGAACTGTATTAAAGGGAACACTGTAAAATACAACTGAGGTGATTACTATATCTGCCTAGCATATCTTTTATACACCTTCTCCTGTTAAAGTGTTTTTATGGTTGCTTTTATAACATTTATAATGTTTGGCAATTTTCTTGGGATCATTGAAAAGCTTTATAAATATTTGAATTAAAATCCCTTCCACATGATTTTGATAGAGCTTCTGCCTTCCTTGCCACTATACTCACAAAAAGAGAAGGTGATCAACCAGTGTGTTGGTTGTCCATACCCCTTCATTTCATATTGTGCAAAATCTCATGGGCTGAGGTATAATGAAAAATATGGCTCCCGTTCCTGTTTGATGTGTGCCTGCATGAGTCTGATCTGATGGTAGTGTCATATAGATCCTGCGTTCAGTAGGCACTGTCGTGACACTCGCAATGGCATGACGCAGGGCCCATGCAGCTGGCATCATCCCTTGCTCGTTTGCTTTCTGAGGTAGCCTGAAAAGGCCAGTAAATGAAATTGACAGCTCCATGTAGGCCTTATCAACCTCTGAAATTTACTGCACTTCTTGAGCAGGTACATTTGTAAATCAATACTCTAAAAAATAGAAAACTAAAGTAATGTGATTATCAATTTTGACACATTAGTGTCACTAAAAGTATTTCTGATACGTAGCGATGTAATTTCATAATACTGCTTGCTTGAAAAGGTTAGTATATCTGTGTAGAATTTATACATGCTTTCTTCTTTTGCTCTGCCTCCTTCAGCCTCCACTCATGCATGCCTATGGTGAGGCTACCATGTCATCATCTTTATATACTCATTCATATTGTTAGGCATTTTGAAACCTTTCTTATTTATCATCTCAATCACTCTGTTTACCAAGTTTAACAAATTTGAAATTGTTTTAGTGTGGGCCTAAAAGTCAGACAATCATAATGAGGTTTTCTTAAAGAGAAAGAGAGTCAAGAAAAGCATTTGTAAACCATGTACTACATTTGTCGTCAGTTTCTAGAGTTTTAGATTACAGTTCAATAACCCTCCCCCACCCCCCGCCAAGAAAAGAGGGGACAAAATGACTGTATTCTTTTTCCACACACACTCTTTAATATACAACTAAACTTAGTCTATGTTGCTGAAAATGATATGCAATGTTGTACATTGTAAAAGTCCATCCTACAATATATAATTTTACTTTGAAATAGAATGCTCCCTTGTGCGAGAAATATTTCAATATTAAAGATCTTAAACTAGTGTCTCATCTTGAAATGAAATGCCACATAAGTAAAGTAGTAATCGATGTTGAATCAGATATAAGTTGGACGGTGATATTGTACCTCCATTAGCGCTTCTGCCTTCCTTGCCACTATACTCACAAAGAGGGAAGGTGGTTAACCAGTGTGTTGGCTATCCATACCCTTCATTTCATATTGTGCAAAATCTCATAGAGACATTGGGGAGACATGTGAAGTACTTGCCTGGGTTTCTCCTTCTGTTTGTTATATTTGGCATTTGCCAGCACCCAAATCGTCTTCTTTGAGGACGGGGACAGAAGCGGATGGCCATGTTTCTTTTTTGGACCCCTGTTTGATCCATTTGACGTAGTATATAAATTGCAGGAAAACGACATCGATTGTACAAGAGGCTTAACGGTGCAATTAGATCAACCTGTAATGGCACAGCGTCATTGTGATGGCCAAGCATTATGCACGCTATGTGGATCTGCACTGTTGCTATGCATATGTTGGGAGGTAGGCCTTGGGGTTATGTGTTTGCGATGTTATTTTATAGTATGTGTTAATGTATAGTATGTATAGTATAGGATATTTGCAAGGTACTCGAATGTCTCTTGAGACATTAAAAAAACTTTCTCTCCACTGGTCATCAGTGAAATTTCTCTCTGCCTCCTAACAAAAACATGACCTCCTCCAACTTTAGACAGCTCTTTTTCATGCAATACCAAGAACCACGGCATTAATGACAAATTGACCAACTCCATTTCCCAGCAGGTGAGCTTGGACATTGAGGGGCACAATTGGATCTCAACTTTACGACGCGCCCATTTCATGATGTTTTTAGGGCACACTCTGCCCATTTCCATCATTAGAAACAGTACTGTCCTGTTTTGGTGTGTGACAAAATGCAGCAACCAGCTATGCCTGTATTCCTTTTCTTTCCAGTATAGCAATACGTCTATAGCTATAATTTATATCCTACACATTATGATAATGACACCAACATTCAACTTACCAGTATTTATGATCAACAATGGCTTGTAAGTTGATCAAAAGCCGGTGACACGACATTTGCTCCTGCGACAATTGCTCCGGTCTTATTTTCTCTAAGGACTTAGGGTTAGGGTTAGGGTTGTGATAGGGTTTTAGGTTTAGTTTGATGTGAGAATTAGGATTAGGGTTAGGGTTATGTTTATGGGTTGAATTTACGTTTGGCTTAGCATGCAGATATATCATGGGAGTAATTGTCGCAGGAGCAAATGTCATGGAACCCAAAAGCCATCCTTTTCGATTGTGGTAGTCTGCAGGACTATTTTGGGGGCTGTGACAGGCAAATGTGTCTCATCAATTTCCCAGTACTGTGGAAACCCTCTGGCTTCAAATCCTTGAATGATGCTTTCTAGTCGTTCCCCGGTAGGCAGTGAAATGTACCGACGCAAGAGAATGTGCTTGATTCCAAAGCAAACCTCTCTGACCACAATGCACAGGGTTAATCTTGCGACGTCAAAAAGCGTTGAAGTGGTATGTACAGTATCCACATGGTGTGGCAAGCCACCATTGAACTGCAGCCAATCTTCGTTTGTAGTGAATTGCCACTCTCGGGGTAGACTCCTTCCCAGGAGCTGGTCGAAGTTCGAATGTGAGGTACTCAAAGTCTCTCGTGACATTCAAAATTTGCCCTCCACTAGTCATCAGTGAAATTCCTATCTGCTTCCTCCCAAAACACAGCACCCTGTGGCCTGCTGCAACTTTTGACAGCATTTTTCCGTGCATTTCAGAAAACTGCCTGTATTTTTAGAAATATCAACCAACTCCATTTCCAGCAGGTGGGCTTGGGCATTGAAAGATGATTCAAATTGCGATTCGCCCATTTCTTGATGTTCTCGGGGTACACTCTGCCTATTTTCGTCATCAGAAACAGTACTATCCTGTTTCTGTGACAAAATGCAGCAACCAGCTATTAAAGCTACCTTACAGGCAGTAAATATCATGTTGACAAATGGGACTGTGTTGCAGTTCGAGTGGGGCTTATTACTACAGTTGCTCCTGTGAAACTGTAAAGAAATAACTTGGGTAGAATGCAATATGTTTAGTTTTACATAAATTACATGTACTTTGAGATGTTCTCCATGTTGTAAAAGTTCATTGTTTTGTCATTTAGTATTTATGTGAGTCTTACAAATTACATTTACAATACATTTGTTGGTACACTGTACAATAATTGCGACAGTTGATGTAATTGCTTCATCTTATGGCGCTCTCAATCTAAATTCTGTGAGTCTAATATTCGCTAGATAATCTAACACCGAAATTAACACTTTTAACAAAGTAAGTTTTTATTCAATCGTAAACTCTTCAAACGTATTGAATAATCATTGGAATCACATAAAGCTACATATGTACATTTAAATCTCTTACCTTTATTGGTGGATATTAATTGCTTAAAAGGGCAGCATGTTTCGATGATTTCTACTTTCGATATATTTGATGCTTTTGATTGTACAGAATATAAACTGTGTGTAACAGTCTTTCTAAATCTTTCTGGAAGATAAAAGCCAAGAGCTTACGCGCATGATCGTAGTTAGATCAAAGCCTACCGCCTACACTTTTGAGAGCTGTACGGGTGTAATATTTTTCCAAGCACGGAGCATCAAATAACACTACTAGGGGTGGGTAACCTGGGGGCAGCAGCCACAACTACGCCCATATCCCTTTTCTTTCCAGTGTGGCAATAGGTCTGCTCCAACTTTGGGCAGCTCTTTCCGTTGTATTTCCAAAAGCTACTGCATTTGTAAAAATATCAACGAACTCCATTCCAGCAGGTGGGATTGGGCATTAAGAGACGTGATGCGGCTTTCAAATTCATGACAAGCCCATTTTGTGATGTTTTTCATGGTACACTCTTCTTCTTGAGTCTTGGTAGAAACATCCTCCCAAATACTCCTTGTAGGGTTTTATGCTCTGCACATTTCCATCATCCGATTTAGTACTGTCCCGTTTTAGTGTGTGACAAAATGAAGCAACAACTGTAGAAGCAGGAGATATTTCAGCCTTGTATCCGTTATGATAATGGTGAAGCTCATTAGCAGTACTCCCAAACAATGACAGAGAACAGTACTTCACTATTTTAAGATTACCTCAGCATTCAGTGCATACAGTATAAACAAGAACTTTTGCATGCATTTTGATTTTATGAATCTTGACTCTTGCAAAATTCGAGAAATTAAAATGCACGCAATATATGGTTTTACATCAGTGGGTTTTCAGTAGAGTTAAAACTTTGGAGGTGTCCTTGTTCCGCACGTAATTTCCCAAAGTAATTTCCGCCAAAATTCTTAAGACTGGTGCTGTTGCAAGATCTGTCTGAATTGTTCCTTAGCATGTTTGCATGCATTTTTAATTGTGTTGGTGTTGATGACGTCTCTTTCCTACATACTGTGTAGGTGTTGACATTAATATTCTCGAATGAGTCTTTGTGGATGATAGTGAAATATTGATAACTGCTATCATTCAACCAGCAATGGATCGACCAGCCGCTCTTGTAAATGGTTGTACATTTCTGTACGTGCCATGCTATCAAATTAGTTAGTCTATCTTAACTTCTGCTGTCCACTGGATACAATAACAGCATCTCTTTTTTTCAAATTCCTCTCTACCATTTTAAAAATCCATATTTTCCGCCCTTTTCTGGGGTATAACTGGAGTGGAATTTGCACACCTTCTTCAGAAAATGATTATCTACAATTTCCACTTCTCTTGTCAGCTAAATTTCTTCAACATAGAAGTAACCATCCACATAATTTTTGCACAAAGTCTCTGATGTAATTGGCCCGGTGAAGGGACCATGTGTCTTTATAATCCATACTAGAGTACTGATGAAGACCCTGAGTAATTATCCATTTTCATCATGATGTGAATACCAATAACCCTTGTGTGTGGATGGGACCTTTGGATTTTGCTTGCCACCATTCAGGCACAGCCAAATAAACTTATACCCGGTACAATGTACTGTATATGAATGCAAGCCAAGCTTTCAAAATTTTAAAATGAGCATGCTATGACACTGACCAGTGTGTTACCTCAGGCCTAAAAACGTTGTGTGCATACCTAGTGAACGAGTTGCATATATGTATGCGTATATGTGCACACACACACACACACACACAAATACGTCCATCAGTCAAACTAAGCATTTCGCAATGCCGTTTAAATGAGTTGACAGATGTAGTGTTTCAAATGAAATCATGTGAATTGCTCCAAATTTTAGATCGATGATAATGAAAGGATTTCTTATGATATTCAGTTCTGGGGAGATTAATATTAAGAGGACAGTTACATATGTAATTGCATATCTAGTTTGAAAAAAAGAAATTTTGTTTTGTTATTAAAGGTTGTAAGTACATTGGGGTCAGTCCATTGACAACTGTATGTATAAGAACACAATATTAGTACGGGATTCTTTGGGTCTCTGATTGCCAGTCTAGTCTCAGAAGCATTATCTTTGGGGAGAGACGATGAGATCTGTCCATGTCATTCGGTGACAAATGAAGCCCAAGTTTGTCCCTGGTGAGATGCATTTTATGATCAAGTTGTCTGTGTTCTTGTTGGACACCTCGTGGAGATGGTAGATGCAAAGACAGTTTCGCTGGCTATACAGATCATGATCTGTGATGTCAGATGCTGCCTTCAAGAGTTTATGCTGAAGATTGCATACTTCTTTCTCGAGTTTTCAGTCTTGGTCAGTTTCGCCTGAAGGTCAAGCTCGAGGGAATAGTGCACCAGCTGGGTTATGGTTTCCAAGATGGCTTCCGTGACAGCCTTCGTAATGACGTCAATAACTTTCCGTGTGCAAGGGCTTCCACGAGTACCTTCTGTAGAATGCCATTGAACTCCATGGACCCACACAATGGCATGTGGTCAGCGTTTAGTATACTGTATAAGCCGAATATTTTGCGAGGTTTTTATTTCGTGAATTCCGCGAGTCGGGTGCTATTCGCGAAATTAAAAACACGCGAAAACATTGACTCTGATCCCGATATGAATGTGACGTACGCGTACACATTTTCTCCGTGCAGTACAGGACTCCACGATCGCGAATTTAACCACTCGCAAAATCGTCGGGAAGTCTCGATTCGCGAAAATTTAGACTCGTGAAATATATGGCGTATACAGTATCCGTATCACTTTGGTTTACTTTCTGTTTTGCTCCCTTGCATGTGGTCTTAGGAGGCGTGTTGGGGATGGGCAGATCTCCACATATCAACAAGGAGTAGTATCTGTGATGGATAGCTCCAATGAATAGCGATAAGCATTGTTGAAAAGAAGCAAAGCACAGTCTGTACCTTGATTTTGTGAGCAGGAAAAATGCAGTTGTGGTATGAGTTGAAAAGTGAGGTAATTTATCTCATCTTAGGGAGGAATATTGAGCTGTACGAGTGATGAGTGTTGGCGGAAGAGAGAGCAAGTGTTACTACTTTGAGAAAAGAGGATATCGATTTTAGTCTTGAGTAGAACTCTTATAGCAAATGTGTGCTACAGTACTAGTCTTGGAAATTATATTTGTTTGTGCCAATGAATTGCCTGGAAGAAGTGAGAATGAGTACATGTATATGTTTAATTATTTGCCATACTCAAAACTATTTGTATGAGTATGGATGTATGAAACTTACATTATCAGAATCAGAAATACCGGGGTATGTGAAGATTGTTTCTTTTAACAATGAATGAGTGAAATCAGTTACATGATTCTTACATATTTCTCAAGTTCAAACAGTTTGCATATAAAAGGTATTCATAATTATGTTTCGTCTGTTCAGAGAGTATGTTTGCCAATGCAAGCTGCACAGTGTTTCTGAAATTCATATTATTCAAGATTTTGTGTCAGAAAGGAGTAGTTAATTCTTTGTGTTGTCAGATTTGGAAGAAAGTAAAAGAATAAAAGATCACATGCTTATCGAACATCAACTCAACTGTACATGGTTCTTGTTTACAAATTGTGAGACCAAGGAAGATTCCCCTGTCCTCCCAGGATGGGTGTCATGTGCATGTGTGTGCGAATGTGTGTGTGGTTGTCAGTGTATTCAAACATATTTCCCCATAACTTATGTCATAATGGTACTTGTGTTCAGTATTGATGAGAATTAACTCTTATCATACTATACGAATGACAATGAACTTCGAGAAGGCCATATATTATGTGGTTCATACTTGTGACTTTGACATGTTAAGAATTAGGAAGTCACAGAAACAGGGAAAAGAAGTAGCAAAGAGTCTACTTATAGGACAAGTCCACCTTCACATACATAAGGATTGAGAGAATGCAGCAATATTAGTAGAACACATCAGTAAAAGTTTGAAGAAAATCAGACAATCCATTCAAAAGTTATGAATTTTTGAAGTATCTGCGCAGTCACTGCTGGATGAGAAGACTAATTCAGTGTATGATGTCACATGTGTACAACGATATAAGGAAAATAAAAAGAGAATTTCACAAAACTTTACTTTTTGAATGAAGTGCATATTTCTTCGACTTGTTACTGATGTACATGTATGTTAAGGGGAATATTATTCCCCCTGCCTTCTGAAAGAGAGAAGTGGAGTGTTCTTTTGTTATGCAAGAAATATGGAAATATGTTGAATTTACTTTATTCTTTCTTTATATCGTTGTACACGTGACATCACAAGCTATAGTAGTCTTTTCATCCAGTCTTCACTGAGCAGAAATTTCAAAACTTTATAACTTTTGAACGGATTGTCCGATTTTCCTCAAAATCTCACTGATGTGTTCTAGTAATATTGCTGCATTCACTCAACCCGCATGTCTATGAAGGTGAACTTGTCCTTTAAGTGCCTGCCACCGAATGACAGATTTACGCTCACAAATGCACCCATACATTTATGTAGAAAGTATGACTTAATGGGATGTGGAGAAATAGATAGGTCTGAAAGGTAGAGAGAGAAGGAAATGTCACACATAATGTCTACCAACAACACTCAAGAGTGTCACTTATGCATCTCAGCACGCACCACTGATTGTAAAATTCATGCACATCCACCACCAACCGCGCTCTTTAAAAGCAAATGAAATTTGTAAGATCACAACTGGTGATTTACATTTTAACAAGCATGTGGGAAAAAGAAACCAGCAGGAATCAAACGCGTCATCTACTGCTCGCCAGGCAGCGGCACTGAAAACCAGGCCGTCCCCTGGTTGCCGGCAGTGACACTATGACCTTGGAACAAATACCCAGGCTCCGGAATTCCTACATTGTTATATCGAGTAGTAGTCCACGGCAGACAAGGCATATTAAATGAAAGCAACGGATTATTAAGCAGAGATTCCAGATGGTTCCTGTTTTCTGACATGTTTGTTAAATTTTGATCAGCAGTTACGATCTCACATTATACAATGTATTTCATTTATATTTCATTTGTACAGAGGGCAGACAAATTGAAGAAAACTCATACCTCAAATCGTAACCCCTCTGCTTAATACATGTAATCTTTTGCTTTCAACAGATTATCTTGTTTCAGTTTTTACAAGAAGGTGAAAACACACATTTAGGGAATATCTCCCACATTAATTTGTGATTTCTCTTAAATTCACTGATACACTGCACCACCAAGGAAGCACAAACAGCAGTTTCCGTTTCTAAATATCAATCTTTTGTTTTTTATTATGGTTTCGTAATAAACATCACCGGGGCTTTACTGCTACACCATTCCTGCGCCTTTCCAAAAAAACACACGCATTCAAAATACTGCACACCAAATTGAAATGGAAGAGTGTAAGCATCTCTTCATGAGCAAACTGGGGAAGTACTTTGGACGTTCCATTTGATCTCATAGACACCTATTCACACTACAACCAACCCTGAAAACTGATATCTGCTTGCCACAATATTATACCTTTGCCAACAGATATTAGCACTCTCTCTGGAAACATATATATGTTGGGACACATTTTTGGAAGTTTTAATCTTCAAAGACCGTAGTTCAGATTAAATCTGTAAAATAAATTTTCCGTTAAACAGACACTGATTTTATCATTTCATCTTTATAAAACATGAAAGAAAGAGTACAAACTTAAAACAAATATATATTTTCTATACTTTGTTCTTAATGATTCAATTACCAGAAAAGTGAATTGCTTTTAAGCAAGGTGAATTGACACTGGAAATCCAGTTGTGTACTTGAAGTACTTGAAGTTCATCATTGATACGGTGGCACAGTTGAATAATAAGGGGAAAATGATATCAGCCAACATCCAGAATATGATATCAGCCAATATCCATATAAGTCCTTTAAAATTCATGAATTCGTCTTTCCTACAATTTCCTTTCTCATTCATTCACTTTGTTTACTTTTTTGGCACACTCGCGTGAAAATGATCACGATCATCTGAGGGGCAGTATATTGGTACATCGGGAGACAAAACTGAATGATGAAAGTGGGGGCTGGTTCTTACATGAGCTGTGGTAAGCTGGGCAGTGTGGAAAACAAACGGTACTAATGGAAGTAAACTGACAGGTGAACACATGATCACATGAGACCTTGTCTTCTTGGTGCGAGCTAAATTGTGCGCTTTCACATTAAGCATATCTACAAAATCACTCTTTTTTACGACTACCTGGGAAAAGTGCACGACTATGTCACCTAAACCAATACAATACTTTTGCACACCAACGGACAGGGTTCCCCAAGATATACATGGACATAAAACAACACGCAGAAAACTGAAGTATGTGAGAATTTTTGACAAATCTAGAAGTAGCAAATGTGGATTAATCTGAGCTTTGATTATAATGATTATTTTAAGGAGGGCTACAGAGGTTCAGTCCCAGGGTCACCAGTTCAAGACTCGGCTCAGTGTCTGCTCATCGGGATGCCATGTAGACGATCAGATCGACTACACGGTAGCTGTAGCCAAATTCATTGTCATACCTAGTGAGAAGTCAAGAGGACAAGGACGAACAAGACAATGTAAAATATCGAGCTTTTCTCTGTCTTTTACAATCATTGTTAATTTAATAGTATACACTGTAAATGCCTTTTGGCTCTTTTTCACAAAAACCACACACAGAGATGCCCAAATTGTATACAGTATGGCAGTATTCCGATGGCTGAACGAAGACATATTTTGAATGGAAAAACATCATTTTTACCACTCCTGCAAAAGACTTGTATTAATATAATTTGAGAAAAACAGTATTTTCCAAGAAGCATACATTATTTTCAGCAGCGAAAAAGTATAAACTACTGTAAAAAAAAAAAAATGCATAATTAAAATTTTATAAGGTAAGATTCTAAAGGATGCCAAATCCATAGAAGTACCATAAAAACAGTCCATAGACATTTCCTCATATGAACAAAAGGTCCCCCCCCAAAAAAAAAACACCCAAAAAACAAATGTGTAGTTACAAAATACCCTAAAAAGGCCGGGGGGGGGGGGGGCGGAATCCGCCCTCCCTCGACGTTTCGCGCTATAATTCTGTAACGCGAGAAGGCCTCGTCGCGAGGCTTCTTGACTTTCTTCGTTCAAGTCTCGCGCAACTTTTGAGACCAAGTTTGCAACGTCCGCGCATACCTTTGCGAAGCCATGCCCATTTTTGTAACGGAATGTCGCCCCAAAATGGGCACAATTTTGTGATTTTGTGTACATTTCCTATGGAAAACAGTGCTCTGTCATGAAAGTCATAAAAACCTGATTATTTTTATAATTAATCACTTTCATTGATTAATTTTGTGCTAATTATGGTAGAAAAGTGGTCAGTGACAATTTCCAATGAAAAAACAAAGAAAAAACAAAAGCTGAAAAACAAAGAAATACATAAGAAATTCTGAAAACAATAAAATACATAAGAACTGAAATGAGTTTTGGAAGTTTTTGTGATGTACAATTGTTGAATATGCTAAAACAGATTTACAGGTCAAAAATTAGACTCTCAATGCTTTTAATTAGGCTAAAATATCATCTTGAGCTTAATTTGCATAATTAATTAATTAAAATTAGAAATTGATTGTTTCAAAAAATCTGAAGACATAATCTTGTAGATTATGACGCGGGTCTCACGCATGCAAAATTTCATCACGATCGCACCACCGATGGCCGAGATCTCGGGGGGGGGGGGGGGGGGGGGGGGGGGGGGGCAGCAAAAAAAAAGCCCGGCCCCTTTAGGGTTAAGGAAAATCTCACCATGTATGCAATCGTTAAACAATTTTTAGCTCTGTCTAAGGTCTCTATGTGTCAATTCTACAAAAATAAAAGCCCTACAAAGTGGACAAAATACAAAGGGTATTTTGATATTTTTTTTTCTTTGATAAAAAGTACACTCTCATTCGTGAAGCTGACATCACCTCTTTCAGTTTTTCTATCCCCACACCCAACGTTGACAGTGGAATAATTTTTGCACTCACCATGAGACGAGCTTGACAAATGAGTCTGTAAGAGCGATGCCTGCATTGGCGTCGAAGATGCTGGACCTTGAGTCTCCACGGAAGTCCTGTGACACAACCTAGTGAATGGAATGGGGGGGGGGGGAAGGACAAACAAATGTAAAGAACACTGAGCACAGTACTGAGAGATGGCAAAGGCAGAAATGTCATAAGACACCTTAAAAAAAAATACATATTAGGTCTTTTACAGAAATGCAAAGGCTTGCTTTCAAACAAACTACTGAAACAAAGAAGAGCACATCCATTTTTGCAGAGTTTCACTACTCTCACAGATGTAAAGTTATCTCTTCTTGTCCCCCAAACTTGGCGGGACAGTAATCCAAGATGTCAGTGGGGCGTCGGCATACACAGGCTTCAGACATTTGTAAAGTCAAACTGAATGCCAGGTTCTTAGATGGTTGGTGCTGTTACACAAAGTGAACACTAACTGTGATGAATATTAGGGCATTCGGGTTCTGGCAACAATCTAATACATTTTTTAAGATGGTACCCATCGACGTACTAGAAGATGCAACAAAACAGACAAGGCAATTGTGTTGCACCATTACTTTGTCAGAAGAAAGGTGCTACATATGATGTCAAATAATGCCATATGACATACTGTAAAACACAATATTTTCACCGCATGAAATTTTCGCGAATTGGAGCCAACAGCCTTTTTCGCGGCATGAAATATTCACAATTTGCCTCTCACATTCAATGCATATAATGTAGACAAGAACTTTCGCATACATTTTAATTTCGCAAATCTTGGCTCTCGCGAAATTCACGAAATTGAAATGCATACGAACATTCCTCGTTTTACAGTACCCAATGATAACACACTCAAAAGAGGGATCATACAAACACAGAGGATATGAAATCATGAGAAGTCAATTTACCTGGTCCTCGGTGTATCCAAGGTAACGGCTCAGTTCTTTAGAGTTAGCAGCATCCCGAACCGTTTGCTTGATCTCCTCGTAGGTGGCTGGCTTCGCCAGGCGGACTGTGAGATCGACAACGGAGACGTCGGGAACAGGCACGCGGAAAGCCATGCCGGTCAGCTTGCTGCGAAAGTGAGATGGTCAGTCAATAGTAGCAGTGATGATGAAATATCAACAAAGTACCGTATATAGCCAAACCAGCTAATGACTTTCATTATGGTTTCACTTTAGCACTTGCCCACTTGCTTGAAGCATGCAAAATTGTTTGTTGGGCTAGTGAAAATACAAAAATGCTCAAAGTTATTTGCCCGATCAGGCAAGAAAATTTTGACTTCATATGAAATTAATTCCTCAGTCTTTTGGGATGCTCAGTGTGACAAGAATAGATAGCCTGTAGAGTTTTAAACAACCCTCGGCTAAGCATGAATTTTCATTAGGCATTCATTTCAATGTTAATTTATGCCTAATGTGCCTAACAACTGTCAGGCACGAGTTTAAAATCTTGTTTCTAAAGCCAAAGGATTTTAGTTTTTGTTAGAGGATGGCTTTCCGGCCCTTGGTCACTTGTTTTTATTTTCTGTCTACAAATATTACATTTGTTAAGATTTGAGGAAAATGTCTTATGTCTGTCACATGGCTATGACATGCACATCATGAGACCTTGGAGTTGTTTGACACAAAACTGAAAGAACGGTAGCATCAATATCTCCAGCATATACACTTTTATATTTTATTTTGCATGTCTTGGATAAATCTCCACAAGATCATTATTTCCAAAGCAAAATTTGAGGATTCCTGAGGTAGATAAAGCAATTTAAGGTTGAATCACTAATCAAAATTTATGCTTTTTATGCTGTAAAGCATGTTACTGAGGATGCCAAAGTATTCATTGATATCAGTGTCCAGTATTGCCAAGTTACTGCTGTTTTGGTAACATTTTGGTGTGTTGTCATTATGTTGAGCTATTAAAAATTGCAGAGATGTTTGCTTTATATGGCATTAAAAAGCAAATGAGAATGGTACTTTAGGGTTTTCATTTCAGCCAAATGATAATAATAACGATGGTAAATACAAACAATACTTACACGGAATAATGAATAAATTGGAATACAGGAGGGAAAAGCTGAGATGTACAGAAATGCATACATGTAGTTTAAGAATATATCCAAGCTAGTCAATGTTGAAATTTCACGATCAACAATTGAGATTAACGATTTCCACATTTCAAAATATTTCATGCTTACAGTCACACAAGACACCAAAACCTACTTGTATGACACGATCTTGCAATCTAAGCAACAACACTACCAAAATACAATACCTGCATTTCAAAACATTACTGTGGCTGGTCATTATTTACAACTTCAAATTGGCAGAGAAAAATAAAAGAGAGACAGCAAGAGAAAAGGAATCAATTTGCTATTTCCTGAGCAGTAGATGATCTTAATGGTGAACTTACCCATTGAGTTCTGGGATAACTTTGCCAACAGCCTTGGCCGCACCAGTGGAAGCAGGGATGATGTTCTGGGCAGCACCACGGCCATCACGCCATTTCTGCATGGAAAAGGTTTTTAAAGAAAAAGCGTACAATAATGCAAATGTGTCGTAATGGTACAGGGGAACCGACCTTATAACGAGAAGCTAATAACAATGCTAACTGCCTTATTGTATCGTATTTCAAACTACATCAGGGTACGAAACAAAGAGTTGGGACTTGCAAAATCACCCAAGTGTTAACACTGTATAAGCCGTTATTTTCGCAAGGGTTTAATTTCTGCGAATTTTGCAAATCACTGTTGGACTGAAAATTTGAACAACACGCGAAAATGTCACCATGCGCTAGAGTGATAGTGCGATTATGATGGCCTCGGTGTCAATGAGCAAAAACAACATCACACGAAAATGTCCATCATATCCTCATTCGCGAAAATATCTGCACTTGAAAAAAACAGCGTATACAATAGGAGGCTTTTGTTTCCACCATATTTGATCATGATAAGAATTCCTCTGCATTAAAGTTTCTGTCTCAAATGCCCAGCATTTTCTCTTCATTTTCTCTTCTTTCCCCCATCAAACATTACAGTCTTCCTACATGTACTGTAGAAAAGATTAAATAGCATCAAAATATCTCACCATTCACCCACAAAGAACTGATACATTAAGTGTATGCACGAAAGTAATTACACTGTATGTAATAATTGTCTGTGTATTTAACGTTTGCATTATCAATCATTCACAGTCATTTATCACAAAGAGAAATGGAAATCATACTGAGCCAGTAAAATAAGCATTCAGTGTTGTGTTGTGTGTGTGTGTGTGTGTGTGTGTGTGTGTGAGTGTGTTGTTGTTATCTCTCTCTATTCTTTTTTCTTGGGTGTGGACAGACCAAATTCAAGTTCACTGGAACATTTAGAGTGAAAAGGAATTGTACATTTGTAGCAAATTATTCAAAGTGAATTCATGACTATCCTTGTATGCTAACACATGCACACAGACACTAGTCAGCTGTAAAGCTTTCTCAACAAATAAGTGCCTCATTTATAAGCTCTGTCACTTGGATTCACCAATATAAAATTTGACTTACAAGAGATATTCTTTGGGCCTAGATATTAGAACCTCTATGGCAAACATGTGAGTGCACTACACAAACACTTCAGCATAACAGCTGCTGTGATGAAAATCAATACATCTATGTACATTTTGCTTTCCTAGCAAGATATGGGAACATGTACAGCAGCAGTATAGCAGCTGGCAAATTATGCCTGCACGTGGATTTATCACACAGCATGATGGTAGCAACAAACCACGACAGGGTAAATAACACACAGGAACAAAGAAGAGATGCGGACTGTGAAAACCAGGGCGTATGACCAAGATATCGGCCAGTGTACGGATCTCAACGAATACAGATCTAGCTTATCTAAAGAACTTCCAGAAAGCCCATGAACATACTCAGTTCATTTTTTTTCTGGGCTCAACTACACTAATATGCATAGGTGGAGCAGCACACACAGTAAGAATTTCAAGTCATCTTTCCTCTGGCAAAACATCATCCTTCTGTATCACACACACACACACACACACACACACACACACACAGACACAAACTAGTACTATCACTCTCATCCAATATGGTTTAAATGATGTAGCTTTGACTTTTACAAGCAGCTAGTGGCAGAGCAGAACAGTCATTCGATAGGGTAAAAGCTGTTTTCACAAATTTTGCAGATCACTGTTGGGCCACAAATTTCACAACACCCAAAGTTAGTGCCATCTGATTTTGATCTTATAAGGTGGCGGAGTGAACAGACAGGCACTAGCGCACTTATGATCGGCAGTCCTGGTTGTCGAATCACACAAATATCTCACTAAAATGTCTGTAACCTCCTCATTCGCAAAAATATCTGTATGCAAAAAAACAGCTTTTACAATACCCTTTGGTCACGTTACCTTGGCGCTGGGTCCATCAACAATCTTCTGCGTGGCGGTGTAGGCGTGAACGGTGGTCATCAAACCTTCCTGGATGCCATATTTGTCGTTGATGACCTTAGCCAGAGGGGCCAAGCAGTTGGTGGTGCAGGAGGCATTGCTGTATAGGGGGGAAGTGTCTAATGCAATGAGAAGGAGATACACTAACAAACAATCATGTCTAAACTAAACACAAAACAGTGCACCAAAGCTTACCTCTTCTCTATAACATGACAGAATATGGTAAAACGAGGAATGTTCGCATGCATTTCAATTTCGTGAGAGCCAAGATTCGCAAAATTAGAATGCACATGAAAGTTCCTGTCTACTCTAAATGCATTGAATGTTGGAGGCAACTCGCAAAAATTTCATGCTGCAAAAAAGGCCGTTAGCTCCAATCCGTGAAAATTTCATTCCGCAAAAATTTTGTGTTTCACAGCAGAACATGAATCCAAATAGAGGTCTAATCATGAAAACAAAATCAGGTGGACAGGTTACTGACGTATTAGTTTCTGGTAAACTAAGAAAAATTGACAAACATTTCATACATTCTTGTCAAAGACTACTATTAGTGTTTCTTTTTGAATATTCATAATCCTCTGTTACAAGCCCTCATCATCAAAAGGCTTTTTGGCGATGATACAAGTTCAAAAATCTTTGTCATAAACAGAGGAGTGTCATTGAGATCACTTTCAAATCTAGGCCTGTGCTCTACGGGTCTCACTGGTAATGATGTACTGGCATACCAGATGCTGGGTTTCTTTTGCACCATCTTTATTTTTTCCACACTGACAGATATTCAAGAAAATAACTTGTGAAAATATAACTTTCCATACAACAAATGCACAGTAGGTCCTACATCGTAACCCAAGGTGAGATAATCAACCTTTTGGCTGAAGAGGGAAGAAATTATCGCTCATTCCATCACTGAGGTTAAAATATTAGGCTATGACTGCATTCAAGAATGTCTAGATAGAATCTTCCAAAGTGTTGGCCATAGAGAAACCATGGACAGCCATGAGGGACTTTGCACCGACGATGTGCAGATAGCTCATATACATTCATGCACTGTATCTTTTTGGTTTCTTTTAATGCAGCATGCTAAAATTTTAAGTGTGGATACCTCTGGTTACCCTTGTGTTTCCCCAGCCCCCCCCCCCCCCCTCCCAAGAGTTTTGCATTTATCTCTTTACCTGACAACGTTCATGTCGGGTTTATACTGGCTCTCATTGACGCCCATGACAAACATGGGGGCGTCGGCCGACGGGGCGGAGATGATGACCTTCTTGGCCCCGCCATCAAAGTGAGCCTTGGCCTTGTCGATGGTGGTGAAGACTCCTGTGGACTCGACCACGTAGTCTGCCCCGCTTTCTCCCCAGGGAATGGCAGAGGGCTTCATCCTTTAGGAGAGAGACACAAAAATGTAAAACATGTTCTGTACAATCAGAAAGGTTCACAGGCATTTTGATTTCACAAATTCAATTCAATTCAATTCAATTTTTATTTCATTTTTAGACATGAACATATAGACACCACTTTTTTTGGAACAGAAAATTTGTGAAAGAGCCAAGCTTCGCGAAGTTAAAATGCACAAGAAAGTCTTGTCTACATTGTATGCGTAGAACAGGAGTTTTTTCCTCTGAATGTCCGTGTCACAAAATCTAAAGCTCCCTTTTTTTACTACTCCACTAAACGTACAACCGAGAGGTGTTCTCATTTAACCATTGAGAGAAATAACTCCATTCCCTTGACAATACATAACAAAACTCTTATTCTCAGCTGCCTAAGTAGGCACACCAAAGTGAGGTTTTTTTTGTGTCAGGTAACTTTACTGCATTCAACATAACTTGGATACTTATAAGGAATTCACAATACTTCATAAAATGCTGACATTCAGTTTGGGATGCTTTCTTCATTTTAAAAATACAATTTATTTAATTTTGCTGTCAATGAAATGCAACCCAGTTTTAAAATCCATTTGCCTGTATTCAAATACCCTCTGCTTGAGGTAGACCTTCGGGTTTTGTTTTTGTTTTTGTTTCTTTTTTTAATTCTGGGCTTGGGATTAGAGAGGATCAGCATGTAACAAAATGTGTGCAAACTATTAGGGATCAGATAAACACAATCCCGACAATCCTCTCCTTGCATTCAGAGGATTTTTTTTTCTAGCAGTGCTGCAGTATCACATCCTACTAAGCAGCCTGATGGTAGAAGAGGTTCCCTAAGAAGGCTGTGAAGGCCATCACATTCATCACTTACTCAGCGAAGACCTTGATCCGCTTGCCATCGACCACGAGATCCTTGCCTTCGATCGCGATCGTCCCCTTGAACTGACCATGTGTGGAGTCATACTTGAACATGTAGGCCTGACATTCAAGGAGAGGTGAACACGGAGGTAAAAATTAATGTTACAATTAAACATTACTAATGAGGTAAACAAAACAAGAGGAAAGATGAAAAGAATAGGAGGAAAAGAAGAAAATATTTAAGTAAAAAAAATACAAGAGTAAAAGACGGACAGAAAAAGAAACGTGTATGGGAAAATACTAAAAAGAGAAATTCTCAAAGTAACACATATGGCAATCACAATAAAACACCATCTCAGCAAAAACACATTTTGCTGATATATATGAAAGGCAAAACAACAGGTCCAAGTCATTTCTGCTTAAAGATACTCTGCAGTTAAATTCACAAGCCATATCAAAGCAAGCATACAATCACATTTGATGGATGGTTGCAGAGTTTTGTGTTTGTCAGTATCAACATCATATAGATTGCACAGTGCAATATGAAGATAACGTAAAACCAGAAATGTTCATGTGCATGAAACTTATTAGTTAACTTCGCAAGAAGCCAAGTTCCTTCTTCTTTGCGTCACGTTGCATACACATATGCTGGTGTGGTCCACAAAAGAGTTCTCCACCGAGTGCGGTCAGCTGCCATTCTAGTAGCGCCAACGATGTTTGTTCCCGTGCAGCACTTTCCGTCACATCCCCTGAATGATTCTTTTCTCAAGGCACTCGTGTCTTGTGGTATGGCCAAAACACATTTGTAGGCTAGTTTCCTTGTTATGGTGTCAGAAAACAATGTCTTCTCAGACCCAATCTGTTCCAGGACCTATGTGTTCGTTTTACGTGCTGTCCAAGAAACTCAGCACTCTCTGGTAACGCCAAAGCTCAAAGGAATCTATCTTGTTTTAGTTGCTTTTCTCAGTGTCCATGACTCGCAGCCACATGTTGCAACAGCAGAAGCTGTTGACTTATTTCACGAAGGTAAAATGCATGCGAATGTGCTTGTCTAGGACCGCTGACTCCAGACCATGAAAAGTTTCTTGCCACAAATGTTTCTGGTCTTACAGTAGTCAAGAAAAGTCTGTTGCTCACCTCAACAGGGTCATAGGGAAGAGAGAGACCTCAAGAGAAAGACGCACAAGAACTGACATTTTATACTCCTTTCGTTTTTCTTTCTGCATCATGTGAGTAAGGGAACATGGAAATATCATGTGAAAAATCATAGTCGTAGAATATTGGCAATGGCTTGTGTGTACCCCCAGCACAACTTGCTCAAAAAGTGTCATGCTTTAGCATGTATCTCGCATATAATATACAGATGGCCACCACTCCCTTCATGGCCGGATATTAAGTTAAGATTGAACAGAGCCATCTAAGGACACAGTGCCCTTACCATGTAGTCCAGGTCAATGAACGGATCGTTGATTGCCACAACTTCGACGGCTGCGTTGTCGAGCGCTGCCCTCAGCGTCAAGCGACCGATGCGGCCAAATCTTTAAAAAAGGAGACAAAAGAGAACGGGTGTTTCAACGATTTATGAAGACTGGTGACTTCCACAAATTTAAAGTTCACGGAGCAACATTCATTTAGTTCATCAATACTCATATCCACAGAGCTCGCAATCTTGCATTTAATGGTTCATGCAAACAATATCCATATTCCGAATATAGGATAAACAGCAGAGAGCATTTTACAGCACATTGATATAAACGCATGTGACTTTTTGAAGGAACATCTTTAGCAATGCAGGATACACCTTATCTCTACTGAAGGAAAAATGTTACCTCACGATATGACAGTACAGGTAACGTCCAAATCATCATCAGAATATAACTCAATATGTGAACTGAAATATGAACTACTGTATAATAAGTCTGGATGCAAGTGCGACGATCAATAACGGGAACATAGTGTGGAAATACTGCATGAGACACACATACATGTTTAACACTGTAGCATGATTGACTATTAATTCTCCCCTACTAGACTGTACATTTTCCCTCATTCAAAATGTAACAAGCTGATGAGTGGCACACCAGAGTCCACAATGCCTGGTAAACTTTGCACTGCATCAGATTTCATTGCTACATTACCACCTCTGCTACACCAACGGTGAGCACTACTACATGTAAAACATGTATGACTAAGTCTTCTTATTTTCCACAGGAAGTAATGCAGATAGGGCAAGTACCTACAGACTATGCTTCAGTTATTCTTCTACAACAAGGAACACTTGAGGAATTCATAACACCTATCATGACTTACAACTGCACTTACCCATTGATTCCAACCTTCACAACCATGGTGATGCTTTGGTGAGTGTTTGGGTCTGATGGAGACGAAAAGGAAGAAGTGGTGGATCTGCAAAAAACACAGAATACAAGGAAAAATTCCACGTCAAAACAAAAGCAAGGCAGCTTCTCTGAAGAGCCTGAACATCCATTACAGTAAATGGAAGAGATATATTCTTTGTAATGTCCTTAAAGGGACTGTATAGTTTCGGTTGAGATGGGGCTTTGGGTTTCTAACATTTTTTTTTTTTTGACAATGATATGAAATATGAAACAGCATACAATTCTAAGAGGAAAATTGGGTTTCAAATGGCTGAGATATCAAAAACACCGCAATCTTAATAAAAGTTGGAACCCATCTTTTATTAGGGTCGCTTTGTTTTACTTTGATTTTAGATACAGTGTATCTCAGCCATTTCAAAACCGATTATTGTATTTGTATGCTCTTTAACATTTCATAAAGTGGTTTCTAAGTATCTTGCAAGAAGATAAAAGCTAAATTCAAATCTCAGCCAGTACTTTACCATCTCTTTAAAGATCATTAACCCACTAAAACTACTGTAAAAGTGGAAATTTTCATGGTGTTGAAATTTTCGCACATTTCGCGCAAACCAGAAACTAGCGCAAAAATAAAAGCACACACATACTTTTGCTTGCCACATGTTCCAGTAGTTGGTGTCTTTAATTCCGCGGAATTAAAAACACCTGAAACTCTTCTAACCCCGCCGAGCATGACAAATTAGTAGCGCGAAAATATCCACTTTTACAGTAGTCCCAAGTATACTTGGAATAGGCAGCTGTCAATGGCAAATGGGTTTTACAGCAAAATCAGTTTGTCCTCAATGAGTGAAGTTGTGAGTTGGGACAGTTTGAGCAAAGATGTGTCATATGCAACAAATTTCTGACTTCACACTGGTATATCTGATGACTATCAATGGAAGTCGTGGGAACAAAACTGAATAAACAAGTTTATACAGTGTTCTGTTCTATTTTTTGTTTTTTAAGGTGGGGTATTTTCTCTTTGATCGATAAAAAGGTAGTAGGTACAGACAAAAACCATCCATGTGAATCGCAGCATGAACAGAGGAAAACCCAAACGACAATCAGCATTCCAACACACATTATAAAGACAACGTCCCACTCAATGCTACTGTATATTGTGGCATTGGTATGACTTGCACAAGCATATTTGTATCATAACGTATTTACCAAACGCCAGTGGCTATCAACACAGTATATGAACAGTATCAAATTGAACCTGTTGAGCATTTCTTCTAGTGTTATTGTGTGACCCTCACATCAAGAAATATATTACTGATTGTGTTTCCTACAGCAAACTATCCAAATGAAAAACATGAAAATGAAAAATAAATGAATGAATCATCATTGGCCGATGACTGTAATGAAGTGACAAATCCTGATTTAAAAGTTATAACACATTAAAGGGTGCTGCAACAGATATAACAAAATGGTAAAAAATGCAAGAAAAATTAGCAAAAAGTGAGCATCATGACAAACTTGGTGTCAGGTCAACACTAAGTAAAATGTAAGACATCTCTCAACAGTCACAGCAGTCATTATAACTGTGATATTTGCAACATGGCTAGTACTTTTAATTCACAATTTATAAAATATGAAATGTTACAAATTTCTCAATATTTTATATCTTTCTCTTTTTTTTTGGGGGGGGGGGGGGGGGGGGGGGGACCAAGTCCATTTTTTTTTCTCTGAACCTGAAATATCACATTTTTATGCCACTTCTAAAGACAGAGTCTGAGTGCCTGAACTGTAGTCAAAGGTCAATGAATTTACATCTTGGTCATGCAGGCCTCAAATTTCATCAAATTTAGGTCAAGGCCACTTTTTTGAGGGGGCACAAATCCACTCAAAGGGCACAAGTGATCAATAAAATGTTGTGGCCGTGAACAGTTTGACTTTGAAGGGGCGGCCAGGCTTGAAAATACACAAATAACTAAATTATTTGTTACTACAAAGAAGATCCTCTGGGGAAATGAATTGGATAAAACTGGCATTTTGACAAGGGTACAGTGTAGTAACACCATCGGTGAGCAGGACGTGAACTTTGGTATTTAAACCCTTTAACATTTCTTTATCAAGCCAGCTGAATGAGGGATAGAAATTCATTGAAGGATACAGTGCCAAGGGCTAGTGCCACATCTTATTACACACACACACACACAGTACGATAACACACCAAAGACACACACTGTAACCACATTTCTTGGTGTACGTGCCAAAATGCACTGCCAGTGACTAGCTAGTCTCATCTCCAGACTCGTTCATTGAATTGTTGGGTGGGGGTAGCTGTGAAGGTGCAGTCTCTTTAATTATCAGACCAATATACCATGCATCATTATGGATGGATGGATGGATGGATGTTCATGTGTTCCTGCTAGACTCATCATTCATGTTCAGTCCATGACATGGATATTCATTGGCATTCTTAAGGGGTCAAAAGCCATTTTATCCTGAGCCTCTTACAAGAGGCTTCAACCAGCTCATATATCAGGTGCGGTCCATCAGCTGTAGCAATTTCGCCCTTTGAATTTTCCTTGATGCATTTCTTTGCTCAAAAGCAAAGTTTAATGTACAAGAAACTAGGCAAAGGAATGGTTGCAAAATGTTATCCCTCAGTTTTAACAGACATTCAGCAAAATCAATGTAAATCTTTTCCATAGAAAGATAACAACTTGATACAAGCAGGGACAAAACAGCATTGTGTAGTACTGCTGTACATGTGCATATGTTTCATTGTACTGTGTGTATGTACATGTAGTCTTTGACCGCTGACCACAGTTCGTAATTCCACTGTCTGTCAGACCACAACTTTGAGTCTAATTGACTTTCAATATTTCTTTTCTCTTTTATGTTGTTGAAAATGTTCAATATGAATCAAAGAAAAAATGGTATATTTGGCAAATATAGAGTGGAGCATACTATCTTTGCACAGAATCATCATCTGCTCTCTTGCATTTCTTTCGGAAATTTTTTTTTTTCAAGATGGGGGGGGGGGGGGAGAAATTTATCCAAAGCATACCTCGGGAGCTTTCCTTAAATTGAATAGTCTACATACAATGTATTACTGAAATCAGAATTGTCCAAAAAGAATAATTCTGACGTCAAAACGCAAACTGGACCTTTTGGGGCCTCTACATTAAATGCCGTCCCCAAACTGCTGTCTCTACTGTGCATAGTCTTTGTGAAGATCCCATGCTATAGGCATCGCCCTCAAGATGACTGGGGTAGCACACACTCCACCATCATTAGCATTCACACTCACTGGAATATTTGACCTGGCCAGGGTTCTGCGATTACAAGCTAAACAGCGTGCTCGCTAAACCAAGAGACAATATACCAGGTAGTGCAGTGATGTGCAATATTAAAGTAACAGTGACAAACTAAGTCTTTGCATTGACCCCTTACATACCAACAAGCCCTTGCATTTCTGGACCCTGAGAAGGGTAAAAGAAAGACCCTGAGTATACCTCTCTACAAAAAGGAATGGCTATTATTATGCTATAATGCAGAGACCCCAACCCCAAGCACCTTCTGATCTGGAGATTCTCCCGCCCGAAACCCCTAGCAAACGGGAGACTCCAAGTTGATGTGTGCGAAGCGCGAAGTTCCTAGGGTTCTAGATGTTCTCTGGTGATATTTAGGCTTATTTTTTTCAACATACGATAGCAATAAGTAAGAAATCCTTTCCACCGGGAGACACAGAGCCACGGGCGGGAGAAATCAAATCTCAAGCGGAAGAACGGGAGATTTTGCAAAAATGGGCTTTCGGCGGGAGATCTCCCGTCGAAAACGGGAGAGTTGGAGTCTCTGTATAATGGTTCAGTACTACTGAAAAGAGCAACTTAACTTGTTTAAATCAAGACGTCAACATCTGCTTGTTGAAGCATCAGTCTGCATGGCATTATTTGTGAATCGATAAAGTGTGTGAGTTACGTGTACTGCATCAAGGTTTATTGAACAAGAACAAAATCCCATCCTTTCAATTTATTTTAAAGAATATTGCTACTGTCTAATTCAGGATTCTGGGAATTTTACTCTGCAAAAACTGTCATTTAAAACCATCCCATTTCCTACACTCAGTCACTAACTCACTTGTATACACATACAATGTAGGTGTAGGTGTACAACACTGTACATGTACTTCCAGCTTCTCCCCTTCATAAGATAGTAAAATACCCGAAGGTGCACGTGTATGACACTTTACCTCCACTCATACACTGTATCTCCACATGAATTGTGTGATACACTGTGTATCCTATTTAAACAGGTTACACCAAATGCTGTGTACACTATACAATGTGTACACACACTAAATTGTACTCTATACAGAGATGACTCTGGCACACAACCATGTTTCCAATGGGGCAGGGAAGCAATCTCTTTAGTATCCAAGGTTATATGTACATTGTATGCACAAATCTGGCTCGTTTATGGATTCATGATGTCATAATAGATACCAAAATGAAAAGCCAAGGCCTCATATGAAGGCACGTTTCAAGGAGATTCATAAACTGAAGTACGTTGTACAGGGGAAACTCGGTATAACGAACACTGCTATAACGAGATATCGGTTATAACGAGGAAATTTTCTCGGTCCCAAATTTCCTTCCACACAAGTCTATGTAAAATGCTACTCTTATAGCGAGATCGGCTATAACGAAATAACTGCTATAACGAGAGAAATTTTGTGACTTCCAAACAAAGAAAAACATAGTAAATCAAACCTGCTATAGCGAGGTAAAGCAAAATGCCTTCGGTAAAGCTTTACTTCGCCTGTGCTATCATCTTCCGAGATTGTAAGGCTTGATGCGCCAAAAACTGTCTTGTACACACATAATCATTTTCTTCAGTGCACTCCAGCTAGCACTGCATGTTGTACGTGTGAAGTGTGTGTGTGCACGCACACTGATACATGCAGAAAATGGGGTGGGACGGCCATATGTATACATGACATCATCATGACGTTTAGCAGGTGTGAGGCAATCTGATGCTGTGATTGGTCTTCTACTTAGGGAATTCCCCGTCTTCACACACACGCAGTCGTAATGTACAGAATGTGTCACATACACACACAGCATAATGCAGACCATATTCAAGCTTTCCACACAACACACACCCATACGATAACCACATACCAATCCACAGACGATCTTGATACAATCGCAAGCTATATAAATTTACAAATTCAAACATCTACAATTAATAAGAAACACGTACATTCTTGATATTGGATTTCCTTGGCGAAAAACATCTTCTTACTCATAAAGGTGAGTAATTCCCTCACACACAATATCAAGTTATCAGTATTGATTGAAATATGATGGGTAGTCCCACATGTGCAAATTAATGTATTTATTTTATGCCTTCTTTTATGCCTACTGATATAACGAGATATCGGCTATAACGAGGAAAATGACTCGGTCCCGACCATCTCGTTATATCGAGTTTCCACTGTATTACTCATAAACATGAAAATGAAATGTAAAAAATATAAGAATAAAAGCAACACGTAAGTCCCATGACCACGATGGCTACTTTGAGATTTTGAGGTTCTAATAAGATTAAAATGCCTTCCACGTGTATAAATGTATGACTTTTAAGAAGCTCAGAATCTGTAGTTTACCTTGATTCAAAATGCTTAAAGTTTTAACAAGATGCTGTGAAAAACATTTGGTGATATATCAGTTCTATTCTCTTGAGTCCACTGTATACTTGTATCCACTTTATCAGGGTATATACATGGGTTTGTATGCCTGTACTTCAACCCATAACTCACAGACTTGTAATTGGTTCTACACCTTTGGGTTATCCCTGCTCAGAAGGCAGAATCCCCTCTATGTCACCTCACTTGGCTGGGGACGAGTATTGTACTGCTGGATCATGTGTCTAGACGACTATTGGCATTTGGACAGGACTTCCCCCTTCTGGGTCTCCTGTACATTGAGGACTCTATTTGACCTTCATAATGCCATCTAGGCACAGTGCTATAAACCCATGTGCTAGCTTGCCTTCTTCTTTTTTCCTTATTGTGAAGTGCAACAATGTATGTACAGTCCATCTTCTGGTGTATTAATGTGCTGTTTGGCTGATTTTTAAAGTGTAGTGTATATGGTGCATTCAAACACAATAGAAATATTGTCTGAGACAGCTACTGTAAAACCAGAAAGGTTCATGTGCATTTTAATTTTGTGAGCCAAATTTGAGAAATTAAAATGCACATGAAAGTTTTTGTCTGCACTATATTAAGACATTGGATGCCAGGGGCCATTTGTGGAATTTCACACCACGAAAAAGGCCGCCAGCGCTAATTTGTGAAAATTCCATGTCTCGAATACAGCTGTACTTATTGCTTTATAGTCATACCCTGTTTAGAGTCCCCTCAACAATGCCTTCAAGAATATCACAATATGCAATATATACAACACCATCATTTCTCCCAGGTGGACATAAGGTAATCGTTTTTTTAGGCAAACATTTGACACTTGTGACATCATTTTTCATCAAGAGAAGTGAAAATTAGGCAGGGTTGCAGACATGCTTTTGAATAATAATTTTGATACTTTAACTTGGTTGTAGATTAGCACTTTTGCAGATTTCCTGTTACAGCACAAACTTCTTGTGACAAGACCTACGTGCCACAAAGCTCCTACCTACATTGTACATGTATGCTAACCACATTATACCTGGACAATAAATAAAATTTAAAGACTTTGTACCCAGTAGGAGGTCAAATTTTTTGTGGCCTTGGTGAGGGAATAGTGGCCAACGACTTTGACACTCGATAGTCTCTGAAATCTGATAACTCATGTCCTGGACAAATGTGAATCATACCTTAAGAATAAACAATAGCAAGACAAGGTAGTGATACTAACTGCTATGTAAATGGAGGAAGCGAATTTTCTGGTATTGGTATGAAACAGAAGTTCTGCAAGTGAAAGTGATAAAATCATACTTCCCTGGATAAATATTCAACATAAAACTTCATAATGCAGCTCTCGATAAGGAAGGGATATAAAATTTACAATGCCTTCACTTTCGTGATATACAAGTCTACATGTACATGTTCTGGAGACTGTACTCTTTTATGTGTCCCATAGATTAGAGCAGAGACATGGGAGCTATTTCCTGGTTCTCACTCTTACCTGGAAAAGCTGCAAACTGAAATACATTTGTTATGCATGCATCGCTAAAAATCCTTCAAGATGACAGGGCAAGAACACTCCCTTTTTTTTTTAAAGCAGAAATAAAACAAACAAACAAACAAGCAAATGTACTAGTGTTGCCTTTGGTGACACTTTAGTCTATGTTCAGAAACAGACTATCAGTATTTACTACTAAATCACAATAGCTGGAATGCATAAAGGCAGTTTAATTCTGGTTGACATATTATACAATCCATTCTGACTACAACTGGAAAGATACACCTTGCTTTCATCATTGTTCATTTCAGTTATTGTCTGATTCTGAAATGTAATTGGGTCATTGTAATTCTGTAGACAACTACAGATACTAACACGAAATGGGAAAAAATGACTTTCTACCATATTTTGAAGGTTTCATCCAATATTCTTTTTCAGACACACAGAGAAGGAATGAGCACTTCTGCAATGGAAACTCACCTTAGTAAGTCTCGTTAAATGAAATGTGTAAGCCTACAATGTAGGTACCTTTAAATGTGAAATATTTGCCTGGTACATGTATGTGCAGGTACTACAACTGCACAACACACTACTCAAGTTACCCACTATTTCTCACTTTCTCAAAAAAGGTTGCCTGGATTAGAGATGCTCGTGTCATATCTCACACCATAAAAGATTACATAATAACTAAATGGATGATAATGATGTAACAAATGGACCAGAAAACCCTACTTTCACTTTCAAGCGAGCAAATATACAGTCAACCCTGCAAAGTCGACACTGAATATTTGCCTAAATCAAAGGACTTTTCAAGTCCTCTTCCCTTTATATTCTATTGATTTTCGTCCCTCATACGCTGAATTTTCGGTAAGTCGAACCTGTATTTCCTCAGTCTCAACAGATTCGACTTAGGCTAGGTCGACTGTATCAACAATAATGTAGTCTCCACAAAAAATATAAATGGACTGCGGTCAACATAAAATTACACTGCACGCCTTTTGAACATTATCTACCATATCATCTCCCTGTAAAAAGGAGTTTTTTACTGCATCTGCAGGTATGTATATGCCCACATCTCCAGGACAAAAAGCTTCTACTACTTTGCAAGTCTTAATTCAATTCATGCAAGTTTCTGCATGTTGCCTCCTGATTATAACAATGTGCTCCAATAATGTACAAAATTGTATTCAATCAGCTTAGTAGATATAATATACAAATTGAAACTTCCATTCACTTTGCTGTGCGGACTGTATGATCTATCTGCGCACATGCAAGTTTGAACTGCAGTGCTGCTGCGTCTTGTACAATGTAGGCGAGCAGAGTTTGAATACTGTTTCCTGATAAAGCATGCAAAATGGTGTTTTTAAAGAGGTATAAACCATGATATTGGTGTGCTTCACTCATTCCTTGAATATAGTGCATGACAAGTTGTGTGAACTCTTATAACAAAAAAAAAGGAGGAATTCTATCCCGTTTCCTACTTGTCGTTATGCCGCAAGTAAGTCCACAAAGCAGCCAGAGGGCAAGATACGTTTGTACATATGCTGTGAGGGGCTGATGGTACTACCAACCGTACAGTTTACAAGAGGCCACTGAACCAAAGCCAATGGCAGGTTTATCGGTCCATGTAACCTTCAGAAATATCTGTGAGCAGTTAAAGGCACATAGACCTGGTGATTTAGTTGAATGCGTATGCGGGCGCACAGCGCAAGTTTCCTACAGAGACCTATGCTATCGACTCCTCTTTAATAGCACTTATGCTTCGACCCATTTCCATGAGTCCAAAGAAGTCCGATCCGCTGTTTAGTCAGTGGTCCGATCACAGCTCAGCTCAAGATTCAGCTGATGATGACAGTTTTAGCAAACTTCTTCTGTGACGTCATTCTAAGAAGCATGCACCCTGGCCCTGGCATCACTACAGACTGCGTGATGTGCAGAGAACACAACAAAGGCAACATTACCTAGCAACACCTACAATTGTACCCGCTTTACTCTTGATGACAGCTCAACTACAGCAATCTTCGTATCATCAATGCTAGCGGTGATCGGCACTATCATCCAACAGTGCCCCCGCAACTACCGGGTCTACCCACCTTTAAGAGGCATAACACACATTGACCCTCCTTCAGTATCTTATCACAGATATGTTTGGTCTGGCCAAGGAGCTTGGTCTGGCCATATTCATGGGATATGTCAGGATCAGGGAGCACCAGGGGGCAGGAGTGAGGTGATGTCAAATGATGTCAGTACAGTATTGTCAGTTTGGTAGTGGCCTGTGGTCTTCTGTGCAGTGAACTACAGACTGGACATTATTTCTAAAGTAAAATACCCTGTTTGCTGGAGGCATTGTAGATGGCAGGGTGCCTATTTGCGGCAGGGGCCGTTTCATTCATTGATGAAAAGGCCTAATCACGTGTCACTTCCCATAACACTTGCGAGTAACTCCTCCTGCTTGTGTTCTAAAGTGGGACTAAGCACACATGATGTTCATTAGCTGTTTTATTCATGAATGAAAGTGCCCCTACCAGAAATAGGCACCCTAGGCCTGCCGCAAACATGGTTGAAAAATGCCTGACAAATTTTGAAAAATCAAAGCAAGCTGCCCACAGTATTAGATTTATGCACTTGTCAATGTAATGACTCACCCCACTACCCCCGGACATGGGTGCGTCATTTCCTCGTTTGGTCCGTCAAATTTGTGACCCAGGTGTTCGTCATTTTACCAGCTTTGTCCGTCAAATTTTTGACCGAGGGGTGCGTCAAAATCCCATCATTGTCGGTCAAAATTTTGACCGAGGGGTGCGTCATGGTACGTCACTTGGCTATGGAAAATAACACGCATTATTTTGAACCGAGGGGTGCGTCATGGTACGTTACTTGGCTATGGAAAACTGCACGCATTTTTGCACGCTACCGGTCTACATGTACCGCGAGTGAAATTACAGTGAGTGCTTTCCCGCGGCTAGTGAAAATCAAAGTCGGGAAGCGTTTTGGAATAAGAGGAAAAAATGCTTGCCAGAATCTGGCAAGCAAAGAATTTAAAAGCCACCCTTTCTCCTTACATTTTCCCTCCAACAAAGCCATGAAATCATGCATACTCAATCTCAAACCAGGGACTGTTCAGCGATGTAACAACTTAGTTCAATCTTTCCTGTCGAAACGGCAGCAGAAGACCTGCCTGCCGCATGCCATTTTCTGCTCGCGGGATAGCCCGACCAGACGCGCGACGCGCGCTGTTAGCTGTGTGAATCTCTACGTACAGCGACTAGGCTGTATGTAGTTTACGCAGTACTCGAGCGGGAATGCCGTGGCGTGGTGTGTACCTACCTGCGCTGCAGCAGTATGCATCCACCGCACTAGAGATGGCCGCGCACATACAGCGCATTCTGCACACATGTGATTGTCATGTATGGATTGCATGCACAGAATACATACGGAATATCGTAGCAGCAGCGTGATGTACGGTGAATGACGGTACGGTGCTTACATGGTAAGGGAAACTTGCTGAAACTTTTACAAATTATGTGTACGAACCAAAAGAAAATGAAATTGTTTGAATAAAGGGCAAGTCCAAGATAAGGTCCCCTCAGAAGGCAAAATTTCATCTTTGCTCAATATTGACATGTTTGGTATTGTTTTGAAGCTTATGAGTTGAAGTTTTGATTTCAATGGAGGAAAAAATTATATTACGTAAATTTATGCAAATTTCAAGGGCTTCATTTGCATAAATGTGAAACACAGCGTTACGTATGGGACATTTATAAAAATTCATATTAATTCAAAGGAAAGCAAATGATATTTGATTAATATGTGGACATAAGAAGTTCATCAAATAGTTTAACTTGGTATGAAAATTTAGGGATTATGCAAATGATTATGCAAATTAGCTCGTGTCCTATCATGAGATGTCCCATACGTAACAAATTGAGGTCATTTTTTTAGGTTTTTTCTGAAATTGCTAAGGTTATATTAATGCCCTTTTGTAAAGTTCTAATTTATTGTTTAGAGAAATTAAATACCATAGAAAAAAGAAAAAACAGTAAAAGGAATATTTTTTATTAGGCATTGAAATAATGTTATGTATGGGACAAATGCGTTACGTATGGGACATCCTCATACATAATGCATGTGAATGCATGTAGCTAGCTGGGAAGGTCTCTCAGTACACAAATGGTCAATCATCCTGAAGAAAGCATCCCAACATTGTAGCTACTTTTTGAGTTATAGACACTTTAAACAATACATGTACTTGACTGAACAAGTTTCAGAAAGGGGGAGGGGAAAATGGCAAAATACACAATGAAAAATCAGCATTAAAGGGATGGTATAGTTTTTTGCAGAAATGGGGATTCAGTTTTCAACATTTAATGAGATGATTGGAAACCAATTATATGAATTACCAAAGAGCATACAATCCTAAGACTAAAGGAATTCAAAGTTTAGTGATGGAGATCCAATTTGAAATGGTTGTGATATAAATATAAAAAAAAAAATAAAGTAAAATGATTTTTTTTTTTTATTGCAAGTGATACACAAATTGTCCTTATTCAGGTTTCAATAATAGCCACGACAAAATTCATGGGTATACATACTGAGGTGTGACTCGAATCAATGACCTGACTGCTAGACAGACATCATATATCTACTCAATCACTGGGGTTCCACGCAGCAGGTATTGCTTATTTATAAAAATTATTATTTCTTGTGTCAAGTTGTTTTTTATTGAAACGAAATGGCAAACTGCCCTTCATCAATGGAAGTAAACACTTTAAACTATTCAATTTTTCAGTAGTAACTATCCTGATAAAAATAGGGCATACATACTCTACAGGTTGGTCATAAAAATATAGAATATGATTAAATATGATTATGGGGAATATTGTTCCCTCGTCAATCTGGATCAGTATTTGAGTAGTTTCAACTGATTCAATTTCAATAATTATGCAAAAATTTGTCTATTGGTATTTTGCAAAATTACTTTGCAAAATACTCATAAACATGTCTCTATACACACTAAACGAATGGGGGACATAGGGCATGCATACTCAGGTTGGTCATGAAAATATAAAAATATGATTGAATATGATTAGGATGGTGAATATTTGGGGAATATTGTTTCCTTGACAATCTGGATCAGTATTTGAGTAGTTTCAACTGATTTTACTTCAATAATTATGCAAAATACCCATAAACATGGTTCTTCACACACTAAATGAATGGGGGACAAACTGTCCCATACGTAACTGTCCCATACGTAACACGTCATGTCTGTCTTTAAGTAGAACCTGTAATTAGAGCTTTTTGCCTAATGACACGAAACTTACTTGTGATAATCTTGAGTGTTGTGACTTTCATCACAGTGAGTTACAAGTTGTAGAATGAAATACTTTCAGAGAGTTTTGAGGTTGAAAAAGATGTTCAAAAAAACAAAATTTTTCTGGTCCCATACGTAACGGCACATATTTTCTCTTCTAGAATATAATTGTGAAGGTCATTTTTCTCCATTTTTTGCATGATTATACTTCTCCTAGATACCAATCACCATGATAAAGTTTAATATGATCAAAAGCCATTAACACTATTTTTCAGGTCATAAAAGTCTCTGAATGTCCCATACGTAACGCGCGTGTTATCTTGGACTTGCCCTAAAACGTATGCAAAAATCATTTCAGTATTTACGAGGGTGCGTCAAATGTACCGAGGATGTCCGTCAAAAAAGTGACCGAGGTGTGCGTCACTTTCAACGTGTTGTCCGTCAAAAAAGTGACTGTGGTGTTCGTCACTTGCAGCGTTATGTCTGTCAAAAAAGTGACTGTGGTGTCCGTCAAAAACCCCGTGTGGTCAGTCAAAAAATGACCATGACGCACCCATGTCCGGGGGTAGTGGGGTGCGTCATTACATTGACAAGTGCATTATAGATCTATGATTCAACCATAATGGCATCCAAAATTTGTCTGCTTTCTGCATGGTAGCTAGAAATCGAACTTAGAATCTATGATTTTGCGCGCAGTTGAATTTTGGCACTGGAGGTCGAACCTTGGTGCAATTTTTAGAATCTTCTCAGTGACAGTGACAGTGCCGTTGCCGTGGCCATCACTGCCAGTGGCATCACCTCCCAAAACGCCCATGGTCACAAGCAAGCATTGGTCAGTATTGACCGAAAGATCGGTCTGTATCTGGTCATCGCAGATATGTTCCGCGGAGACTAGATAGATGTCTAGTAGAATCTACGTCTGGCTTCTTGGAATCCCCTGTGGGCTGTTCACACAGAACTATCATTAAATAGGTAGAATGATCAAGTGGGGTCTGAAAGCATAGCCAGCGCACGCGATCTCTGCCATTTTGGTTAGTCTTTTGTTACATCACGGCTTGCGTGCGCAGAACAGGGTTTGCAGCATAGCGCAGGCCTACGCTGACTTTTTTTTCTTCTTTTTTACCTCCCCCTGTTCATCGCAAGCCGTGACGTAACAGAAGACTGATCAAAATGGCGGCATTAAAGTGCTAGAAAGGAAGATCCGTCTGTCCGGAGGACTCTTTTATATTTTGCCATTAACGCTGTCCTCCGAGGGGATCCGTGAAGCCAGACGCAGTCTCTGCGAAACATTCTTCGACTGACAGATACAGACCGATCTTTCGGTCAAGTAAAGTGCGTGCAACTGGCTATAAAGCTACGCGTGGGTTGTGAATGGGCTTGATCATTCTACCTACTAACAACGTTAGTATTTATTTCTGTGGCTGTTCATGGGCCTGATGAGTAAAAAAAAAACCTTAAGTAGGCCCTAAAAGTTTTTTTTAAAAATGATTTTTAAAAATGATTAAAAAACTCCTCCAGACAGACAGATTTTTCTGTCTAACATATGTACAACTGTAAGTCTTAATGAGCTTCATCAAGCAATAGGCACGGATTTTCTCAAGTCTAAATAAACTCACAAGTCACAGAAACAAATTTATTACACTCAATCATAAGTCTCTACATTACACAGTGCAGTACAAAATGCACTGCAACTGCGGAGAACGCCATTTACATGTACAGTACAGTGTACGCGTACAGGCGCAGGCCTTCCAGGTTCCACGTACACGTGTAGCGTGCATGCATGATTCGGTGTGTATTAAAGGAGTCCGAGGTACGTGCATCGCGCCGGGGCCGCCGATCAAAAGTATACCAACACATGACATAACATACAATATATTATCTGAACTGAACAACATCTTTCTCCTTTATACACTACAAAGTGTTCATATTCTAAAATTGTTCACGCACACTCTTATTAGACCAAAATAGTCAATAACGATACATTATTTGAAGATAAAATTTACCTGCTTTGCTGCCCTGCGCTGCTACCCCGGTGTTATCACGCGTTGCTCGGCTGATGATGATGTGCCCGAAGAATTGCCCCGGAAGTGTTGCAGGGTTACTTCTCTTGCGGAATTTCCAGACATGCATGCATGCAGCGGTTGAATGTCCGTATGTGTGTACGTGTGTGCGTGTGTGTGTGGCGGCGGGGGCCCACTTACAGATTCCGTGCATTTTTACAAAAGAATATAGAAGCTATAGCTTCTATACTCTTTGATTACCCACGCCGATGAAAATCGGCAGGGGGTTATGTAAAGGGTTCCGTATGTTTGTTTGTTTGTTTGTTTGTTTGTTTGTTTGTTTGTTTTTTTGTTTTTTTGTTTGTTTGTTTGTTTGTTTGTTTGTTTGTGTACAAGATAACAAGAGAACGGGTAAACGGATTTGCACGAAATGTTCAGGGAATGTTTGGATAATGACAGGAAAGAATCGATCAGATTTTGGTGATAATCGGTTGACCCTTGCAAATTCTGTGTGACCTTGAAGTTTTGACCCCATGGTATAGTGACCATTCCGAAAATTTCCCGTTTCTCACTTTGCGATTTTCCGCTACCATACGAAGACATAAACTCCCCAACGATCCGACTTCGCTGCTCAAATGTTCGTAAGAATTCCGAAATTTACGTTTAGGCCTATTTGAGGGACTATGTCCTTCTAGATTTATGAAAGTTCGTTCTCCGTCATCACAAACTGGCCCGTATTTTGATGATTTTTCAAATTAACATTGATTGTTTTTTTCGTTGGAGGAGCATTTTGCTCGGTCGCAGTCACACTGCACGATATGCGTGCTCAATATCAATGCGTGTGCAAGGCCGCTGAAAATGCATCGCGCTCTACACTGTTGGTGCAAAATTGCACCGGGGACGTTGCGGCGCTCGTTGGTGGCCGAATACTGGTGCAGTAGACATTTGCATTCAACCCTTGCATTGAATAATTCCCGTAGACACTAATCATAGGGGTAATTGCCTAGGGGGTACGTAAATTTTGTTTTTCTTTTTTGCTTTTGTGGATACCATCAAAGATCGTACACTCATACGACCTTTGATATTTGATGATTTTTCAAATTAACATTGATTGTTTTTTTCGTTGGAGGAGCATTTTGCTCGGTCGCAGTCACACTGCACGATATGCGTGCTCAATGTCAATGCGTGTGCAAGGCCGCTGAAAATGCATCGCGCTCTACACTGTTGGTGCAAAATTGCACCGGGGACGTTGCGGCGCTCGTTGGTGGCCGAATACTGGTGCAGTAGACATTTGCATTCAACCCTTGCATTGAATAATTCCCGTAGACACTAATCATAGGGGTAATTGCCTAGGGGGTACGTAAATTTTGTTTTTCTTTTTTGCTTTTGTGGATACCATCAAAGATCGTACACTCATACGACCTTTGATATCATCACTCTCTCGGCTTGATATAATCAAAATATCCCGCAAGAAAACGGCGTATTTCTCGATTTTTAGCGCTTTTTCCGCGACCCGTCGCGTAGACAATACTCTTAAAACTGGACTTAATTCGCGCGCGCTTGGAAAAGTTCCGATTCTGCACTTTTGACGGTGGAATTTGGGATTTTCGATGGATTTTTGGAGGAGACTTAAGGACTTTCCTGTACGTGAATGAGTGTTAATACCGTATGTGTAATTATGTGATTTGCGTGTGATGTGACTGTAGAACCAAAGATCGTACACTTCAGTGTACGATCTTTGGTAGAACTCAGTGGCTGGTGATAAAGCACACTGGCAATTAAGTGGCCGAATTCTGGTAGATGACCGAATGCACATTATGTTTACCCCGACTTTGTACTTAGGCGTGGGTCTGCCGCCTTTGACGGCCCCTCTCTAGTTTATATTATTTGTTTCCTCCGACTGGATCATCTCGAGACAGCGACCTATCTCTTCTGTGGAACTGAATTCGAGCCTTTGTGCAGTATAAGGCTCCTGCTGACACAATATATATATATTTTTTTTTTTTTTCACTGTGAGATTGCAGTTTCACACAGTGAACAGCTGTGAACTATCACTTCTGCAGAGTTAACTACATGTATTATATTAACTTATCATCACTTTCCTGGATTTTGGAGCAGTGGATTGATATCCGTTTTATATTTCAAGCGACGTGATATTGTGCTCCTTAGCGGATTGTATCCTGTCGTCATTGTGGCATCATCATCTATATGCTGGAGTGTTCTGTATTTTAATGTAAGCTGTTCGCCACTGCTGGAGAACCAACCTTTGCTGTTTTACAGTGCTGAGCTGTTCTTCATTCTTGATCTATTTTCATCGCTGACTTGTGCTGTGAATGCTGTTTAATGTTACCAGGAGTCTACCTGTGCTGTACCTGGCTGTTCCTCCTGTTAAGTCGTCATCAACCAGTGACGTCATACATGGACTGTACAGAGCTACCGGTCATCTACAACGGATCTGGATGAGTTCTTCTTATTCATATTATTTTTACCTTTTTCACTGAACATTAATTACTTAAATTGGACAGACTCTTTTACAAATAGTCTTCTCTTTTGTCTTAATCCTGTCCTCTTTTTATGAGATTTGTTTTTGATGTTGTGAGTATTGGTACATAGCTTCATTATACTCCATTGTTAACAAATTTTTTTTTTGCTTTCATTTTATGCGCATGTTGATATACATATTTAATTGTAATTGTGTGATGTGCGCTTGTTTGTTGATGACATTACTTGTTTTTCTTACATTGATTACGGTTCATGATATATTGCTAGTTTTGTATGACAGTTTATGCTTGATTGAGCATAAGTTTGTTTGCTGATTTTTCCTTTTTATGTTTGCATAGGGTGATTTATTCACATCTCCATATTTTTGTTCTCTTCATCTCTCATTTTCTTCTCTCTTCTCTCTCTCTCTCTCTCTCTCTCTCTCCTGTGTGATCAATACTAGCAAGTTAGTTTTGAAGTTGGTTCTTTCTCATTCTTGACGTGGATAAACCGTTTAACTTCCGACAATGGCCATTGAATACGGCAACCGTACTACATCAAAGTCTTCCTCTACCATCTCTTCCACCCCTACCTCCCTCCCCACCAACCCCACCTGTTGTATCCCCTCCCAGTCACCCCAACTTGCCGCCCCCTCCTCCCTCACCATCCCATGATGCCCATCATGCACGTAACCATGATCCTCCGAACCGCACTCGAAGCGGCCGGATTGTACACCCTCCCGATTACTATGGTAACCCCATCTCCTCCGATTTCGCCCCTTTTTCTCGTTAGGCCTTGGTTAACTTGACTTTCAGACAACCTTAATTAAGGATTGTTGCCATTTTGAAGTTTATCGCGTCATTTGGCTAATGTTCACTTATGTTTCTGATGTCTGATTTCTGAATGCAAAGTAAGAAGGTATTGCCTCCTAATGCCATTCCTTTGTATATAATTTTTTTCATGACCATCAACAGTTAAAGCAGGTCATGATTTATGTTTATAGACAAGTGTGGTTCCTACCGATTAATGCCTTAACATTCGTATTTGCTATAATTTCATGTGTGATTATCTTTTAAACCATCGATGTCTTGCTCATGTCCCACACGAGTGTTATGTAGTTTAAGTTTTAATAATTGACTTTCTATTGCTTTGATTTTTTCTTTGTTCTGCCTGTTCTCTGACTCCTCAGCTTTTGAATCTCCTCTCTCTATTTCATTTCACATGATGCTTTCAACATATTTCTGCCTGTCCACAGCCTCCTGTGGACCAATTATTAAATTTTCTTTGCACATTTCAGTGAGATTTCAATTTTCACACAAGTATCTATTACCTTATCGCAATACCTAGATTGGCCTATTTTTAATATCTGTTTGAATGGTTTTTTTTATTATGTTACGCTAACAATATCCTGGTTTCAGGTTTTCCATTCCATAAATGCAAGATTATTATATTTTCATTTCATTATTTCAAGTTGGCCTTAATTTTCCTGCTTATTCGAGGCATGAGCCTAATTATATTACCATGATGTGCTTATTTTATTGACCAGTTATTTGCTGAATTTTAGTGATCAATGCGATCACTTTCTCTTTGGTTATTATTCCATTTTGTTGGAATTTTTTATTCCTTTTCATGTGTTACACCCTATTACACATGAGTTAATTGTTTTGGATCAATAAGTTCAACACTGTAGTTTTTAGTATTGTTCAGATGAAGCTGGTTTTTGTTAAGTTGTTTAAATTCACTGTGCACACATTTTTTTCCTCATAGTTTAAATCGGTATTTATGCGATTCTTTGATTTTTGCCTAGGTTTTACAACTTTCAGTATTGCAACACGGAAACAGGAAAATGTTTCATGATTTTTTCCCATGTGCTCATTGCCTTTTAACTATGATTTCACTTGATGTTTTAGTAGTAACGTTAACACCATGTTGGATTTGATATTTCTATGTTCTTTTGTTTCCTTCTACCCCTTTCCACTTTTTCCATTCCTTTAGTTATGCTTTATTATTCTGTTTATTGTATTTCAGTATTTTCTAGTTTTACACAAGTTACATTTTGTGTCCAGTTCCCTCTCTCATTTTCTCACTGGAGAATATTCTCAATTGGGTTTTCTTAGGTCACCTGTCCCACTGTAATAAACCTCCTTGAAACGAGGACGTTTCATTTTGAAAGATGGAAGTAATGTAATATATCAAATGTAGGAGTGTTGTTGCTACAAACCCGAGCTTCAACCACTACAGACATGAGGGAAAACTCCTTCATTGTTATTCCCAGAATTTTGTCCAACCCGACTGGTCATCACATCCTGTGGTCAGTCCACACACCCTACCTCCCTAGGAGCCTAACCTCTCCCATAAACATTTCTGGATAACCTGTTTCCCCATTGTCTACCAGTGCTAAGTTTCTCCCCCATCATCCCCATCATGTAATATGTGAGTCACTGGTGTCAGTGACCCATGGATTGACAGTGGTCATCATTAACTTACACATTTGTTTTATTATAATCTGAATCCCTCTGTTTTGAATATTTGAATATTATTTAGATTAAGCCCCTCCTTTGAGTATAGATGTACTATAAAAGTGACCATGTGCTTTGGTCAAGAGTTCTCTCTTTCACCCTCTTCGGGTAGAGACACACAAAGCGTTGGTCTCCCTTGCCATCCCTCTTTAGGGGCAATATATGGCCGCTTGATGGGGAGTACCTGTTAATATATATCTCTGCTAAGTGTTATATCCCACTGTGATTAAATAAAGAGCCTGCATACTTTGTAATAAGAACTGGTCTCTTCTGTGTGCTGTCGTCGAGTGTCGAGAACTTTACCAATGTAACACCGCCTATCGTACGCCATCGAAGAATAACATCAACACTACAAAACAAAGGTGTTACACTACTGAAAATTAAGTTTCATAAGAATAAAAGTGACTGTAGACTTTAAACTTCTTTCATTTTTTTCCAATATGCTGTTTGGTAATGATAATAATAATAATGATAATAATCATAATGATATTATTATTATTATTATTATTATTATTGAAAATAATGATAATGATAATAGGTCTAAACAATAAGAACGATAACTATTATCGACGATAAATAAACAATTCTTGATACTTTTCAGAGGAGTACACCTGAAAGATTTTCAATACTTTTGTAGCTCTAATTTTACTGTTTTGATAAAGCTAGACAAGAGAAAAATAAATCAAATAAACAAAAAAGAAGTTGCATTGGCCGGGAATCGAACCCGGGCCTCCCGCGTGGCAGGCGAGAATTCTACCACTGAACCACCAATGCTTTCTGATTTATGTCGGTGTACATTGCCAATCAATCATCTAGAACCGTTCACTAGAGGTCGCTCTTCAGAGCCATCTTTAGATGGCGCACTCAGAGCTCTGTCCACAGAACTCTTACTTCGAGTTCTGTGGCTCTGTCACTGATAATGAGGATGCAAACTTCCGACACAAGATTCTCACTCATTGTTCAGACTCTCAAAATATTCAATCATGATTGGTTGAGAAGGTACGCGCTACCATATATTTATTTTGCCTATACAGCTGTAAAACGGACGAGACCTCCCTGGTCAAAAAGTATAATGACCGGTAATTAGGCCCTATATTTCATTTCATTTCATTTTATTTCATGTCCAACAATGCAAAACATTTACATACACAAAATAGTACAATATCAATACAATGTAGTAAAGAAAAATACATGAAATTAACAATAATACGCATATTATATGAGCAGATGAAATTGAATTAAAATCAAAGTTGCAGGAAATGGAGGAGACTTGCTGTATGCTTGTATTTTGCATTCTCCTCGTGGGTAAAATAACTATAGTAAATAACTTACTTCAAGGAAGCAAGTCGGTTAGATAAAATATACTATACATGTAAACTATAGAGTTTGTTTGCAAAAACCGATAAGTCCATTTTGACGATTTGAAGTACGGTTTCTGTCATAAAGTACAAAATAATACCTTTTAAATGATATATTGGTCACTACATATACAGGTATATTTTTGAAGTTATGGTCAAAAGAAGCAAAAATTTCTTATTATTCTCTCTATTTTTCTTGACCTTTAATTGCAAATATCTCCATTTGACAAATGGACTCATCGGTTTTTGCAAACAAACTCTTCATATATACAATGTATATGTGTGTGTGTGTGTGTGTGTGGGTGTGTGTGTGTGTGTAAATAGGGCCTATATAAGTACACACACTTCGTGTATACAAACAAAAAGAGTGGAGGAAAAGAAGAAAAAGAAGGAAATTCTCTTGGAAGGAGAAACAGAAAGAGACATGAGGACACTATACAGATTGCAGGGAAAATGCAAGAAGGGAGAAGAGATGAAGGGTCTATACCAGCACACGCGAGGCACAGGATGTATGGATCACAGTGATAAATATATACATATAAAAAAAGGAATAGGTAGAAGAAAATGAGTATGTCGAATAAAAAAGAGAACTCAAAGTTAAGGCTAACTAAAATGTAACTCATTCCACTATATAAGAATTAATGTATGAACAACTTCTTCAATTTGAATGTGAATGTGTTTAAACTTATACAGAGCTTTACTATTATCGAGAGAATTCCAAAATTTGGGGCCAGTAAAGGAAAACATACTTAGCAAAAAAATAAGAAATGGAAAAAAAATGAGTTGGATTGCTGGGTACATAGGGTAAAAATGAACAGATTTATATTTAGTGAACATGGGCTCACTACAGATGGGAGAGAATATGTTGGTAAATTTGTACATAAATTGTCCTAAATGTAAAAATATAATTCTTTTAAACCTTTATATTGTATATTGTCATGAATTAAAACTTTAGTGTGACTCAGTTAAAATTCTCCATGTTTACGAAGAACTTTTTTTCTGTAACAAAAATAATTATTCTTTCTAAATGCGAGATATGTGTTTCTCCTGGCGAGTATACCATAACTTAAATGATATATAATAATGATAAATAGACTCTTATGAGATGAAATAAGTGAGATGAATATGACATTAAAAGTACGTTCTTGGGTAAACAAAATTTAGCTTTGATTTCATCACACCTAAAAAAAAAAAAAAGTATTAATTTTCTTGAACTTGTATACGGCTTATGGAGTCAATATTCCAAGTTAGTTTATGGTCAAGAATTAAACCTAAAATTCTGATTGAAGAAACTCATTTTCAAAAAAATTGTTGAAAAACATACATTTAGTTTTTTGAAGATATATTGACAATTTCTTTGCTCTTATCGACGAGATTTCATTGTTTAGTTAGTTACTCGTGATGGTGTGATTGAAGGAGCATACCTGCCTCATCATATTAGAAAGAAAACAATTCACCTAAGATTTTCTAAATTTTGTAAAAGGATTGTATTAGTCAAACGCGCGACACCTTCGAAACAGTCGATCCAAACGTCCTCGGCTGTCTCCTCGGGTAAGACCGTTTCGAAGGGCTTCGTGTGGCTTTTATAATCAATTAATGCCTTCAATACCAATGCATGATTGTGTATACTATCCAACAGTATGAAGGTTACTGTCAACGTGAATGATTTTGATTGGAGTGCGGATATCGTCACCATTAGAATGAAATAAGTCTTACACTTAGCAATTGTGAATTAATTCTCGAAAGAAATTATTCTTTTTCATCAGTTTCATTTATTATCGAATTTGAATACATATCAAAGGGATGGTACAGTATTGGTGGAGATGAGAATTGGACTTTAAACTTTTTGCGAGATACCAAGAAAACACTTCTGATATAGTACAGAACATACCATTTTAAGAGGAATTTAAAGTTTATTTTAAGAAAATCGGGTTTGGAATGACTGAAACATCCAAAAACAAAGTAAAACAAAGCGATTGTAACAAAGTGTGGGTCCCACACTTTATTAGAATCATCTTTTTTGGATATCTCAGCCATTTCAAAGCCAAATTTCATCAAATAAACGTTGAATTCCTTATAGAGTTACGTGCTCTTTTATATTTCATAAGAGGTTTCTCATTATCTCACCAAAAAATGTTAGAAACCTGAAACTAGGTCTTAACCAAAACTATAGTTCCCTTTAAATTAATTCCTTGACAATATTCAGTGCGAATTGATCGAGCCGAGTATTTTCGTGTTCACTTCTTGTAAACGATTTCTGCAGGGTGAAAGTCCGCCTCAGGATGTTTTTATTGTGGACAAGAATACTAGTAATCATATTCTATTTTTATCGACGGAGCAGTATCTAGGTGACATGGCCATGGAGTGTAGAAATTCACGCAGGTGTGGCAGTGGCTTTTGACGCGCAGCTGCAAAGTAGCAATTAAATTAATGGTTAGGTCCCACGCTTTTCTCGGAGCTGTGTGATCATGGTGGGAATGAAACATGAAAATTTTGAGATTTTTTTCCCCTCCCTTTTGTTTTTGCCCCAAAAGGAGAAGCAGTCGAATTGGATAATGTATTGATCACACAATGAAATCAGTCATTCGTGAAAGCCGACAGTTTGCGAGGACTGCCGATCACCGGCGCGGCGGTGGGTGGCGGTCCCGCGGTCCGTGTGAAGCGCACACACAGCAGTCTGATCGTTGTATCGTTATCACAGGATTAGCCAATCAGAACACGGCTAGGCTTCGGCACGAGTCCGGCTGTTTTGAATTCAGCACATTATTGCACAAGACACTGTGATACCCGAACCGTGCTGTGTGGGTACGACTGAGCTGACAGCGTGACAGGTGAGTGTGTCCATCAACATCGCGACCTACCTAGCTAGCATAGGGCCTATGGACCGGTTGATGTTTTGCGGACGTTTCTACAACCGGCTGGTGGTAGGGAACACCGTTGTTGTTGCTGGAATCCATATATGTTGTATGCGGTGCTACTGTGTCTTTCTACTGCTGCAGAACACTGTATAAGGAGCGCGTGACCATTTGTAAAAGGTTTGTTGAGTATTTTAAACTGTTTCAAAAGCAGTGGTTAGAGACAGAGTATTTCCTTCTCGGTGTCCTATTCCTTTGATTGATTTACGAGTATACATAGTTGTCAGTAATCGATCAAGAAGGGGGCGGTGGCGGCGGACAACCGGTCTGAATGGTTGAACCGGCCCAGAAGACCTGCGCCTAGCTAGCGCTAGCTATGAGCTTGCATGGGAAAAAATACGGGACAAATTACCAAAGGCATAGCATGATCATAAACTGACTGGCTGACCTTACAGCTTAATAAAGGGACTTACAGTACTGGTTGAGGTGAGGATTCAGGTTTATAACATTCGACTATTCCTAAGTGAGATAATGAGAAACCTCATGAAATATGAAAGAGCATGTAATGTGTAAATCTTAAGAAGGATTCAGCGTTTATTTGATGAAAATTGGTTTTCAAATAGCTGAGATATTAAAAAAAGCGATAATAATAAAAGGTGACAGGCCACGCCTTTTATTAGGATCTCTTCACCTTGTTTTTGGATATCTCAGTCATTTCAAAAACCGATTTTCATCAAATAAACTTTTGATTCCCCTTAGAATTGTTTCTGAATATCTGGCAAAACTTTAAAAGCGAAATCCTTGCCTCAACCCTTTAAAAAGACAAATAACAAGTATACAGTGTACTGCAGTATCATGGCCAAACGTTAGGGGCCTGGCTAACCCCGTCGCGGGGCGCTGTCCGCATGGGGTCGCTGCTGCGGTTAGGGCCTGGCTAGCATAGTACTCTAAGTAGCAATCCAATGCTGTGCTGCCAGGTATAAAATGACAATAACTGACACCTGTTATTGGGAATTGGCCCTATTCCTACAAAAATGATGTTTGTTTATATAGCCAAACCTCTAACAACAATAAGATAAATAAAGATAAAAGTGAATTGTGAGAATCATTTTTAATTCACTTTTCATCGTTAGATAGACCTAGAACTATTAGTAGTACTAGACCATTATGAATGATGGCTAGCAATTCATGTGTTCACATTCATAAACTTCATAATTTGCATATTATGTATTGTCAACATTTGAAACCCTGATCCGTAGGGGCATAGACGATCTGATGACACTTGATACAAACTATCAATTATATATACTATAGACACTACCGTTACTGTAAAAGTGGATATTTTTGTGCGACTAATTTTTCGCGCTCGGCGGGGCTAAGAAGAGTTTCGCATGTTATTAATTCCACGGAATCAAGACATCAACTACTGGAACATATGGCAAGCAAAAATATTCGCGCTAATTTAGGGTTGTGTGAAATGCGCGAAAATTTCAACACTGCAAAAATTTCCACTTTTACAGTACATTAGTCAGTAGAGACATCTAAGAATAATCTTTTTTATTTTCTACCCTGAAACACTGAGCCAGCATGTTTCCTCTTTTTTTTTTCTTTTTTTTACTGATCTTGATGAAGAATGCGCATTGATAAAATAAGAGACTATGAAATTTTTCATTCAGCAATAGGCCTACCATGAATGGAGATGTTCATACCCAATTGTTGGTGTTTCTTGCATAGATCTATGGAAATCCACATGGTTTAATAACACAAACACAAAGGTGAACTAAAGTACCCAGGTATTTACTTTGAACACCCAAAATGTTGTGTTTTATGTGTAGTATATTACTGGATTATGCCTGAGTGCAGTAATGCTTGTTCTATATTGTGATGTAAACGAAGCGTACTTGTCTGCACCTGTTTTGTACTTTGAAATGGTGGGTCTCAGCTCAAGCACTTGTTCTGTCACCATGTTACGTTGTGCGGAATCATGTTGCATTACAGTACATTGTTGCTACGAGATGGAAAACAATTTAAAGAAGATAAACTTAGTGTAATAAAAAAAGAAATCAATTAAGTCATAACCAACAAGATGACAAGATCACAGTAACTTGCGTGCATATGTGTTGTATCTGGATTTGGAGCTGCTTGCATAGTAGCCATTAACCTGGTAGAGTGTTGAAGACGAGTCCTATAGGCCTACTTGGGCAAGTGTCTATGGAAAATGCGTGCTGTAGCAAAATCAGTCCATCCTCAATGGGTTAAAAACCACTGTGCATCCATGAAAGAAATTTGATATGAGCCTTTCAGTAAGCTGCGTAGTTTGTATGATCATCTCTCATTATCAAAATCTTTTCATGTGGTTGTATTATTCTTTTTCAGCTAATTATACCACTTTGAGAACAGATCCATGCAAGCATTTGTGTGTATTGGGGGGGGGGGGGGCTATAGCAGTCTAGAGTACAATGTAGGTGAGAAGGAAAGTTTTTTATAATACAATTGTAAGTCTAAGTTTCTGTCTAAACTCAGCACATATTTGATTATTAAAATAATATATTCAGTTTCAGATTCATTACAAGTGTTTCTCTGAAGGTGCATGGAAGATTTCAAAGAATGGGTAATGAAATATTGGAGATTGGTTTGATTTTTTATCAAATTATCTAAAAAAATGTTACAGAAGCTAAGAGGAAACTGAGATGAAGTGTCAAATAAGTTTAAACAAAAATTCACCAGACTTTAAAATCAAGTTCTGTGTGAAGAGATAAAAGTCATTTCTTATACACCAATTGTCTGATTGTATTCTTTATTGCGCTGTGAAACATTAATTTTATTCTCCATGGCTTCCTGCTGTACACATGTAGGGATGACTGCATTTATCAATTGATGATTTTTACATATTGTGTGAATGGGTGTTAACTTCTCATCGAATGAATGCCATATGTGTGACCTACTTTACTGCCACTGCGTGGCAGGTTGTACTGATGTACCAAGCCCACAGAATAATCGGTTGCCTGTCGTGACCGTGAAGACTGTTGGCTCCAAGTAAGGAAATCAATCCCTTTGCGGCCTAGCTGCCCTTATTCGGAGCTCTCACGTGACACAGATCAATAAATCTCATTGTCTTATGTATTGTGAGTACCTGCCATTCACCAGATGATTCAAACCTTCTGCAGCGATGGGATTTGAGTCAAAGGTAAACAGCGCCCTCATAAGACAAAAAGTTTGTAGTGGGCTACATAACCTTGTTCTTTTACCTTGGCTTCACATCTACTTCGATCCATCCTTTGTCTTTGGCTCTTTTCTTTGTGTTGAAACCACAAATTGGATCATTTAACAGGCCTGATTTTTAATCGAGGATAAAGACAAGGAATTCTCTGTCAATTGAATTTCATTGAGCTGGATGGAATTTTAAAATAAGATTTTGTACATGGAGCAGATACACAGCCTTGGTTTATCACTTGGATGTGGACTCATTCTTTTTACATTGTTGTAATCATTGTTTATTCTTGAAATGAAAATAAAGTTTTGAGGGTTTCAAATACCTGTAACTATCATTTCTTCCGAATATATGACAGAGTGCTTGAAATACAGTGTATACATTGTATGTTTGCATGTTACTGATCCTCCCTTTGCCTACAGTATTTTGTGGAAAAAAAAACTGTGATGTCATCCCTAGCTAAAGGTATATTTCATTTCTCATCATAAATTAATGTAGGAATTCAAAAATTTTTGCAACAAACTTGAATGTGTGATGAGTCACACATTTTATACATTGTCTCAACCTTGTTTGAATGATGACCCCTGATTCAAGTGTCACTGTTAATACACAAGGATTCATTTCATTCACTAGGTTAGTCTTCTACAAAGTCTGTTTGTCACACACACAAAATGAGAAGCTGCCAATAGGTACAATGTACCAAATGTTGGACCTGTGTTGGTCCTGTTGGACAGATAGCCAAATATTATTACTACCAGACAATGTTTACCGGTAGACCTGAAACTGCATGCAGTGGTGCAAAGTTATTTTCCACATTCCAAGTACAGATCATTCACAAATTCTTGCAATGCACAATTGATACCTTTGTTGCCAGTAAATGTCTCACTAATTCGCATTTACTCTGCGAGAAGAAATTCTTTTGAGAGTCAATCATTTGTTTATTAAGTGTTTGTTTAGGAAGCTATCAACCTTGGGTAACCCTGGGCTACAAAACTTTCAAAAACTTGCAGGGCACTGTAGCGTAACAAAAACATGGATATCAGATTCTGTAACATGAGCACTAGGCATTCAGAAACGTGAAAAGACTAAGTTTTGCAATCCTAGAAAATAAAGTATAGATTTGTTTGTTTCTTCAAAAAACAACATACAATGCTGTTTAAAGCTCTCTTGTTGTGTCCCCTTCGATAGATATATACATGATAGATAATAATTTGCAAACCACCTGTGGCCCCCGTCACACACAATGCAGCTCACAAAGAAAAAAGAAGAACTTTCTTTGTGTACTGTATTTAAAATCTAATTCAAAAGGACGACATGGCATATGGGTAATTCCATGAAATAGGGACCCACTTTGTGACATGCCTATTTCGCCAATAGAATCAGAAAATCAGATTTTTGTTCAACATAACTTTAAAAAACATTCATATTTAGTAAGTCCCTTGAAAACTGACTGAAATTAACATTATAAACTGAAATTGAAGGAAGTCAGCATACCAAATTGCAGTGTATGGGGAAAAACTGGTTCACCATGTAAAGGGGACACCATTGGTGTCCCCCTTACACGGTGAACCATCCATTTTGGCATCTTACCACATATTTCAAACTAGTTCTATGTTTGTTTCAATAGAAGTGATTATTTTGAAGTAAGAAATTAAGTATACTACTGAAAAAATGACACAACCCCTATTTTGGGCCAGGAAAAAAGATTCTTCAATGTTTCTCGTGTAAGGGGATACCAAATATTATTTTTGCATTTTTTTTTTCAATTAATAGAGTGGTCAATTTTTGATACCTATTACAAAGAAACCACAGCTACATTGTAAAATATGCCAATGAGGAGCAATTATTGTTGAGATAAGACACAAAAAATTAGCTATCACTGCGCCCCGACGTAATATTTAGGGGGACACCAAAGCCACGTGTGTGAAAATTATAATTTGGTCTTTTTTCAAATGTATTTGTTTTACCCCAATTTTCTCTTTAAATCTTTAAAGCTATATGATTGCTACCAAAATAACAACAAACAGTTCAACACTGGTCCTTAATATGGATTCCACACTCATAAATCAAGGTTTCTCGTGTAAGCAAGTATGGGGACACCAAAACGTACACGTGAAACGTCTTTCTTGGGATTTACGTGCGCAAATGTGTATCAATTGATGCATGAATTATATTTATAGTGTTCAAAATTTGCTCGTCTTTTATAATTTTTGACCCCTTAAAATAGAGTTTAATCCACAAACAAGCTGTAAATCCGTCTAACTGGTGTTAAAGTAAAATGTCACAGAATTTTGCCCAAAAACGTTGTGATTTTGCACTTTTTGTCAAAATTCATGTGGAACTTTGAAGAAGCAATTTCTATATTTTACTTTGAAAAGGAAGATACCTGAATAAGAGTATTCAGAAGTAAAATTGATTTAGGGTATGTAATTTTTAAGCAATGATAATATGAAGCAAATAGAAGGGGCATTTAACTAGTGGGACCCTTTTTAATGGAATTGCCCATATCCAGGGATCATAGTTAAGAAGATGACCACAAGGAAAAAATGTAAGTCACTAAAATATAATCTGTAAGATGAGAAAGAAATACAATTTAAACAGCCCTTCATCTTGTATTTCACTATTTTCATAGTTCTGTTTTGGATACAGTCTGACAAATTTATAAACACACTACAGAGTCACATATCTTTCATTGGACCCATAGATATTTTAATTCAAAATTGCCCACAGGATATTGATGTACTGTTCTTCAGCCTGCAGTATCTAACATAGAGCAGCCCCAAAAGTAACTTTGTACAAATAAAGATGAAGAATTTTGCATTGGCAATATATTTACACATTTATCTGAGATATCCAAAGGACACAACAGCCAGCTGATATCAATGATATTCATAATACAAAAATGCATTTTACATCAGCACAAATGGAATAGCTACTGAAAAGTAATCTCTTCGTAAGGAAATGCTTACATTTCAAAAATGATTGTATAGACTGAAAAGAGAGAGAGAGCGAGAGGTTGAAATGACTGTTGATTTAAATCACAATTTTGGAGAGTTTCTGATGCATTTATGTAGCAGCAACACAAAAGGACTTACTGTCAGAGATCTTTCAGCACAGGCCAAATATGGCTGTATGTATCAGAAAGACAGTAAGAGATGAAAACTAGAAGCCACCAAAGTTACAGAAGTATACATAATGATGGTATCAGTGGATCCTGTTTACATACAACTGTAGCATGCAGAATGCTTTTGACTGTTTGTTAAGCTCTGCATTTTGTTGTCCCAAAGGCTAAAGCCTCTATTCTGCTATCAAGGATCAACTCTTATTCATCCAAGTCCAGGTGATCTTGTTTTGCGTTCTAGCTCCTCAGTATTGTGTTTTGTGAGGAGTGTACGCCCAAAAGGTTATTCATGAAATTTCCAAGAGAAGCAAAATAACTTACCGGTATATGTTAGAAATATATCTTTGTAAAGGCCTTTCTTATCCCTGGGAAAATTACCCTACGATGCCTGCATCACTCTTATGACTATGTTTTGTAGGTACTTGCTGTGCTCATTTACCACATGAGACCAATGAATTCTCAAGGACTTAACAGAAGACACTTATGAGGACTATCACACAGTATTGTACAATACTTTTGACTTTTTTGACATTTTAGAGTCCACTTTCCACTAAATATGTGTATGGAATACAGTTCTGTATGATATGTTGTATACATTTGGGTAATTCCATGAAGTTGGGGCAGTGTCCATGTAGCATTGTGATATTTGAAAAATACATTTCAGTATAACTCAATATTAATTATGCTATACATTTATTGTTTGTAGGCTTTACATTTGCATTGAGGCCACACATTTTCCTGGAAATTTTGTGCCATTCAGACTCAATTTTGATGAAGTTATTAAACAATATGTAACGGTGTCCTGTAGCATCATGACATGTCCATGTAGCATCGTGAAATTTTAAAATTTGGTCCTAAGAGACAAATTATGGCAATTAGCTTGACCAAAATTTGATGCAATATGCATATTTACTAGATTAGGCAGATAGCTAAATATCTCAGATTTCCTGTACACAGTTCTAATTTTCTTGTAAAAGTAAAACTGTGGAAAGGAGAGTTAAGATATTTAGCTATCTGACTAATCTAGTAATTATGCATATTATATCAAATTTTGGTCAAGCTAATCGCATTAATTTGTCTTTTAGGACCAGATTTTAACTATCATGATGCTACATGGACACGTCACGATGATACAGGACACCGTGACATTTAAAAAAAAATAACTTCATCAAAATTGAGTCTGAATGGCACAAAATTTCCAGGAAAATGTATGGTCTCAATACAAATGTAAAGCCTATAAAGAATATATGTATAGCATAATTAGTATTGAGTTATTCTAAAATGTCACACTTTGTGCCCCAACTTCATGGAATTACCCATTTACATAGTGATAACATTGATTATGATTATTATTAGTAGATACAATACTCATACTATCTATAATACTACCGATATATTTCTTTTACTATTTCTGATACATATTACTATGACTACAAAAGCAACAAAAATAACTGTAATAGTCGTTAAGTTTTTAATAATGAAGATGGCTTTTACATTGTATACTGTACTTCTTTTCCAATTTCCCTGTTCCTGTGGATGAGAAATTGTGACCTCCAGTTCCTGGATTGCATGTCTGTCTGGAACTGTGAAATATTCATCTCTCTACTTTAATCAAGGCTGAATCAAACATGAATCACGTGCGACTGAAGTTGATTGCGCATAATTTAACACTTCTCACTGGCCATTTGTCGCTCCTTATTGGTCATTTGTCATCCAGTTGAAGGAATGTCCCTGATATGCTCCAATTCCTCTGCACATGTATTGATTTCTAGCTACCACAATCCACCTTGATGTTGATTGATCCTTTTCCTCTTCATTATTCAATGCACATTATAAATGGCTATTATATTCATAAGCTGAATTGCCTACAGTAGCTGCACACACCCTTTTTATTTTTTTTATGTGTACTCATGTCTTTGGGTGTTTCTTTATCATTAATTTGACTATATTCACTGATCAAAATGAATGCAGAGTACATGTGCCTGTATTCTCTGTGGAGTGGAAGTATCAAAGTGCAGCAGAAAAAAAAAGGTAATTGTCTGTGCTAAAATGTGTACAATTTATTTTAAATGTGGAATTAGTTTCTGTCACTACCTACTGTATATCTGTCTTTCTGTCTCCCTGCAGTCTTCTACCTCTGTCCGTCTGTCTGTCTTTCCCTTTCAATGTACATTGTATCTACAGATCCCTCACTTGCTCATCTACAAAGTATCTTGCACAGGGTTTAAAGGAAAAATCTCTCTATGTACCAACGCCAATTACTGCCACTCAGGTATTTAGGCGAACTGCTGGGACTGGCTTGTGTTGTCATGGCCACCCCGGCTGCAGCACTGGGTGTTGCCATGGAAACTGGAAGCCAACCCTGTCTCACCCCCCCTCTCTCTCTCTTTCCCGGTGTTCCTATACGGTGTATTACCCCATGCTCAGGCTTGGCTATGTAATAAGCCACTGGATAACAAACAGCTGGGGGTTGTGATGGACTAATCCTTCTATTACAGTGCTCTGGAACACAAGTCCAAGTTGTGTGTTCAAAGATTTAGTTGCAGAAAAACTAGAAAACTTCTTCCAGGGCTGCAAGTACCCCTCATAGCTCAAAGTGATGTGGAAGTCATTGTAATACACTCTTCAAACACCCAAGGTCTTGTAGCATATGCCACTATGATCAAGTTCTATCAGTTCCATTTCATCTTTTATTCTTTTGCTGCTCAATATGAACATAGTTAGTTAATATACAAGATGAATTGTAGTCTTCACAAATCTAATAAGAAGTGAAAGAAAGTTGTTACAAGCCATTGATAAAAAATGTACCATAGTGGGGAAAATACATGTACGGTTCAGATATGATTGTAATGAATAGTTCTGTAGTCAGTTTGTCTAATGACAATTAAGTGGAAAAATCAACAGACACAATTGCCAATAATGTACAAGATATGCAGGGCACATTGTCACTATCCGTGGGACCATTTTGACACCGATATCACCTTCTAGCCGGAGTCTTTCTATTTGCTTGAACCAGGGATTGTTTGCTGGGCAAACAGTGGGTAGCGTCCGTTTTTGCTGTTTGCTCTGCACCCAGCTCTTCACAAAACATTGTATTAACTGGGAGCTCTTTTCAAATCATCCACTTACTATAATGAGTTTCACAAAATGAAGCATGCTTTCGTTAGGCCATGCCAACCTTTGTGACTTTGGTGAGGTACAATAATAGGGTCCAATAGTGTATATCTATACAACAAGTTCTTCAGTAAATATGAATATTTCTTCATAACTTGAATGAAATAGTGAATTGTGCGGTGGAATAAAGAAACTTGACATTGAATAACCTCATTCTATATGTAGGGGAAACCTTTTTCCTAGCCAGCAGCAGTCATCTGCAGTCTCACCTATGTAATAGCAACAGATTTTTCTCTTGATAAAGAAAAAAAAAAAGAAGACTTGTGTCAGTATAGGCCTACATGATGTATCAAATTCCAACAAACTACCATGCACTTTACAGAGACAGGGAAAATATTTATATCATGAGAAAACATTGGAATCCACTGTGAAGCTGAAACAAAGCAGGCAAAAACTGCTCGTATTGCTGAAATTGTAACAAACTTGTGTGTGCTCACAGGGAATAACTTTACTGGTATATATATTTAGGACTGATATCATTTTTATTAAAAAGACATCTTTTTGCATTCAGAATTTTGTCATCTTAACTGCAATATTCTCATCTGTTGCACATATAATATTTGTTGCAGCTAGCTTCCATGTGAAAGTAAAGTATTGATAAGGATTCACATTAATGTTTGTATCTAGTATAATATTCTCTCTAAGTTTCCAAATACTTTCATACTTCTAGCTAGAAAGACATTTCACTCAATGAATGCTAAATTTACACAATGAATGTAGATCAGAAAATGTCTCACGAAAAGTATATTTGTCAGCTCGCACAGTAGGCGCAAAGAGTGGATGGCGTCCAATCCGTGCTGTCAACACAACAGCATGTGCTTCATGGAGTAGAATTTATCATATTTGCTGGGCAACTGGTAGCCTGTGTCAAAGACCCTTCGTTATAATAATTGTAAGAGGAGTGAGCGAAGGATTGTCAGGCGAGGCATATTTCAGCCACCATGGACAGAGCCTTTGGAGGCCTGTCCAAATTCCTTAACCCGTTCCATACTAAATTCTGAAATCCCCATAGCCTTAAATACCCAGGACACCAGGTTCCTGTATGGAACGGGTTAATTTATACTTCAAATTACCCATATTTGCATCAGCATTTCGTGGCAAAAGTCATGACCAGTCAGTGGGGCTCTGTTCCTAGAAACTCATGTATAATTCATGTTGCCCTGACAGAGGTATTATGGTTAACCTTGCAATGCCATTGGTTGAAGTGACCTACTGAATTATTCAGTACAGTGCTACACTGGCCAGGCTTCCTACCACCTCATGAATAATAATCACGTTGGCAGAGTTTAAAAGGCGCTCATGCTGATGCACTATTCAGCTCTCTGTGCTTACAGCTTGATACATACATGCAAATGGCATAAGGGTCTTTGAGAAAAGGCTAGGCAGCTAGAAGATGTCTGAAAAGATATACAATAAAAACCAAAGGAGGTAATAAGTTCCCTTTCAGAGACGGATCCAGAGCGGGGCGCACCGAGTGCGCAACCTCTCTTTGTTTTTTTGTTAAAGCAAAAGAAATGAAAAGAAAAAAAAATGGGATGAGTGTGTGCATTCTCCTTTAATTTTGAAAAGGTGCCTCCCCTTTACAGAATTCCTGGATCTGCCCCTACCTTTACTTCTATAGTTTTGAGGAAGACATCACAGGTTTCCTATAAAGAAAATGAAACAAGGAGATATGATGTATACTTCTCTAGTAACATGTCAAAGGTAATGAAATACGCTTCCACTCCGACTATAAAACTTTGCCAATCTGATACAATGGACTCCCATTATATCAGAGTCCTTGGAACCGGCAGTTTTCTTTTGTTATATCGAAATTTCGCTATTACTGAACAATAAGTAATAAACAATAACATTACGTATATAGATCAGATAATGTTATAATTATTATTATAATGTTATAATACTTAATGTTATTAATTATCATCATTATAATGTTGCAACCTTAATTTCTATTTCGTTGTAACCAGAATTTTGTTTTTAACAGTGTTCGTTATAACAAGAGTGCACTGTATTAGATACTATTTTCAGATCAGAGAAAAAGATAGAAAAGGGGGGGGGGGGATTGGAGAGCATAAGAACAGAGATGGAGAAGAGGAAATAGAGGGGTGTAGGAATGTTGGAAGAGCCAACACAAGAAGATAACTGCATGGTATGTGTGTAAAAGCATAATTCCAAAGCAATTAGAGTTTCACTTTGGTGGACTCGGTGTAATGCTTCAATATAGAAATATGATTTTTAGGGCATGAAAGAATTTACCAGTTGGATTATTTCATATCCTCTGAAAGCACCCTACAACACGTAGCTCAAACATCCTAATATGTTATTCCCATGCTGCTTTATCATCATTATTTCAAGAGTAAACGGTACTGTTGGAACTTGGGTCGTGGCATGGCAATTTGATTAGTGCACCTCTTGATACTGCACTCATGCATTCCCTCAGAATTAATTTTAAAAATGCAATTTTAGAATTCAAGGATTTTTAGCTGCAGGCATATTAAATGCCTTTGCTTGTTACAGTATTTAAGAGCGCTGAAATGAATTTATTTTGCACCCAAGCCCATTATGAAGATTGAAAGAATATGAAGCCAAATAGGTATTTTATATAGCAGAATGTGCAGCACAAATTTAGCTATAGATTATACATATCCTAGTGAAGCATGAAATAATTTTCAGCGTCAAGGTGTTACATGAATAATTAAGTTGATTAAATGGAGAAAAATTATTGTGTGGGGCCAAATGTGAAAGGGGGTCTGTTGTTTGAGACTACATGATGTGTGACCAGGCTTTGTTTCTCTTCAATATCTGGTTGCGCCGCTTTGCTCATATTAAAAGCGCCTTGTAATGTGCCACTTTTGTGAAAGGGTCGCTGCACAAATTGAAAAGTGAACTCAGAAGGCAGCTCATGGGTATTTCATATATCTGAAAGGACTTCAAGGGCATGGCTGGAAAGCTAGCAGACAATGATCAAAGTTGTTCATTAGGATGATTAATCCAATGAAATGTTAGGATGATAACAAATTAATCATGTAATTGCATGCTAAGATTCTTACTTGCAAAACTATCCACCTGCCCAGAGATGCACTGAAGTTTTAATATATCCATAAAGTTACTCTGTGAGACTGCATTATCTATCAGTAAAGCATCTTAAAGGACAAGTTCACCTTCATATACATAAGGATTGAGAGAATGCAGCAATATTAGTAGAACACATCAGTGAAAGTTTGAGGAAAATTGGACAATCCGTTCAAAAGTTACAAATATTTTAAGTATCTGCGCAGTCACTGCTGGAAGAGAAGACTACTACAGTGTATGATGTCACATGCGTACAACTATATAAGAAAAATAAAAAGAGATTTTCACAAAACTTTACTTTTTGAATAAAGTGCACATCTCTTCGACTTGCTACTGACGTATGTTAAGGGTAATATTATTCCCCCTGCCTTCTGAAAGAGAGAAGTCGAGTGCTCTTTTGTTATGCGAGAAAAATGGAAATATGTTGAATTTTCTTTATTCTTTCTTTATATCGTTGTACTCATGTGACATCACAAGCTATAGTAGTCTTTTCATCCAGCCGTGACTGAGCAGAAACTTCAAAAATTCATAACTTTTGAACGGATTGTCCGATTTTGCTCAAACTCTCACTGATGTGTTCTACTAATATTGCTGCATTCACTCAACCCACATGTCTATGAAGGTGAAATTGTCCTTTAAACTAAAAAATACTGAAGACATGAAGACATTCCAGAAACAAGTTTTATGTGAGTGTTTGTGTGTGTGTGTGTGTGTGTGTGTGTGTGTGTGTGTGTTTTGGGGGGGGGGTTGTATTATGTCCTTTGTATCTTGTTATCACACACATTAATGAAACACCACAATCATACAGATATCCGTCAAATACTGCAAGCTGTCAGTCACTAATACAGGAAGAACATATTCCATGTAGGGAAATATGCCATGATGTGTAGAAGAAATTATATGCAGTGATAATATGTGTACAAGTATATGTGTGTGCATGCAAGTGGGTGTGATGACATGCTTGGTTGTGAGTTTCTATTATAATGGCAGAGAAAATTGCAAAACTCCCTATAAAAGTGTGAATAGGCAAATATTTCTATATGTCAGCAGCTGAAACACAGGTAGAATGATGATTAAAGACAACAACAACAACAACAACTAACTTTAGTGTAGCATACTTGTAACTTATTCCCGGAAGAATTTGAGTCATTGAAGACCACACTTTGTGTGGGAAATCTTAGACCTGCTACTGGGTGTCTGTGAAGGGAAAGATCCCATTCACAATGACCTTTGACCTGAACATGAAGTCAAATCCGCAGAGAAACACAAGTGGGTATTATGTGTATTCCACTGACACCTCTTCACAAGGCATGTGGGCATTGATTTTGGATTAAAGTGCAACAGGTTGGATCAAGTTCGGCTTCACCCGTGTCCTCTTGCTAACCGATGATGAAGGACGCCAAGAGATTGCGGAATAGTGGGCAAAGAGAATGCTGCTGGAACAATATCATACTGCAGGCCAGTGGAAGAGAGGAAATGAGCTTTCAATTTTCATAGGGGGCTTATTATGCGAGACCAGGCACGGTGGTAAATAGAAGTGATGCAAGGGGACAGGAGGGTTTACTGGACGGCTGCATGGACTTTCCACAACCTATATATCTGATTTGTCCTGCTGCAAAAGAACTCTCATCCATTGTGCTCCCGCGGGTTAAACAAAAACTCAAGGTGGGAATGTTAGGAGAGTTTTGCAACATCACAATGACGGAGGCCTCGGGTGCTGTGTTTGCCCAAATTGTGGGGCAGTACCATCAATACCTTTGAAAGTGGCTGCCGTGCAGGCTTTGCTCATGTTTGATGAGTACAAGCACTTATTCTGTGCCAAATCTCTCTGCTGCATATCAAAGTGCATGCTTCATGGAACTGTGTAATAACATCAATCTGAGCATCTGCTGCACTTTGTGCCTGTGGATAGTTAGTGTGTGCGGGTGAGCTGAACACCTGGAGAGAATTACCTTCATAGAGATAATGTAACATAAGGAATATCATATGTGCTATCAAAATGAAGGGCACCCTCTACAGTCTGTCTGTGGCATGTCATGTGACCTCCTAGAGAAATTATGCCCAAAGTGACGATCCATCTGACTATGATCGTAAGTATGATTAATCAATTCTGTTATCTCAGTGTAATTGCATTGTAATTATCACTAGTATTTTAAAGCATCACCTCGATCTAGGAGATGCGCTAATTTGATGAATTATCAACAATTCTTTGTTTAATTCATTGTTTGTGTAATTGTTTTGGATAGTGATTAACTGCAAACATTGATAAATTAATTGATGACTAATAATCTAAGTACTAAAAAAGTTAAGGCATTATTCCAGGTAATATCAAATGGTGTATCATTGTTTCCTCTTCTATATTGTTTTTTAAAACTTCATTTACCAAGAAATTGTACTGACATTAGGGACCTACAGGTAATCAATAAATCATTGAAGGTTCGGGGTTTGGTTTGCATCAGAGTAGAAATAACTTGGAGGCCTATATAGGGGTAGGGGAGATGGGACGGGGAGATGGGACATAGTAATATATTTGTGTGTGTGTGTGTGTGTGTGTGTGTGTGTATGCATGTGTGTGTTTGTGTGCTCTGGGGGTCCAGAAATTGACATGGGAAATTGGAACCATTATCTCATATTTCATCCACATGACAAATGGAAGGTGTCTGTTTATAGACTGTGTGAATCCTAAAGGTCCATCCTACAACAACATCAACAACATGTCTCTTACTTAGTCTCATTTTCTAGACTTATTATGACTGATGTGGAAAGGGAGTCATTTTCTCACTCAATACATATCCAATTCTCATTGAAAAACAATCTGGCATATTATCTCTAAGTGGTATGTCGGCTTTTTCTAGACATAAAGCAATTTAACATAAAATTGGAAAAAAAATTATTGTCATTTGGAGATATGAAGAAAGTGCAACTCACCTCTGTCATCTATAACTCAGAGATTTAGCCCACCAGGCTGTGACCCATTTGAATCGGGTGACTCCATTCTTAGACTATACCCTATGTATCACCAAAGAGCTCACTCGGTTCCAATTATGATTAGTAAGTGCACATTCATACAATTATGTGCAGTCTCTCAGAAAGATTAATTAATTTTTATAGATTACTTACATATATGTACATTTACAGTTTGGAAAAAGATTGATGAAATTTAAAGAAAATGGTAGCTTTTGGAAATCCTGCTGTATTTCTCATTTCTCTGTAGAATGTAAAGATAAAAAGTAAAAATTATACTTTTATTTAAGATTTACTGAAGTGAGTTTAGCTTTATCATTAGTAAGCTGAATTTGTAACATACACATAATTCATGTTTATATTCTGCATGCTTTATGCATTTATCAATTGTGATTTTCAGTTAGATCATGTTCATGATTGCTTTTCCATTGAAGTGGTCAACATATTTACTTGAAGTAGATTGATAGTTACGCTCTATTGCAAGCAAAACTTTCTTATCTTGTCCTGGGAGATTGGCATCAATCGATCATCCCTATTGTGGGACTTTAAGTGACTAAAATAGCATGCGTGCTTGCCTCAGGCCGGGTTATTTGCTTTTTCTTCCTGGGTGCCCGCTAAGTTTACTCTTTACCCCTATTAGCATAAGAAAAGACAGACGGACGCTCGGTATCTCTTTGCCAAAGTTCTTAACTCGTTACCAAGCAACGCAACGCTTGAATCCAAGAATCTGCTGGGGGCCGCGTGGGTGCCGCCTCCCGTAAATTGACCTTTGACCTTGCCTCGTCGGTGATGTCTGATCGACGAGATCGAGTTGAGAATGGCTGCTGCAGCTACACTACACACACACACGTACACACACTCTCACACACTCTCACATGCATGCACCGCTGATACGGTTGTAAACGCGCTGCTGCTGTAGTAAACGTGGGGGAGAAGAGGCGCAAGAGTTCGGAGAGCGTGGGAAAGGGTTCGTGTTGTGAATGGGATCAGGGCTGCTTTCACCGTACCGGAGTGATTTCTCTATACTTTAGGAAACACTGTTCAAGTGGGTACTGTAAATTTGATGGTATATTGTATATCGGATCATCTAAACATATTAAGCGCACTATCGTACCTGCTGCTGCTGTCGTATTTGTCACGGTACGCAACGGTTTACCGACTTCTTACCCGCCGCCGCGCTCCGCGGTGTGTCCTGCTGAGCTCACGCACCGGATATCGACCAGCTGTCGTTTTTTAACACACCTCCATTTCGGTTCTGAACGGCCAAAATACGGAATTTGGGCGAACGCTGCACGTTCTAAACACAATCGATCGACCACCTTAACATATAATGTGCCAACATTTAGCTTCAATTTCGCTTATTTGACGGAGGATATAGCAAGGAAGCTAAAGAGCTAAAGCCAGAGTCGACTGTTGATTAAAAATGTCTGACAAGGACGAGCGATTGGAACGTGTTATACAGGTTAGTATCAAACACTAACAGTCCCAAACATTGCGATTTCTGTTGGTTGTAAGGTGAAAATGTCGCTTGTGTAAAATTTACAAGAATTGTACCTTGTAGTAGACACTCCATGACAGTTTGATTATGACTCTGAGATAGGTCATTGTAGCTGGTGGCACTTGTCTTAATTTAGGAATAGATTTCTAGTGGTTAGAATCTAACGTTAGATCTCTAGCAGGGGTTAGGTTCTATGTTGAACTGAAATTGGAATTTAAACTTTAATTGAATTTAAATGTAAAATTTACCTTTCTTTTTTCATTTCAGCTAAAACTCCTGTTTGTGTTGGGTGCAGATTAACTGCGACAGCCGCCACACGCAGTGTGTGCGTGTGGCGGCTGCGCCGTGCTCCCATAAAAGATCTTCATGTTGAACAAACGGGTGCCTTTGCGGCGCTATATTTCCTTAATTTTTCAACAGAAACTACTAGGAATACTTACATGGGTCGATGAAACCTAAATGACTATCATCGGCGACTGTTTGATGCATTTCATTGCTTGTGATGCACAAAATGATGTCTTATAAGCAGCTCACCGATGTTCACAGAATTCACAATCACTTGCACAAGCGCACAGAATACTTGAACTATAACATAAGCGAAACTGCGGGGAAGCCGCCAGGACCGCGCCTGGCGGCGCGGTCTCCGGGGCTAGGTGCAGATGAGTGTGAATGGTGTGTTGTGAATTGTGTTACCATTTCAACTTTCTTGTTGGACTTGTCAACCTGAAAATGGTGTCACTGAGACCTCGTTTCCCTTCCATTGTTACCCTCGACTGTCGCTGATATCAATTTACTCTTGTTTTCTCAAAAGGTGAATAAAATGCTTGAGTGCTGTAGTGTATTGAAAGAGTGATGGTGTAACTTTTTGTACAAACAAGGAATTATCAGAATCACACAGAAACAGGGTTTGCCTCCTGAATAAGTTAGGCATGTTCAGCTTTTCATTACTTGCTGGACCATCCATCGTACAAGTAAATGAGCATCACAGTACAATCTCCAGCTGGACGTAGGTCTTATATAAGTAAACACTCATTAACAGTTTGCATGTATCCACAACTGCTGGAGTCATAGCAAGGGCCTAATCCACTGTAAAAAGGCATTAATTTACATGCCTAAAGTGCTATGCTTAGCTGTGCTCAAGAAATCTGGCACATTGCCGTGTTCTCATCTTGTATACGATTACTGTACATGTGTGGCCAATGACAGGGTAAGCCAAAGCCAAATTTATCGAACATCACACTCTTTAAATGAAAGAAAGATATTATTCAGAGGGGAAGAACTTTGCATCTGAACCTTCACACCCCCCCCCCCCCCCCTCTGAATAATATCTTTCTTTCATTTAATATGCCTTGTCCGCCTTGGACTACTGTCGGAATTTCGGAGCTTGGATATTTGTTCCATGTTCATCGTGTCACTGCCGGCAACCAGGGACAGCCTGGTGGTAGTGTCGCTGCCTGGAAAGCAGTAGATGACAGGTTCGAGTCCCGCTGGTTCCTTTTTTCCGACCTGTTTGTCAATTTACAGATCAGCAGTTGCGATCTTAATTTGTAGAGGGAGACAAAGTGAAGAAATTTGCATCTGATCACACTCTTTGTTACTGAATAATGCTACAAATTTGTATGTGGGTGAAATGACATAGTAGCGATTTTTTTTTTAAAACTTAAATAGTGAAACATTGAACATTATCTAAGCAGTGTGTGGCGGTGATGCTCCATGACCGTGTGGTTGAATTATGTGTGGCCAATCTAATATATACAGTAGCAGTACATTGTATCGGCACCCGCACCAAGATTTGACCCTTAAGGTGCAAAAGCATTTAGTTTCTACATGTAGCAGATGGTCGATTTTTGGTTGGTGTTGTGGTCGAATTGTGGGCAGCTTACCTTAATCCATTTAGTGAATAAAAGCAGTGTTGCACTATTGCCATGGCACAGCCTATAACAACGTTTTCGTGTGTTGTAAAAGTTGCAGTCAAATTTGTGATCCAACAGTGATTCACAAAATTCACCAAAAAAAATTAATAATGATAATTCAGAACCGTCAGAAAAATTAGAGCTCATACTGTAATCTAATATTGTCAAGAGCTGCTCATATTGGCAGAGGCTAGTGGACAATAGTTTCATGTTAAATTTCATCAAGACAAAATACTCGTGATGAAAGTCTTCGACTTCCTACAGCTGCAACATTTTTTATGCTGGGTGTATCATAGTAGTCTCCAGGCTTATTTGTAATGGGTTTCCCCTGATCGATTGTGCATTGTTACAACTTTACTCTGGAGTGAGTGAAGCCTAGTGAGTACTGTACAGTGGTGCTTCTCATTGAAAGATATGCTTCAGTGCACACTTTAAAGGTAGTACAGGTTGTAAGGCATAGCTATATTGACCATGAGAAACCTGGCTTTTTCTTCTTTAGGATACATTGCACATTTTTTAAAAAAATACAATTATTATAAATTGTTTGAATAGCAGATATCAAAGCATCCTGATATTTTTCAGACTGACTCTGAAATGGGTGTCCAATAATGAAAAAAAAATAAGATTTTTGGCAATGTTTAAATTTCATGTGTGTAGATCATGAAGAAATTAAATGTTTTGTTTTGCCTGAAATCAAGCATAAAATGTATTCGAGTACTTGCATAATAAATGTAACATGTTTACAGTCTATTGATCTTTTATGGAGAGTTGCAACTATTTATATCCTGCCCAAAGTTGTCCTAGACAGCTTTGCTTTTAACTGGCAGTCATTCTAATAAAGTCAAGTCACATCAAGGCCAGCCAGAGCATATTGGGTAGTACGAGAGTGACAAAGTTTGAGAGTACACTGTAGGTTGTCATTCTCTCATGCATCTGGGGGTTGTCTTGCTGATGAGATCATGGCTGTTGTAGTGTGACTGTGACCACGTGTTTGTACTAAATCCCCCACCCCCTTCCTTTCTTTGTTATATCCAGTGCAGAGCAAATTTGGGTAGTAATTGCCCTTCTGAGGAGAGAAAGAGCTTTAGTAAATCAGCAAAGCCTGAAGATGTATTGTAATCCAACACAGGGTTCAATGGTATGCATGAATGGAGCAGGCCTGGGAGCTTTCCCTTACTGCTGAGAACAGATAATTGAAAAGGGGCTCTGTACTATTTTTAAAGTCCATAGCTTTCTTGGCGGGAACTGCTCAAGTCTTTGACTGAATTGATCCCTCGTAAATTTACATAACACTTGAAATACATTAATGTTATTAGATGTTATTTTTACATTCCAGGGGACCTCCTTTAATGTCTTGTAAACTTTAAACTTTTTAAGAATAGTCTTATTTGCCATAGTGCATTGTACATTGTTATCCAAACATTTGACAGAAATTATATTGTGAATTTAAATTAAAATTGAATTAAGGTAAGAAATATCTAAATGGAGTTATTTTTTCCCCCAAATGAGATGTTTCCAGAACACAAAATGTACAAACGCTGTGACATTACAATGCTCTTCACGTATTTAGGATTCATACGTGTACAGTAGTTTGTTGTGCTCAGTGGGCTTTCTTTGTGATTATACATGAATTATACATGGAACAGTTCAGACCTTAAACTGTATTACCAAAAAAAAAAAAAAAAAAAAAAAAAATGCAAAGTTCATTCTAGCTCATTCAAAGCTTCAGCTGAATTCAGAATTCAAGGAACAGGTCAAACCCATTGCTGTTTTTGTGTAGGGTTTTTGTTTAGCAGTATGCAACATGTGGACTGTGTATGTCCACAATTCACTGTGCTTGCACCCCAATGGGATAATGCCTTTAGCTGAAGCTAGAAGTACATTGTAGTTGCATCTATCTTAGAGTCAACAAGAGATCATGAAGTAAACTGGATTATTTAAGCTTTACCACATCAAAGACTCAGTAGAACTATAAAGCTAAGTCAAGTTTGTACAAACGTGTTTGCCTGTTATCTATGCCCAGGGTGTGTGTGACATTCCACCATCTCCAGGTATTCTGCCCATGTGCACAGTTGGAACTTGTTTAGGGTCGCCATGGGAAACTAACTCGAACTAAGTTTGCGGCTTTTGCTAAAGAAAATGTGCTTTGCCCACAGTGGTTATTAAAAATATTTGTTGAGAAAAGTGTGGTTTGCTGTTGTGTACAGTATCTAGACTTGGTGTATTTGTGTAGACCTGTATTTTCCTTTAGTATTCTCAGCCTCAGACATTTTTTGTTCCTTTTTGTCTTTTCTTTTCTTTTCTTTTTTAGGTGCTGATAGAATAAGAATCATAAAAGGAGTCACTATTGATTTGTATGATATGTGTTAAATCAGAAAACTCATTGGTTCATATTCAGTATGCATACAAATTTTTTTGTACATTCCAATATTGATATGTTGCTTAGATTAAGAATTACAGCATGTGTGTAATGCTAATAACGTGTAATTTTTAGGGATGTTTTGTTGACGTTACAATTTGACAATGCGCACCATACCTGTAAGTACATGTACTATCAATATCATGCATTAAAGAATCAATGTGATACATCCAGCATGAATGGCTTTGTGACATTCATATTCTATAAAGTATCTTTTTTAGAAGATGAATGTAAACAAATACAGTTAGTACCAACAGGGTACTTTGTGACTTACACGCCATGTTATTTGACCCCCTCTGTCAACAAAGCATCGTTCAACAAGCCAGCCGTTGAGGTCTAGGGTTCTTGGTTAAATATTCTGATGCTACCTGCAAAGTCTCAGATTTATTTTCTTGCAAATCCAGTACGTTATCGCTTTATGTTCCCCTTGCATTCATTGGACATATTTGGGAGGAGAGACAGGGGAGCAAAAGATGGAGCAATAGAGAAAGGAATGAGGGGGAAAAGGAGAAGAAATATTCTTCCTACAATGTACTCTTCTTCAAGTTTGGCTTACCCCTGCAGGGGGTTGCTGTTTCAAAGCTGCCGGATCAGTACATTTGGCTAAGGATTGGAGAAAGATGGACAGTTTGAATCCAGTTTGTCGTCGTGCACATGTCTGTCATGGGAGGTTGTGTTCAGTATGCCTTATGGCCTTCTGTATGATTTTCAAACTTCGGTCTTCAATAATATACTGTAGTTTAGTGACACTGGTGAGATGAATGTTCACATTCAGGTTGCAGGAAGAGTCAATTTCAATCTGATGGTAAGTGTTTCAGTAACTACGTAGATCTGAATTACATGCAGTAGATTGAAAAGATTACAACTGACTCCCTCACTTTGATCTAATAGGGAAAGAAGATTTGTTTTTCACTTTAGAAAGAAAAAGAGTGCGTAGCAACTTCATGGACAAAATTGTGTTTTGTGAACTGTTAGTAGATATTCGTCTCAGTTTACATTGTAATTACCTTTCCTTTTGAACTCAGAAATTGGAACAGACTGTACTATCTCACGAAAGCAGCAACGGAGAGATCACACCCCCTGTGAAGGGGGAAGGGGACACCACCACCAAGGTGCCGGCCCGCATCCGGGAGATCGTCACCAAGAACCTCGCGGCCGACGACGCAGACCTCGACTTTGACGGGATGGCGGGGCGCCACCCCGCCGTGGACTCTCTCCAAGAGGAGAACCGCATGCTGCAGAACGAGCTGAGCAGGGTGGAGGACCTCCTCTCGGCCAGCAGGGCAGACCGGGATGAGCTGGCCATCAAGTACCAGGCTCTGGCAGACCGGGTAGGTATTCCAGACATCACAACCATTCTGAATTTGGAAAAAAGAATCTGAATTTTGACCATTTCTAGCACCTGATTCAAGAGGAGTTTCCTATGGATTCTTCCAGATAATTTTACTACACACTTCTATGGGAACTGCTCTTTCTTTCCTACTTTTGAGCCAAATCATCCCTATTTTTCAGTCAGAAAAGTTTGGAGGTATGGAATTGCATGAACTTCGAGACTTAAAAACTAAACTTGCTATAGATTTATAAGTGAACTTTCTCATTACTACTGGCGGTCAGGTATCACTTGAACTCCGAGACTAAACACCAACTTGTCATTTCAGTTAACCTCAAAATTTTAAATTACCACCAGCAGCTGTGAAATGTGCTGTAGGAAGACATCAGTGGTCTTTATGCATCTGTAGCAGCTTTGAGAAAATCCAGAGCACATTGAAGATATTTCACCCAAGTATTACAAGTGACTGTTGCCATGCTCTAAATGAAAAGATGTGTCTTTATATGTGGGGATGTTAAATCTCATCATTTCTTGTTTCAGACTCTCACAATGTATGATGAGAAAATTGAGCTGGATGCTACTACAGTGCACTTGTACTTTAGTGACTTTAGGTCACCATGGGTAAACTACCGTGCCTGTGTGTTTGTGAGTGGTGTATTTGAACCAGAGTCTTCTGCAGATGTCTGTCTGGAATGAGGGAACAAAATGTTTACCTAATCTCCCACTGTGACACAGTCTGGTCCAGATACAGATATGATGTGCCCAATGAAAAAGATCATTGACATGGCTACTACATGTATATTAAAATGCAACTCTCTAGCCATTATATTAGTGCTGGTTTTTGGCTGATGGTGTCTGCACCAGTACTATGACTCATTGTGGCTCTGTGTAGGGTTGCTGGTAGAGAAATTACAAATATCTGGGTTATATCAAAGCACTATCTGTACCAGGTAGTTCACAATTGATCGTGTTCAAACCGGTTTTAAAGGACTAAATGATGTGTCTGTTTAAGCGATGCATTAAAATGCAGGTTTAAAAAATGAGCCTATTTCTTCAAATTATTGTGCATTGCTCCATACGCATAAATTTGTGTATGAAGGAGTCTGCTGTGTGTAGGACAGACTGAATGATCGCTCTCACGTCAGTTTGGTCAAAGCTGGCTTTAATAGAAATCACGGGTGAATACAGAATTTGCTCATTGAAGAGAGACAGAAAAGAAAAATATTCAACAGTCAACTTCATGACATAAAAGTGTTTCTACCCTGAATAAAAATAATGTTGACAAAATGCTCCTTAATATCAAACAAGAAGTGTATTAGAGGAGAGACAAGTTTTCATTTCTCTTCAACTATTGTACAATGTGTCAACTTTTAATGATGACATTTTAGTTTTGCCTTGGTATGAAATATCCGATACTTAACATACATTGCAGTTGTTTGCACGAATGCAAGCAGATGTTGCCTAGCCACCGGCATTGTCTACAACTGCAATCTTGAGTAGCTGACCCTTTGTGTATGAATCTGACTTTGATCTTTGTGGAGCCAGATGAATGTTTCTATCGAGATTTGTTTTGTGGCATTATACAATTCACCATTAACAAGCAAACTTCAGGAAATAATCCTGACAGACATACAAACTAGCTGACAAACATATAGACAAGCTGGTGTGAAGAGGAAGTTCACATTTCAGATTTGACTGACACCATGGAGTGATTGTGAAACTGGGCTAATGAGTCGGAAAAAGCGACAGATGAGTACAGGGCCATGCTCATTTTGACAAAAGGACGTCTGGTATTGACCCAAAGGACAAGTGTGATTCTGGTTTGCCAGTTCCAGGACAGGTACTATACAACCTTCCACTTATTGCAGCACACAAAGACATTTATGTTTCCTTTTGCCTTGAGAAGAAGATGGAACATGGGCGCAGACAATGGGCACCATTGATCTGTTGATGACTGAATGCTCCATCCCAAGGTCTGGGCAGTTCCATGATGTAAACAGAGCTGCCGGAAACAATGGACTGGTTCCCCTATTGGGTGTTTTTCAAAACTCCAGGGTTAAAAACTGACAAATGCGACGCCGGTGATGCCTCAAACACGTTCCCGGTAGTAAAGTCATTTTGTGCGAACTTTGACCTCATCATGCAATCTTAAGTGTTTGACATTCACACAGTTACTTTGAGCTATCAGCTCAGAAGGGCATGATTTAATGAACCCAAACATCCTGCACTGTTATCATCTGTGTGCATGGGGTCCAGTTTATATTTGAGCGTGGATGTGATGGTTTATTCAGATACAATGACAGTTGTTTCCAAATGCGCATTACCCTACATCTAATACTCTGTGCAAGAGATTCAATTGTACACAGGGAGTATGTACAGTCTTTTTCTCAGCAAGTTTAGCCCTAAAGGTGGAGATTGTATGCCAAGCTTTACACCTCCTAAAGCTGAATCCGTCTTGATCCAGTGAAATGTCATATTTCGGTGTATGATAGAAATGAAGATTCACAAACAAATAATACAAATGAGGAGGGTCAGCTACACTAAGTATTCAAAAGCCACTTTATTGAACTTTAAAATAAAGTGCATGGTTATTTGCGTATTAAAGGCACAATGTGTAGAACACCCGCATAAATGCCCATCTATGCAAGTGGGAACTTTTTTTGTATTATTTGATTTATTTTCATTTTATTTTTTTAATGCCTAAATGTGGTATTCTGAAAATCTTCCTAAGTTTCTTCCTAAGTCAGAATGTTAAAAAGTGCCTAGGAAAGACAGATTTGGTATTCTGAAATTTCTCCCGAGAAACTTCTTAATGCAAATTAGGCCATCCTTATCCCCACCCACTGTTCTTTCTTAAACCAATACGAAATGCCATGTCATAAGGAACCAATCAATGACAATTGCATGGTATCAGGTTAACAATACACATGTGCTTGGCAGACTGTCCCATTTTTCCATGCTCTTTTCGCTCATGTTATACAATGTATAAAGCACATGTTGCGCGCAGTGAATGACAACTGCAAATCATGATGTTTTGCAGCTTGCTATTATGATCTTAGCAACGTACCCTCAGGACAGGGGTGGGGCTTTCCTAATAATCTTCCTAAAATTCTTTCCTAAGTGCAGTTTATCAACTTCTTCCTGTAAGTCAGAAATTTGCATATATCTTTCTAGGATTCATCCTCATTTGCATATTTTCCTAAGTTTTTTCCTTAGTTTAGGAAAAAGGTTAGGAAGAAACTTAGGAAGATTTTCAGAATACCACTTTGGGGAAAAAATCCTGACTTAGGCAGAAAAATCTTCCTAGGAAGGATTTCAGAATACCACCCCTGCTGTTTTGCAGCAAACCGATGGCATTCCTTGGGTTAAGGTATATTTACTGTAGTTGCAAAGTAATTAAAAGTGCCTAATGCAAGGACAGAAAGTGGAAGCAAATAGGAGGCAGTTTAATTATCAAGAGAGAGAGAGAGAGATATTATCAATTAAAAAAGAAGCAAGCAAACAACTGTTCATTAGGAGTATTACATCCAAAGTATAGTTTCAGGGCCATCATGGCAGGTTGTAGTATTATGCTCCATAGAATGGGTTGGGCTTTTAGTCGTTGTAGCTCTCAGACGTGTGTGTACTGATGGGGAACGCAGTGAGTAGAGGTGTTACTGGAGTAATCACTTGGCAGTTGGCACCCCATCAAACTCTAGTCGAGCATATCGTCAAGGTGAATTTAAATACTTAAAAGCATGAAAATGTGGCAGTTTATATAATGCTTGTTTAGTCATCGAGGTGCTGTTCACACAGAGAGTGTCCACTTGTGCTGAGAAGTTTCCCAGGAAGTTGTTCTGTTTGTGTCGCGAGTTTCCCTGAAAGACCGGCTTGCCACGCTCGCCGCTGTTGACTAATGATTAGCTTGGCCAGTTCCTGGACACGTTGTCAGGCTGTCTGTTCCTTGGGAATCACTTCCTAGGTCGGCCAGCCAAACAGGAAGTTTCCAATCTCAACCCTTCTGTGCACACGCGTTTGAAGTGCTCTACTAGTTTCGATGGATTGTTAGGGCTTTACACTGTATGTGTGTAGCAAAGGCAAGCGTCAGTTGGGCTGTGTTTTAAAGCTGAACGTGTCGCAGAGCCAGCGGCAAAAGTCAAAAGAGGCAGCTTCTATGCTTCAGGATGTAAACTTCGGGACTGATACCTCAGAAATGTGAACAAGGTCCATCTGATTCTTAAAATCATGGTAAGGAGTAAATCTTCAAATTTCATCTTGTCATTTCAAAGTACACTTTAGGTTCAAGTTGAGATTATTCTTGGTACCATGAATAGTCAATATTGCCATGTATACAGCTATGTGTGCAGTCTTCAGTGGTAAAGCTAGATATAAAAGTGTATGATACAAGTGGCAGCATAAACTGTTACAGCTGATCCACACGCTAGCTACAGTCTGTTTTGTTGTTCCATTATAGATTTTAGTACCTGCTGCAAAGTATTACAGCTGTACATGGGATGCAATATTCTTTCGATAAGTGTTTAAAAGCTGTACTCTATGACTTCAGTAGCATGAAGCCCATCTGTAGCCTCTGCAGCATCTACTGTATACAAACTGTACTGTATATCCCATTACTTTGATGTAGCTTCCTACAGTTTTCTTGTATTTAATAGTGCAAGGAAGCCAGCTTTTATAGAGCACTGTGTTAAAACTGAAAGTGGAATGGCTGATGTGAAGAACATTGTAGGCTCTCTTTGTGCAGTCATGCTCATGAACGATCATTTTTATTAGATACAACTTGTATCTAGTCATATGTGAGTTCACCACTTCCTGTTGTTTGTTCGTATAGTGTGAAAGGGATCGTATAGTTTTGGTTGAGACCTAATTTCAGGTTCCTAACATTTTTTTGGTGAGATAATGAGAAACCTCTTATGAAATATGAAAGAGCATGTAATTCCATGAGGAATTCAATGTTTATTTGATGAAAATTGGTTTTGAAATGGCTGAGATATCCAAAACAGAGCGATTCTAATAAGTGTGGGACCCACACTTTATTACGATCGCTTTGTTTTACTTTGTTTTTGGATGTTTCAGTCATTCCAAACCCGATTTTCATCAAATAAACTTTGAATTCCTCTTAAAATGGTTAGCTCTGTGCTATTTCATAAGTGTTTTCTTGGTATCTCGCAAAAAGTTAAAAGTCCAATTCTCATCTCCACCAATACTGTGCTATCCCTTGAAGGTTTTTTTTTTTTCCACTAGATTCAGAACAGTTTTCTTGGCAATGTGCCAGTGAAAACAATGAACACATAAACAAGAAAGCAAACAGTCCTGTACATTATGGTCCAAATTACGTTGTATGTAGCCTTTTGTGCAGGCCTTTCACATTATATTAGTAGTGAATCACTTTGTAATGATGTTCCGAGTTTGCATAAAAGCACACTTCGTCATTGAACTTTGGTCTGTCTGACAATCTCTCCGTTCCTCGGGAGAGTTAAAGTTTGAATGCCCGATGAGTGCACTCTTGTGTATTTAGTCTCATTAATCATGAGGACTGGCTGACCAAGGAGATGATTTTAATAGAAAGGAAGCTGTCGAGGCGGAGTGCTCACAATATATCACTCGGTGAAGGAGACGCTGGTCTTCTGCTTGTAGTGAGGCAGAACGCAACATACTGTAACTCACAAACTCCCAACCTGAATTCATAAGTATGTGCACACACAATCTGTGCCTTTATATGAACTGGTAGTATGAGAGGGCGTATACATACAATCATGCAAAGTGCAAGTATTTAATGCAATATGGTGATGAATCAGATCATGCAATTTCAGCATTGTACAGTAATTTGTCATTTATATATTTTGTATAGATGGTATTTCACAAGCATTTCAGATATAATCTCTCAATTGCTACAATTCATGAGTAAGAATCACATTGGTAAATGAGAAATAAGTATCACCACTTTGCATGAGAAAAATTGAGTGATTTCCCACGTAGACAGACTTTACATTTCTGTAAGTGAGCACAGTTACATTTCTGTGATGGTAGGCGATATTTTCACAAGATAATTTCACGTCACTCAACTGACATAAATCAGAAAAACAAGAAGACTGGCAGGCTTATGTATTTTGGAAATCAATTTAACGAACTAGATTTAGAAAGACGATTGCTGTTATAGATGCAAGGGAAGTGGCCGAGTTACAACAAATGCACACTACATCAAAGAATACATGCTGTCCTCTTTTCACTTCTGAAGAGCTGAAGTTGAGCAAACTCTGTTCTCCAGGCTGGTCTTCAAGTGTTGTATCCACTTGCCCAGACACCTGGAACAGCATTGTAGACACTGTAAAACAAATCGTGAAATGTTCTCATTCCGCAATGTATTCGTAGAGCTGCATCATTTGATCTTGTTGTTTTTCCTGGAGTTCAGTACATGTACAATATTAAAGTATGCAGTAGACCCAGTGGGCTCCCTGAGGTGTTCTGGTAGTCGGCCAGGGTGATTTCCTTGCTGGAATCCTTGGTTTCCCTTTTCACACCAGCTTTCATGGTTTCCACGACTGCAGTCTTCCTTTGATCATTTTATTATGACTGAATCACATGATCCTTACACTTGACCTTGGTCTGACCTTTGACCTTGATGTAAGCGTATATCCGTGGTACCAAGAATTTCCCTCAGAGATGAGTGCATGAAGTGCGCTATGCAGGTGTGCATCTAGGCATGCATTTGAAAAACTATTACGTCTCAATACCTGATTGAAGGCCTATACCGCATTACTTTCCTGAAATTCAGGTGTAGGACATTTACTCATTGTATTTTACACTTTTTTTTTTCACTATCAATACTTATAATGCTTTTGTACATGTAACTCTGTACCTAGTGAATGGTAAATGTCCACTACGTCCTGTTTGAAGTTATGCATAGTAATCTCAGAGTGTGTAGTTTGGGAATTTTTGCATTTCTATAATGTACAGTGTTCAAAGCTGGGACCACCATTGATTAGGAATAGAGAAAATCTCTTTTTTGTGCCAATTGGAATTCTATTGTACTCCCTGTAATAGCACCAGTATACAATGTGCAAAGTTTGAACCACCATTGAATAGAAGAAGAGAAAATGTGGTCCTTGGTACGAATGTTGCTCAGCATGATCATCATGTATAAGGACAAAATATTTTACCCAAATTGTCCTTCTTGACCAATCTGTATAAATGGGTGCCTGGCAATTCCAGGGTGGTCAAATTAACAATGAGAGGTCCCTCAGGTAGAGCAGTAGTACAGTGGACTCCCGTTATAACAAAGTCCTCGTGACCAGCTGTTCTCTTTCATTTTATCGAGACTTCGTTACGACCGAACAAATAAACAATAAAAATGAATGTAGAGCTGATGATGTTACGGCCTGAATTTTTACTTAGTTGTAACTGGAATTTCGTTATAACCGTGTTCGTTGTTTAATGGGAGTGCACTGTAATCCCAAAGAGGGACCTCCCTTGATCAATAATACCATGTTATTATGATGATGATTATGAGGATATGATGACGATGATGATGATGATGATGATGATGATGATGATGATGATAATAATTATGACAAGGAGGATGAGGACAAGGAGAGAGAGAAGGAGGATTCTAGATCGGTCATATCACCTACAACAGGAGAAGGCAATGAATCTCTTTAATATTTAGTCATATAGTCGTAGTAACGATGATTATATCATAGTTGATTGATCAAAGTAACCAGCATTGGGTGGGTTTGAGTGATTCAGAATGTCGAGCAGGGATAAAGAAAAATTTATTCTGACACCTGTAGTCACAGATTCAAACTTCTCAGATCTTATCAGATGTCCTACATTTCTGTAGCCCAGTTTGCATTTTCACTATAATTTTCCAGAAACTCATATGACCTTCACTTTTTGCTTTTGGTGCAGATCATCATTTCATATGAGCCTCCAATGGCCAGGTCAGCACCCACCTTGATTAAACCCCCTCTACTTCTATAATGTCTTCTATTCAAGATGATAATGTAGATTTCGCACCCAAACAAAAACCTGTACCCATTCTGCATTGATCACCCCTGGTCAGTGGAACGATGTCAGTCCATTCAGCGGCACAAAGCTTGACCAATTGTCCACCCCTTCTTGCTTGAGTAGTTTCCGAAAAAATAATCCCCCTCCACTTCCTATAAGAGGATTGCTCCTAAGTGCCTTTCCCTCAACATCTCATTTGCATATGAAGGGGGAGGGGACGCCATCCCTCTCAATCATGTGACCCCCCAGCTGAGTCCAAACTGTTAACGGTTAAACAGGCTGCCTATGCATATTCATGAAAAGCCAGGCAGCCAATCAGGAAGCTCCTGACACTGAAGAGTATACCTGGGAACACCTTTTGACTGTATGATCTGAAAGTCCCTGACTTGAGCAGTGAGAGTTAAACGAGATGAAGAATATGGCAGTTGTAAGATGAAAGAAGATTAAAGGTGAAGGAATGTTTCATTCTCACCAATTTTGAAACAGGCACTTGTCACCAGACAGCATCATGCTCCTCAAGGGGTGCAAAGTTAACCTACTTACATCTCAGTCAGATTAAAATGTCACAATAAGTTTGTCTCTGTGGAAGCTACTGCCTAGTATTTCAACAGACACCAACTTGTTGCAATATGAGAAGTAGAGAAAACGGGTGATGTCCCAAAATGTATGAAAATGGCATTCACCTTCGTGATCCATATTTCCAGATGTAGCCCCTGTCAATTCTCATTCTAATCATCTACCTGCCGATCTCGATCGGGAGAAAAACACGCTTAATTTTACGCATTGTGGTGGGGCACACAGGTTGATTTAAATAATCAATACGACCTTTTGTCAATGCTGTTGTAAGGGACGCTACATGTACATCAGTATGTACAATAAAAAGCAACTGCAGTGCAGTAGAATGGTTCCTGCCATGATTAGGCATTTGACTTTAACGGGCTGGCTGTAAACACGCCGTGTTTAGCAGTCACCTGTCGGCGCGGTGAAAGTGAAGTGCCTTTGAACTTGGATGCAGTGAGTGGCAGGGTCCAGACCAAGAACTACTTGACACGATGGATTACTGAATTAATGGATTAGTTTGATAAAGAGAGATTAAGAGCGAGATGGATCAACATCAGAGGAGAGCGTTGGGACACAGGGACGAGCCTGGATGGGTGAAATCGCGGATACAGCAAGCAAGTTTTATGCACGACCTCATTGCACTTTGCACTCTAACCACATGTCTATTATTAAAAAGCATTTCAATTACAATTAATATTTGATCGCTTTTGTTGTTAGTCAGGATTAACTTTAATAACACTCTTGTTCTCCATAAACTGAGAGATTGTCATCTGATATTGGATGTTTTCAGATAAAAATATTTACTGTTTGGAGAATATGTTTGAATTTTCCAAACCAAACTTGAAAAGAAATTCAGTTCAGGATATGTACAAGTTTATGTTGTGCTGCATACAACATTTATAGATGTCAGTCTTTTTTTTTTTTCTTCTTTTTTTGTGTGCAAACAAGCTCATCATTTCACAAATGCAAAGAGACAAATTAGAAGAAAATATCAATGAATTTGTGGGCAAAGCCAAACTTGACTATGTTAATATGTTATATTAATTCACTTGTGGTATTTTAAACAGAACTCCTTTTATGTCTTTAATAATGAATATAAAAACAGCAATATACTGCATTAGATTTTAGGTCATTGAGGAACTAAATGGCAAACGCTATGATCTAGTTCAAATTTTACTGAACGTTAGCTTTTGTGCAGTTCACGTAGTCTTGTGATGATTTTATGCAAACCTGGTGCTTGCTGAAGAATTGCCATTATGAATAATTATGCACAGTGCTACAAGTGATGTTCCTCTTGGTAGAATGAAATAAAACAAAACAAAACCTGAAGTATTTCTTTACAAATTTTTACATCTGAACTGTTTAGGACCATTGATATCAGACATTTATGATAGTAGTATTATTTACCTTGTGTATGATTGGTATAATAGAAAGATCAAGTAAACACCTGTTTGTTCATATGTCTACAGTTATATACCATGCTAGTTTTGCTTTTTTGTTTCTTTTTTTTTAAAGTTTTTAAGGTAGAAGTTGCAATGGAGTTTTAAATCACTAATGACACCAACAGTGTGCACACTTTATTCCTAACTTTGTGATTAACTAATTCTGTCCCTCTCATAACTTTCTGTTACTACCGATGATAGGGGTATTTGAGATGAAGAAGGTATGAACTAAAACCTCTGGATACAGTGAAAGTGAATAGCTACCAGTACATTCTTCTTGGTGGATATGATCATTGACTATAACACTGAAAATGAAATATTCTCCAAATTGACCCACAGAAATACTTGTATGTATCATACATCCCCACATATATGTGAGAAAGAAAAATGGAATGGCATGCAAAATTGAATTATCTGTACTCACTACCTGTTCCATGCACAAAAATATCACCTTCTACTATGAAGTGTGGCAGAGGTGTGTTACTGTTTACACCCACAACTATTTACACTTTGTATGTGGGCACATGGCATAACTTTGTTAATATTTACTCTGCCATTAATCAGCATTTTATTCATTCATTGCCAAATGCATTTGTCAAAGTGAGGGTATTTATGTTGTATGCATGATTTAACGTTTCTGCATTCCATCAGAAACTCCGGCATGCAAAGGTTATATAGCTTGTAATCATTAAATGCCAAAAGCATTGGGCAAAGACTTGTAGTTCACAATATCTGCATACCCATGCATAAATACTAATTAAATGTAGCATAACCCAGTGTCGGATACTAGCTCTGCACTGTGTGTGTATATTCAGAAACACCAATAATAGCTGTCCTTGATATAGAGTGGGCAATAACTTTTTAGAGCCATATATTTGGTATTGAATTACAAAGCAGGCTTATTGAGTGTGTGTTTCTGTGTTATACAAGGTTCTGTATGCAGTAATGTGCTCTCATCCTATCTAGATACTTAATCCCACCTTACCTGTCTGCAGTTACATAGTACATGTATTTTTGTGTCTTCTCTTCTTTCTCCTTTTCTACTTTATTGGCATTGCTCTGTGGCTGCTTTTCTCTCAATATATTAGGATCGTTCTCTTTCAGTCTGTTTTGTTTCTGTTGTTTTTTTTATATGACTCTTTTCATTTCATATGTCCAGTTGTGTTTGTTTGTTTGTGCATTTGTGTGTTCAAATTGTGTCCTTGCATTTCCCAGTTTTAATTTCCTGTAGTTATCACTCCAATCCAATCAGGAGTAGCTGTGTGGTCGGCCCTGTGTGGAAAGTCCCTAACTTTGATGCTTCTCAATCTATTAAAACAGCCTTGATTAGATTCTCCCATCATGATGCAGCCGCATAGTGCTCAGTTTTCACCATAATGAGATATGAATGGCAATTAATAAGAGATTATTATTTTTTCTCATGGCCACGGCTGTAGCAGTAAAAGTTATGGCACAATCTCAGGCCTTGTGCAGAGCTGACAAATTGATACATTGGTGCAGTGCAATTGCCAGTGGCATTAAAATCCATTGCTCTGTCTATGAAGTCCCTTGGTATTATGGTGATCATTCACAACACACAAAGCACTGACACTGCACAGATGTTTGTTGTGACCCCCAACTTGACTGCAGCACAGTTTTCATGTTAATCTATTTGGTGTGTTTTTGTTGTTTTTTATAAAAACCCTCTTCAACGAGACTATATCTGTCTTGTGCACCATTACAGTTGTGATCAGATATATGCAGGTAAAGTGACTGATTGTAGAATTAAAGATAATGAGGTGTTGTGAGAGATACTAACAAAGTCATGGTTCATTTTCTGTCAAGAAACTTTGCAGTGCAAAAGTGGGTCAGCCGGTGGCAAGGAAGTGGGTGATGAAGATATCAATGCACATTTCATGCAGGAATTAGGATGCAATGCTCAATGCAAAGTGAGCCCGAAGGCATGAAAATAAAGAGTTGTGGAAATCTCTTATTAAATACAGCAGAGGAAACTCCTTGTGAATGGGTTATTCAAAGAAGTCAGAGAAAGTACTCAACAAATCTTGTCAAAGTTCATCAATCATTTGTTGTTGAAATAACATTTTGATTTCACAGAGAAATTATAGCACAGATTGTGTAGGTGGTAGTACAAAGTAAAGCTTTAAAAAAGTAAAGCTTTAAAAAAGCAAACCAAAAAAAGCTAAAGTTATCAAAAGAATTAGAAAAAACAGGGCATGACAATATTTTCCTTTCACTTTTATGCTTATCTGCCAATATTAATTCTGTAACAAATTATGGAAAGGTAGCATATTCAGCCCGATATAACTTAGTTGCTCCGCGGTGTGATTTCATTTTAAAATCTTCTTTGATGCAGCAAGTTGATAGTGTTATACTGCGATACACCTACATTGTAGGTTATCATTCAGGTCAAATGTATGCTCAAAAGTGACATATAATGAGGGCACCATTTACTAAGCATGGGTGGCCTGGGTCGTGTTCAATAAGTTGCACTGCAAAGTCTTCAGACAGAAATGGCTTCATGTGACCTAATTGAAGTGTTTTCCTTGCACGCAAACACACGCACACCCTCGCGATAGTGGGAAGACACGATCCGCAAGACAGACTCGCGGTACGCGGACGCGACGGACGAGGAGCTGACGCAACACGTCCAGCACCTGCTGGATCAGCACGGCCACAACCGGCGGCACTCCGACTACAGCCTCATGGGGTTCTCCTACCTGCCGCCGAACCCCACCCAGCAGGAGAGACTGTCGCCACGGAGACACTCCTCCCTGGTGGGCTACGCCCCCAAGATGCCCATGTACGAAGAGGGGCGGATGAGGTCCATGGAGCTCGAAACGCCCCTCGAGGAGGACGAACTCGAGGCGGAGAATCTCGAACGTGACGACGCGCGCGACGCTAATGGCGAGGCTGATGGGGACTTTGATAACGAAGACCACAATCACAAACATAACATGTACAATGATTACATTGATGGCGATAATTACATCACTCATCATCAATCAGATTGGTATGAAAAGGAACATCTAGGTCCCCATGAGGGGATGGACTTCGACGAAGACCCAGAAGAAAATGCTGCAGAGCAATATGTATATATTACGATGGTGAATGCCAGCTGTGATACCAAAGAGGTGCTTTTTTTTTCACTCATCATTATCTTAACCACCTACCATTGTCTGATTATTGTCTAGTTCAATTGTTTGTTTGTTTGTTTGTTGTTGTTGTTTTTTTTGGGGGGGGGGGACAGGTATGAAAAAAAAAAAAAGATTAGGTGACATTTTCATTTGGGCAGTGTCCTGAGTTGATACATTTTTTAACATTTACGTGTCTGGTTCGCAAGGGATGGTATCCATGGCAGTGTAGAGGACTTTAGACACCAATGCAATCTGGGAAAGATCATCTTTCCTCTGCCATGAAAAAAAAAGGACAATGCAATAGATGCAAAGTACATGTATTATGTGTCATCTATAAAAGACTTAGATACACTCTCATAACATGCTCATTCCCATTTTGGTTACGGGCATTTGTGTCACCGGTTTCTTGTAATGTACTTCCATTTGGGTCTACCATGCTATTCTCACATTTTGATGTAGGTCAAGAAGAGTTCAAAGAAGTCTGTAAATAGGGATGTGGTAACTATGGTGCATTTTTTGAAATTCGGGGGAAAAAAGAAGGCCAAAAGAAAAAAAAAATCTTGTAGGCAGCATTTTTTCTGTAACTTAGGATGCCCAGTCTCCTAAAGAGGGGATGACAAATACCCATTGAGTCCCATTCTGACAGTTTCCAAGCTTGTTTTAACCTTTGATAAATGTGTGGTACATAGTTAAACTCTTTGTAAATTCTGTCCACATCGCAGCGTGTGGTAGAGGTGAGACTCGTAGTTTGCTTGCGCACAAAAAGATTGAGCTGGAGGAAATAAAAGATTCAATCAATTGCCAGTCTCTTTGTTCTGATTGTAAAATCCCACTCGAGCAGAACAGACTAACAAACAATGTTTTTGAATGAACTCTAGCTCTCCCTCGACTCCATTGATGGTCCGTATCAGTCCATGTTTGTATTTTTATCAAAAGTTTGACGGCATTTATCAATGGCCAAGGTTTTTACTGTTGCTTCTAATATCTGTCTGATATGACTGTATCTTTCTGTTGTCTGTCTATTCTGCTTGAGAATTGGCTGTGTATAGACTGGCCCTATCTGCACTGACCGCTCAAGCTGATCAGTGTTTACATTCACAAAATAATGCCACACCATTTCATGCATATCAGTAGACCTCTGACTTCCTAGACAGGTAAAGCATGCATAGTATTTTGCAGTTTTCTATACCATGTGCTCAAATTGGTGTCAGAAATTTCCATTGAACAGCTCAGTGTATGCATGCTGTGAAATAAGGACAAGGGGAGGCAGCATTTTGACATCATAATTCATGATACTGACAAGTTTTATTCATTTTTCTATTTATTCATTTTTCTGTACCCAGGGTAGCCCCATCAATGGTTTATACACTTGGGGGCCCTGCAACAAACTAACAAAGTAGCAATTAATTCAAGATACACTAGGTAACAAATCAAGAATGGTATGTTGATAAACCAACTCCTGTTACCACTTAACACTTAACATGTGGACTTTGTTTGATTAAGCATTGGGACAGAATACAAATCCGTTTCTCAGAAAATGATTTTTTATGACCAAGAAGCTATGAATGACCAGTGATAGTTATACTTTGTAAAGCATCGAACAAGCTTTACATAAACAAGCTTGTATAACTATCTGAGTTCAATGATCAATGCTACAGTTCAGTCCCTTTGGAATTCCTTGGACTTGCAGGGGGTAAATACAAAGTCTACACTTGTACAAATGTACTTGCATCTAGATCGAAAGAATTGGTAGAATTATTCACTTTCATTGACTATTTTATTCCAGATCTGAACTCAGATATGGGTGTCTAGTAAACTGGTTGATAAAGAATGCATTGCAATCCTTGACTTTAAAAGATGTTGGATAGGTCGATTGGTTAGGTGAGTTTTGTAGCTATTTTTGTACAAGTTGCAGCCTGTGTACAACAGTTTGGTTTGAGACTGTCGCCAAAAGTAGGAAAAATTTATAGTACCTGGTATCTTTTTTATTGGATTCCAAACTACAATGTTGACATTTCATATTCGTAGCAGCTGTTACAGGAAAACCTTGCAGTGGGGCTCACTCTTTATGAAGCTCTGCAGATGAACTTGCAGCTGTTTCTGATTTCTCTGTTTGGGTAGTGATGTTAAATTTTATTTCAAATTTAAGGCAGAATTTCACTTTTTTCCCCTTTCAACCTCAGATTAATTAAACTCAATCTCAACCAGTGCCTTTACTGGCCTGTCACAGCTTAATGACACGTAGACCACCGTGTGTGTGTGTGTGTGTGTGTGTGTGTGTGTGTGATGAAGGAGATGTACACTGTAGCCCCCTCTCCCTTAATTACAACAGCATAGACGGGACTCTGTCAGCCAAATTGGCTACAAAGATTAATGGCAGAGGAGGAGCCGTTGCAATATGTCTGTGCTACCACTTATCATAACAATATGAATTTGAAAAAGGAACAATTTAAGCTCTAACCTTGAAAAACAACTAGTCATCAATTTCAATACGTAGTGTTAATCTAGTGTTGCAAAGAAAAATATGCTATATTTGGGTTGATGTTAAGGTGTTATTAGTTTTCGCTCAGTAAAAGTGCAATGGGACGATGACATGCAGTGTGCAACCTGTACGCACACAAAGTGATAGATTACTCTTACGCCTTTTGTGCCTATAATGGTAGTGAGAAAGAGTGGACCGATCTGACGATGTCATTCTGAATATTCAAGTGTGATTGGATAATTGCCGGGCATGTCCACTGCAACTCAATCCTCGCTAATGGCATTGGATATATGTGGAGTCACGTGTATGTTTGCTGATTTGGCCGTTGTTTAAATTGCTTGTGTGTCATTTCCATTCGCAATTAGTTTCAATCAGCTCTTGTGTTTTAGGAGATTACTGGTAATTTATTTGTGCGTGTGGCTGGTATGATGGAGACTTATTCGCACTGGTGCGATGGCAATTGGATGCCATGGAATACACGTGTAAATTTGAACAGGTGTAGAGAACATGCAAATGGATGCCCTCTTGAAAACAAAAACCTTTATCTGATAGTCATTTTTTATTAGTAAAATATTCCATAAAAACAGGAATACATGAATATGATACAATTTGACTGAATTGTATGTGTCATGGTTCAAGATGAAGAGTTTGATAAGCCTGTATCCCGCTAGTTTGTTTTTGTTTGTTTGTGTGTGTGTGTGTGTGTGTGTGTGCGCAGAAATGTTAAAAATAGTTAGGATGTGACATGTATGACACTATTTATGCTGGTGTACAGCATGCTTCTCTTGTATTTACTTCTCTGATACTGTAAATGTTGATATTTCAGTTAATTTCTGGCGCTGAGCTGCTCAAAAACATGTTGGCGGGTTCTTGAATTGCACTATGCAGTTGTCAACCTATTCAAAATGTGCAGAGAAAATTGTGAAGATATTTTGCAGGTTTAAAATTTGTGCTTGCCAAAAGTAGCGCAAAATACATGAAAATTAATGTACACCACAAAAAATTAACTGCATTTACAGTAAAAGATACATTGTGCAAGTGGTCAATGCACAAATGAGTCGAAAACTTTCTAAGGATTTCTGCTTTAAGACATTTGATACAACAACATTGTGAGTGATCTTGATAATGAGACAACAAAGTGTTCTCAGCCTGTCACTTTTTCATTAATTAACATTTTATGCAGTACTGTAGTGCATCTGGCAATGAGAGAGGTTAGATTTTAGTCTTGCTCATTGCCTTCGTAACAAATTATACCCTGTGAGTGTGAGGACGGAGATACAATGTATAATACCCCCTAAACCTGCTATCAGATTCAGCCATGAACATTTTAGAAGAAATTAGTCACATTGTTGAGAGTTGTTGAAAAGCTGGCGCAGAGCGTGTCGGGTTACAAATGCTCACAGATCTCGATGATAGGATTTCAGGGGCCTCCCGTGGAACTCTTGTGCGCCTGTGATTTTAGTTTTGTGATCATTCAGCCTTTTGATGGGATTCATCGCTGAACTTTTTCAAAGTCTAATTTTGGAACATAAAATCTTCTGATGCATCACTTATACTGTATTTGGCCCCAGTATACCTGATCAGCTTTAGCTAATTGCTTGACACAGCTTGGGAAGACTCATTCATTGTACGAAAGGCTATATACAACTTTGTACGACACGGTGGATTTTGCAGTGCCTTTTTAGTAGAGTTTCTCATGTGAGGATCATTCCCTGTGAGCAGTTTTGATATATTACTCATGTATCTCATCAGCTTCAAGCGTTTTCGAACTGTGAGTGTGTTATTTTCATCCAGTGATGATGCTATCTTGTTTTAGTATTTTAGGGAGTAGAATGAGGTTTGGTGTGAGTTTACAGACAAGTTCAGTAGACCCTTGCATTTATTGATTTGAATGCATATTGTAATAAAATGAGAATTGTATTGATTTAAATGCATGTTGTAATAAAATTAGAATTGTATTGATTTCGAGCACTGAAGTGTGTACCTTTGTACTACACATGCTATATATAACTATTGTGTGTGAATTATGTAGCTGTTTTTGTATAGCTGGATCAGTTCAGTTTGTGTGTGGGTCTGAAATACAAAAAGTCAAGTCTTGATTTCCACCAAGATAGACTTGTTTGCTTTTAGTCAGTTGATGTTAAAAGTACCTCTATGTAATTTAGTCTCTCATTGTTGGGAGTTTCCAGTGTGCATTTTCTGTGAAAGAGTTGACATTTATTAGTCATACTGTACCAGGTAGACAGTGAGATACATGAAAAAACAGACATTGTTGAATTAGTGAGGTTTCCAGTAAATCGTCAAATGTGCTCTCTCTTTACTTAATATTTTGCCTCTACCATCTGCCTCATTTCAAGAATTTTTCCTCCATATTTCACAATCAGTGTTGGTTAATTTGTCTGTAAGAGAAATATTTACAAAATTCAATTTACTCTTACCTATATTTTGTTTTTTCCTCCCAGCTGGAGCAGAGTTACAAGGCTGATGCGGGTATCGAGCGGGAGCGGGAGGAGCAGAACCGGAGCCTCGTGTCGCAGAATGTGGAGCTGCGGCGCAAGCTTGAGGATGAGCACGCCAGCTACAAGCGCAAGCTGCAGGCCTACCAGGACGGCCAGCAGCGTCAGGCCCAGCTGGTGCAGAAGCTTCAGGCAAAGGTGAGCCAGGGCGGGGTGTGTGCTACACTTGGATAGTCTACGTTATGTATGTACAGTCATCACCGCGTAGGTGTCTGTATGTGGGACGACATGAGCACTTCACTGTGCTCTGACTGTAGAGGTTACTTTCGGAGGTATACATAACAGATTATAGTTCTCTCAATTTGAAACAGACATAGTGGGATATGACATTTATAACCAAAGATAAATGCAGTGAAGATAGCTTATACTGTACAGACTATCTTTTTCTTTTTTTTTAAGCAAATATTTTGACAGTAGATTGCTTAATTTTGCACCTAACATCCTTGTTTATTTGTGTACATAACATAACAAAGAATTACATATCATTCAGCATCAGTTGAAATATCATTTGACCATTGCCAACTTTCACCTTCGTATAAAGGGGAGGCAAATTTACAAAATGCTAAACATTTAACTGCAATCAGTTATCGAAAGCTTTTGTTACAAACTACATTGTGCATCATTTGTCTCTTCTCCCAGGTGCTGCAATACAAGAGGAAATGCGGTGAGCTGGAAGCACAGCTTCATGACAACCTCAACGACACTGAAAGGCAGAAGATTTCTGTGAGTATGAAAAGGACATGTAACAACTGCACATTGGAACATGCAATTCTCTCTGCTGCATTCTCAATACCCCACTTGATTAATTTCATACTTTCTTTTCTGCAGCTTTTTCATGAAGAGAATTTTACAAAGAAAATGCATTATGCAGATCGTATGAAATATGACACTTAAGTGTACATGTTGAATATATGATGCAAGTTGATAAAATACAGACATCGTATTGTAAATAATGAGCAATTTAGTTGTATATTCTATTACAAAGTGTTTAATGGGATAACAGGGGTTGACACGAATTGTACATCTTGAACCTTCAACAACTCTGGAAAACATCTGTAATCTGTATTTGCTTTCTTAATACAAGAGATGCAGGTGCACCTACATGTATAAGTAATTTGAAAATCACGAGAAATCGTCAAAATATGAGAATCAGGACCACATACTCTGAAATGCTTCTTCTGTTTGTATGTGGTATGTATCTCATTGGCCTAGCAAAATCTACATGAAATGATAGAATTTAAAAGGAACAAAGAATGCAGAAAGACGCCACTATGTAAGAATGATGTCTCCAAAATTTTAGTTGCAGCGGGCAGGTCTATCTTGGATACCCCTGTGACAGTATTTTGTTAAAAGGGCTATTATCTCAGACACAATATGCCACTCACCCTATCAGAATCTTTCATCGAAAATTTGGGACTTCCCCTTTTCTAACCAATGGGACTTTCCCTTTACTTCCACCTCTCCGCCCTCTTTGTCATGTACAGCTGCAGTCCACCACAGACAGCCTGCAGACCCAGCTGGAGGAGGCTGAGACCAAGCTGAAGATCAGGGAGGATGAGCACACCACCGAGCTGGAGGGGACCCTCATTCGCCTGGAGGAAGAGCAGCAGAGGTAACTCCCCTCCTCCCCCTATCCCCTCTTCTCCCCTCCTCCTTCCCCCATAGCTACAATTGTAATGCTCTAGCATCCCTTCCCCCATTGTGTGATTTTTGTCAGTCAGACATTTTTTTTTTTTTTTGCCTGGAATAGAACATAGATTTGTCAAGTTATACATTTTGCATGTAGTTGTTTTGATTTTGATTTTCCTAGTTTTAAGTCAGAATGGAAACTTTACCAAAACTTTAGTATTATTGATACATGTACATACAACTCGCATGCACACTGATATGCGTACACACAGTTATTATATCTCTTCTGTTCTATTGTTCTCTCAATACATAACTATTACATTATGTATAAACTATAACAATAAATGCTAAAAATCCCCATAAACTTTGTACTTGACTTAACAGATTTCTTGTCTTTCTGTGATGTATTGTAGTGAGTGAATCAGGGAGACAAAAGAATGAACTACTGCAGTTTCACCCTAAATTCAATTATAGCCATCAAGATATTGACTAAAAAAACCTGTATACTGTATAAGTGGTTATTTTTGCGAGGGTTTAATTTTCGCGAATTTTGTGAATCACAGTTGGATCGGGAATTTAACAACATGCGAAAATGTCGCCTTATACTAGAATAACAATGCATGCAATATGGCGTTGGTGTCTATTCACGAAAAACAACATCTCGCAAAAATGTCTGTGACCTTTTAATTCACGAAAATAAGCTTATACGGTGTAACAGTTCATACATCACAAAGGTAGTCTTGTAATGTTTTGGAAGTGCTAGGTATATTACGACCAAAATTATTACTCATGAAACACATGAAGCAGCTGTCTGAGATGATGGCACTGTTAGTTTTATTGATCATAATAAAGCTGAATTGATGGTACATTTGATGTTACTCACAACATTATTGCTAACTGTTTATGTTGAGAAAATATACAATAAGATCATCTCTGGCCAATAAAAGACTTGAAACATCTATTTCTTATAAGAATACACACCAAAAAATGCTTTATTTCTATTTCCCCCTTTTCAACAGTACCATTGCAACTTTTAGCAGCTGTCGGTAATCTTTTTTTTCTTCTTCTTCTTCTTCTAAATTCGCAAGGCAAAGATATGAAATATATTAAAATATTTAGACATTTGTATGTCAAAAGCTTGTGTGATCCTGGAATACTAATGGTACATTTTACTAAATGAAATAGAAAGTGTCTGCCTTTTGCTTTTTATTGAAGTGATAAGATAAAAACAAGACCACCTAAAATGGCCACATTTTCATGTTCATTAAATTTGCAAGATGAAGTAAAACAATCTCTCACAACCAATTGGATATGTCGCTGGAAGAAAAAAAAAATGTGCCAAACATAACTCTGATATTAATTCCCCACAAATGCATGCAAGAGAATGGAGATGCTGTGTTGATGAGAAAAATTAATTTGCAAAGACCTCCCATCCCCTGTTCGTGGGAGGCTCAGCAGGGTGTTACTGAACCCTTTCTAGCCGAGCTAATCACCAAAAAAAAGCTGCCTTTCACTCTTGTTTCATACATAGAACACTATTGTGGGGTTGATTAGATGGGATGAGGGATGGAGGGAGAGGGGCACGCGATTGTTTCTGGGAAGAAAATATACCGGTATATGACCTTGATAAACATTAATGGATTCACAGTCCAGCGACTCCCAGCAGTCATATTGATTTCAGGGGAGATGATATATCTAGTCTGACTCGGCAGGCCCTGTTTGGTCGTACGAGCATTTGATTTTAATAGCAGTGAATGAATGTCAATTTAGCTGCATCCGTCAAGTCTTTTGAGTATGTACTGTTCATGTATATTAAAATCATTAGTTTTAAAAGTCATCTAGTCTTTCTGGGCTCTTTGCTTGGTATGATATGATATCAATTTAAAAAGAAATTGTTTTGTCTTTCTCCTGTAAGAGTCAGTAATTGTTACGGTCTATGTATTACTTTGGAGTATAAATGTCTGCCAATAGTCAATAACACGATTTGTTCTGTGAAAGTTATCTAGGCATGAATGCCTTCTTTGAAGACCTTACAAATGAGTTTAATCATTCTGAATATAACGCCTTTCAGAGTTCGTATTGTGACCATACTATTCATGTGTGCATTCTTTTCTGATGAAACCAGAATTCTTGCTTTAACTCATTTGACGCAGAAATCCAGTTTAGCATTAATGTTGTTGTTCACTCTGTTACAACTACATTGTACAAATGGTGTGGCAGGGAAAATGTTTAATCCTATTTCTTATTATTTGATGCTTGCAAAGTTTAAAACTGCAGCTCAAAGATGAACTTGAAAGGTAACTTGTGTTAACAAGTGTTGATTTTTTTTCTTTAAGAGCAGAAGTCATCCATTAGTCTTTGGCAAAAGCATTCGCTCGTGCAGTTTCACAGCTAATTCTGCAGTTGATTTGTGCAGCAGTGGTCCTTTTCGTTGTGGTTCAAAGAGATACACCCTTTTATCGTGATGAGCAAAATGCTCCCCCAAATCCTGTAATTCATGGTTTCTGGCGTACAACGTGCTCTCTTCTTCTCGGTCGCCAGGGGAAAACAGAAAACTAAACTCTACACTTCTTTTCTGCAACAATAATGTTTACCTGCTTCAGTGTTCACTTTCTGAATGCATGTTTCTTCACTCTCAATGGCATGGATGTCCTGATCAATTCATGCAGTGTACTTTCTTTGTATACATAACATGTACAAATGTTTTGGCTTCCTCTCAGAAAATTAGAGAAAAAAAAAACCAATTTGAGTAAAGGTGTAATTCACGCCCTTCTCTTTTCACTCACTATCATCTGTGATAATAGAAAAAAAACTTGACCTCTTTTGGGATTTTAATCTGTCTAAATCTTGTAACTGGAGTGCTTTTATTACTTTTTGAATAGACATCCAAATTATATGCATCTTTGGAAAGTCACGGAGGTACCTAGAAAGTCCAAATTATCCCTAGAAGTAAGAATAAGCATTAGCCCCACTGAAAAAGAAAAGAAAAGAAAGAAGTTTGGAAATTTACGAAGGTTAACCAGAAAATCCAAATTATTTACTAAAAGAAAGAATAAACATAAGTTCCTCTTAAACACGAGTCAGAGAAGTTCATCTCTTGACCCGTGCTCATGAGGTTAAGGGGAGGGGATTGTTGCTGTAAAGTAGACCTTTCGCTGGTGATGGTACTATCATCATTGACTGCGCAAAAAAGGAGATAGGCCTCATATCATGCTGTATTGCAAAGTCTTGCTGAGCCTCTCCGGGATTTCTGCAGATTTTACATGTACATTGATGTGTGTCGTCATTCACTCAGTTTGAGTAAAAGCATAGATGCAATCATAAATCCTATTCTGTAAAACCAGAAATTTTGTATGCATGAAACTTTGGTGAATTTTTTTGAGCAGCCAAGATTCACATAAGTGCAATGCATGTAAAAGTTTTACAAATTGCTTTTCCAGTACACTCTTTAATTTTTCATGGTTGGCAATTTGCAAAGGATTTGTGCTGTGGAAAAGGCCATCAGCTCCAGTGAACAAAAGTTTCATACCATGAATATTTCTGGCTTTAACTTCATGCATTTTGTAGGCCAATTTTCCTTGATTAATAGTTTGCTTCTTCTTGCAATCCCCCTCAGCTCTGATGGAGAACATCCTTATATTGTGTCCAGTAGGGGGATTTATGCAGATGCTGTATAAATTGTGTCCAAAAACGTACACCAGTTAGCCTACTCTTTGGCCAAGCTTTTAACAGAGCCTAGTCAGTATTGTTCCATGTCACTTGCATCACGCTACCTGGTGCATGTATGAATAATAGACCATCACATTTCACCTTCTGTACGTATCACCCTGTAATATACAAAATGTAGGTAATTGCATGGAAATTCACCTGTCTTTCTGTTCGTGAATTTTTTGTACATTGAGTTATGATGTGCATCAAGATTTCTGGAAATTTGCATGGATTCCATGATTTCTACCTTTCCATCTTGTTCTGATTTGCAGCAGTGCTGAAATAGATCATTCTTCCTCGTGATGCATTCCAATGCATAGACTATTAAAGATGCGTCAGTGCAAATGTTTCTGTGGTTGTGTAAACTTGAGCATTGTAGGGACTTTCAATTTTGATGGTGTATGTGTACGAGAATCTCTGTTCTACAGTCTAGTTCTTAGCCCCATTCTTTGCAGCCTGCATGTAGCAAATTCTGTCTGTTCAGTAGACTGCTTTACTTCAACTGTAGTAATGGTATTAGCAGACTACTGACAAAGTGCAACTAACATTACTTCAGTTTTCACATAAGCTGACTTTTAATAAATCCTTGCTGGCTGTAGTATATTTAGTGGTGGTGTAGGGTTTCCTTTATAATTTCACTTTCAGCTGCAGCTGAAAATAGAAAACTACAAAAAGTGTTTAGTTCCACTCGAAAGTTAAGCAACATCATTATGTATGATACTGAGAAGTATGAATGACTACGATTCTTTCAGTCCATATATTTGCAGAGTTTCTTTGTTCATTAAAAGTATTTTGTGTGTTCATTGTTGCTTAGAAGTGATGATTAGTGGGTCCATGTACATAAGGGGATATCTCACTAATGTTTGCAATCGTAGCAAATTTTTGTGAGTGTTAGGTTTCATCAGGGTTCATTAACAGTTGCAATCAAATATACAAACAATTCTCATTTCCACAGTTTTTCTTGATGCAAGTGAAAACTGTTTGCAAACTTAATTCCCAACTGTGTACAAACCCTGACAAAACCTAAAATTCACTTTGTTTGCAAACATTTACTGCTCAGTGAGACACCCCCTGTAGCGTTTGGAGAGTAAACATTTCTAAAGAACCGGAGAGCCAGATGATGTGTGACCTATTAAAGATTGATATCAAATACCCACAACAGGGACTTACTATTGAAAGACATTGACATACTACATTACAGAGTTACCTGTAATTTATTTAACCCTTTCTGTGCCAATCGCACTCAAAGAACACGTAAAGAGTTAAAGGCATAATTTACCATTTGCAGATGAAACAAAAACCCAGCAAAGGTGCTTTAAAATTATACTTCCAAAATGTGAGTTTGGGATAGAAACAACCACTTTAAAAAAATGTGAGTCCATATAATCAATGTTAAGTATTGTTAAATAGACAAAATGTGAAAAATAGTTATGATTAAAATGTTGCCAGACTAAACCGTCTACAGTTACTAGAAAAATGAGAAAAATAGTGATATCTCCTTATATTTAAGGCTTTATTTTATATGGTAGGATTTTCTGTGATACAACAGACCCACACATATGCATTAAATATGATATCTTGAACATTTTTTTAAATCACTGTTCCCTAAGGTAAACAGGACCTTTAAACCCTTTCTGTGCCAGAGACTGTGGACAGTGTGTTCAACATTATGGGGTTTTCTGTGTCCATCGACACTCAAAGGGTTAAAATCCTACTTGTCTTCCAGGAGCACCAGCCTAGCCCAGGTGAACTCCATGCTGCGGGAGCAGCTGGACCAGGCCACCGCCGCCAACAGGTCACTCACCCAGGACATTGACCGGCTGAGTGGAGAGGTCAAGAGGTCGCAGGATGAGCTGGACAACCGAGAGGCCGAGTGGAGGGATGAAGAGAAGGTGAGGGTGTGGCCATGTTGCCATGACAACAGGAAATGCAGTCCCATTTGATTCATTGCTAATCATGACAGGCTGATTTGATAAATGTGACAGGATTTTTTTTTTTTTTTTTTCATGCATTTGTTATACTGCTGGTAGTTTCTGGCTATGTCCCAAATGCCCTGCCAGGATATAGTATGTATCTAACTATGAAGAGAAGGTGAGGGTGTGGCCACATTGCCATGACAACAGGAAATGCAGTCCTATTTGATTCATTGCTAATCATGACAGAATGATTTGTTAAATGTGACAGGATTTTTTTTTTTAATTGTTTCATGCATTTGTTATACTGCTGGTAGTTTCTAACTATGTCCCAAATGCCTTACCAGGATTGTACATGTACCTATAAACTATGGAGTAGAATGGAAGAATACTATATTTCCTCGATGCTTGAGCTGTAAGCACATCTGCCAGCTGTTCCTGTGGTTGATGCTGAACTGTATTTTCCCAAAGACATTTGTAGATTGATTGTTCTCTGTTTAGCATAGTGATTTTCTCATTAATCATTTAGTCAAAATCCATGTATTTTGCTTAAAGTATCTGCTAGAAATCCAATTATTTCCTGATGTATTTGCAATAAGTGAGATACATCTTTTGTCCATTTGATTTGCAAAACAGAGAAGAAATGTAGCATTGTTGGGATATATGCTAAGTAAAAAGGTAATAAATGCATGCTCTCTCCCTCTGTTTTTTGTACTAGTCCTTCAGCGAATATTTCAACAATGAACACAGTCGGCTACTCGTTCTGTGGCGCAACGTGGTGGCATTCCGGCGCAACTTCTCGGAGATGAAGAGTGCGACAGAGAGGTATGTCCATCAGATACTCATCTAATACTTCAATCTGATGGTTCAAAGAGGAACTGCTCTTGTGAGCTGCCTTTGCATGTGTACATATTTCATTTTTTTTTCTTTTTTGTCCAATAGTCAAGATGTATCAGGAATCCTTTGTAAGAGCCTTTGTGTTTTTTTTAATGTGATTTTAAGTTTTAAATGTAGTAAATGAGAGTGTTTCATAGCTCTTAGGGAATTTGAGTCCAGGTCCAAGTTAACTTAAAAAGAAAGAATGCAGTTAAACAAACCAAACAGTTGAAATTGCATTAAAATTGGGGAGTAAAATCAGGCAAGACATAAAGATATTGTAAAGTCAAACATGTCTTCACAAGACAGGAATATCTTGTCATCATTGTATATGTTAAATTTAAAGCAGTGCTGGTATTACTTGCTCACATTTTGTGCATTGGTTTGCAAATGAATATACTGTTTATGCCTGAATAATATACAAATGACGCACAGGTCTGAGTGCGTCAGTCGGCTAAATTCCATAGTTACCGCATGCACACTATATTCCGACTGGACCACACGAAAAGACATGTGCGTCATCTGATTTATAGAATGGGTAATTTTCTTGCCAAAAACCCATTTTTCTATCGTGTTACCCGATGACAAAATTACTGGATGCTTTTCCTTTTGGCTTCGCAGAGACGACCATGCATCAGTTTTTACTGGACGCACGGCCAGCCATGCATCAGTAAATACTGATGCATGGTTGTTTTAGCCAATAGGCGTCTCGTACTGAGTGCGCAAACCTTTGTTACAAGTACGCGTACTCTTGCTACAAGTGCGCGATAACATGTTTACCACTGTGACTCAGCGTGCGGCCAGTAAAAATCAACACATAGCTCTCGACCAGTGAGATTGCAGGATTCTCGCTACCCATTCTACAGCTCTGTATAATACTTATAAATGCATTATATCTTACTATCTCTGCCTTCCCCCATCCCCCTCTCATGTCATTATCATAACCCAGAGACCTAGCCCAGATGCGGTCGGACGTGACGCGCACCTCGCGCAACACGCACTCGGCGTGCCTGAACCTGCAGTCCACCCAGCGGGGCTCGGAGACGGGCACCGCCGTGGCCCTGGAGAGGGAGCGGGGCGAGCGGATGCAGCTGGAGACGCAGCTACGGGAGAAGCTGAAGGAGATGCTGGACATGCAGGCCAAGTTTGATGCCGAGAAGGCTGACCTCTCCTCTCGGTGAGTCACTGGTCTAGGACCGGGTCGGATGTTGCAAAATTGCTTGAAAGAAGATGTTGCAAATTTACCCTTTGAGGAGCAAGACGCAGCAGGCAACAATTTGGTAGTGTCGAATTTGTCAAAGCAATAAATTCATAGTATCAAATTTGTCAGAGCAGTAAATTCTTAATATCAAATTAGTCAAAGCAGTAGATTCTTAGTATCAAATTTGTCAAAGCAAAAGATTCTTGAAAGCAAGATATCATTCAGGGGGTGAAGGTTCAGGTGTGAGTTTCTGCAATTTGTCTCCCTCTGTACAAATGAAATTTGTTAAGATCGCAATTGCTGATCTATAAATTGATAAATTCCTAGTTTCAAATTTGAAGTTGGGCTCAAAAATAGAATGTAATCAGGACTGGTGGTTCTGATTCTCTTATTTTTCGTTGATGGTAAATGGGTTCGCAATTTCACTGGTCAGTTTACTCCTAGTTGTCTATATCTTCTATTCAGTAGTGTGCATATTATGCCAGGTATCTACAAATCATGAGAAACATAATTTACTGAATATGTGCAATGTGTTCCTTTCTCGATGTCCAGCATCAATGAGCTGACGATCGCCAACGAGCGCTACAAGATCCAGATCGCCGAGAAGGAGAACCAGATGCGGCAGCTCCAGCAGCGGTTGCCGTCCACCTCCTCCGCCGCCGGCGACCACCTGGACTCCACCCACTCGGAGGCGTCGCACGACTCCTTCATCATCCCGGGGGCGGACGGGAGCTCGCTACGTGCCGTGCAGGAGGAGTGCGAGGCACTACACACCGCCCTCAGGGACATCGCGCAGGCGGTCATTCAGGACGCGGATGTGTCCGCGGCGGAGATGGGCGAGCCAGGTCTGGAAGGCGAGAGCATCTCGCTGGCATCGCCCTACGCAAAGTCAACCCCGCTCAGGTGAGACAAACACATTACACTGTGTGGGACATTACTGAAGACTTTTGCCAACTCATTTTCTTTTTAATCATAAGTTACGTTAGCCTGTCATGTTGTAAGTGGATTTCAGTCATTGGACGAATGATGAATAATGAATGTGTTGTGTAAAACAATGTTACAATACATTGCATCACTTTGTCAGTCCATGAAATACAGCTTAATATTTTGAATATCACCAAGAGTTTGGACTAATGAATACTGCTGGAATCGGCAGATACAAAGATTTTAGTTTTAGTTTTTAATGAAAGTTCTTTCCAGAATTTTGAATGCCGTTGTGTGTCTTTACTGTGATTGCATTGGTGATTGAACAAATGTCTCAATGAAGTGGAAGATCATGTTGTGATCTTGTGTGTCATTTTCTTATCAAAGTTTGTATCTTTCTCTCGTTTCTCTCACGCTCCTGTTTTGGATTACCGAATACCGTCCAACTCCTGTAATATTACAAATAAAATCTTATTACTTTTCACTACCAATGTATTTATACCTTTTGATATTCAAATATTTTATGTGCACGCATGTCATCTAACTTTGCTTCTATTGGAATGTGATTGTTACGTTAATGTTAACATTTCTTCAAACTCTGTCGCTATCTTCATTAACATTTCCAATGTGATGTATAATTCCTCTGTTTTTTATTTCTTGATGACACTCAATTGCTGGTAACTGCCTGAAATATTTTTTCCTTTGACTCATATGAATAAATGATAACCTTTGTGGCATTCACGTGCATGAAATCTATGTGTAATAATTGCTGTGCCTACTACTTGTCTTACTTCTTCTTTAACAAATTATTCTTTGTGAATTATGCTCCATTTTGCCTCACGTCAAATTTCTCAACACCTGTGTTGTTTGATTCAATCTGTATGCACCCACACCTTTATTTGCTGGCTGCACAATTCTAATTTCAAACACACAAACAAATGTCGTGCTTGACCTTTGACCTTACCGCGAGTAGGTCCCACTCACATTCCCCGTCCCGTTACCTCCGTCGTCGCTCCCCCTCTCCCCGCAGACCCGTCACTCCATCGCGGCGGTCCGTGTCCCCGAGCAGGGCGCGGTCCCCGGGTTTCCCCGACTCCACGTACTCGGCGGTCCAGGCAGCACTGCAGAAACGGCAGCTGCAAGTGCAGGTGAGTCCAGACATTTCATCAAACGGATCGACTTTCTCACTTCAGTCTACTTCAAAGTGAAGACTCCATGCCACATTCACTTTGGCTTTCATAAAAAGAGTTCAATCACACAAACAGAGCAGTAAAAGATGAATGTAGAATGAATAAAGGTGTGGAATTTTAAAATTGGAGACATTTTTATGCAATCAGTGATGTTCATCACTTTCAATTACATATATGCAAATTAAGTAGAGGCGACAATGTCGTTACCTCACAACTCTTACATTAGTCTCTGCACGAAAGCAGTTCTACTTTTGAATTGAGAAAAAAGAAAGCAAAGGAAATTCAAGGAAGATTTCTTCACAGGTTGAAAAATTTGATAGCTGCACTATGGAGTACAACACTGTACTTGGTGGCAGTAGCTACAATATGTCGTGAATGGCACTACCAGTGGGAGATGGATGCCCATGTAACCATGTACCACAGACTTGCCACAATACTATTTGTCTTGACACCGTCTTCATGTTGATTGGGGTGTGGCCTATTGTTGTCGTCACCAGGAGCTGAAGGCCAAGCTGAACTCCGCCCGGGACCAGGCGGCCACCCTGAAGAAGAACCTGGATACGAGCGAGAACGAGCGACGCCAGGTGGAGCGCACCGCCCAGACCCACCGCGACAACCTGAGCCTGGCCCAGCGCCAGGCTGAGGAGGTGAAGAGGGACAGAGATAGGCTCAGAAACTCTCTGGAAGCCACTGGCAGGTACGAGACCGTGATGTCTCTGCTATGTATATTTGTGACCTCCCAGCTCAAAAGCCCAAAGAAAGTCACAGATTAGGATTCTCTATAATGGACCAATCTCTGTCATGTTAGTTCTGGAATTTATTTCAATTTATGAATGTTTCTTTTCTTACAGCCTAGTAATGTAGTAATTTATTCATCTGCTCCCTCCCATTAAGTTCCATAGGCAGGAATTCGCTCATTTGCTGCTAATTAGGGCATGTCTCTGGCAAGCTTTGTGGTTGTTACAGGCAACTTTTGTGAACAAAGCATGCATAAAATCTGAATACTTTGCAGAACCAGTCAATTATGTGTCATGTTTTCATGGATAGAAGGTGCAATATGTCAAGTCATGAATATAAGTCAAATTGGCAGTCATATGGAAAGATATTAGACGAGATCTCTACAAAAAGCATTCACAATGATTGAGATCGCGATTGATATTGTCAAAATCCATGGAAGGCAGTTGCTGATGTTGTAAATATGACTATTCATCAATATTTTAAATTGTTCATGGGCATCAACTTCTACAGTACAATATTTTAATATGAGCATTTGAAGTACAGCCCAGAACAATGAAATTGCAGCAATCTGCTGCTGCTCTTTTAAAAATTTCTCTGGTTTCACATTCTATATTTTCCCCTCTGCAATTTTGATTGATAGCGAGAAATCTGGACTGGAGAATCTCCGCCTGTCCCTCAACGCCCAGATCGAGTCGCTGAACGTTGAGAACGAGCGCCTCCAGGCAGCCAACTCGGACCTCCAGAGGCAGCGGGACCACCTTGAGGATGAGATGGAGGACAAAGAGAAGGACGGCCACCGGCAGAAGAAGGAGATTGAGAGAAGGTGAGAATGGGGAAATAAACTTTCCTTTCATTTAGAGAAATACGCCCAGTTATTCTTCTTCCTCTTTAGTCTCCAAGGAGCTATGCAGACTGTCATGAAGATGAACTTAACTTGCTTGTTTTTTAGAGGAACTTGGTCTTGCTCAGGGTCTTTTGTGAAATGGCCTATAAGGCGATTGTTAAATTTAAATTTTAAAGTTTGATTTTTAAATGGAGCTTGGTAGATCATTCCACTTACATTGTAGGTATGGATTGTTGAACAAAGGCAAATTTTTCTATATCTTTCCCAGGATGGTATGTTTGGAGAGCCATGTTATGATTTTTTTCTTTTTTGATAGTACTTGACTGAAAAAAAACAACAACAACAAACAAATCATCTGAAGGTATTGTAGTGTTGATTATATGTGCTGTCAATCAAGGGGATGAGGGGGTTTGGATAGAAACTTACAGTTGCCTGGTTGTGTCTTTTGCTGACCACTTCATACTGACAATTCATTTTCCTCTAAATGAGCGTTCTTCTGCTTCTTGTATGGTATTATGTGTGTGTTTGATAACGTTTCTTACCAACTACTAGTTATAAGAACTGAGCCATGAGGGTTTAGTAGTATTCAACTATTGTACAGAGTGTGTGTGAAACACAGTTTTTCACCCTGGCATCCTGCAAGAAGTAATGGGTGATGGCCTTTATATATGTACCTGAGTAGTGACTATCATGCACTTATGACCTCCAATACTGTGTCCCTGTAAACAGACCAAGTTTTTGCATGCACACAGAGGATAAGACAGTAGGCAATGACTTAGCTTGCTTGTTATGGATTATCAGTCTAGAGCGAAAATGAAGTTCAAAGCCTGTAGAATTTGCACCCTTCATTTTCTCCTGCAATGTTGTGTCATTGTTGGTTTTGTCCGACATATTTTTCCTGTCACCTCTTTGAATTACTTTCATTTTTTCCATCTTTGTTTGTTGAATTCTGTGTTGTCAAGTTCTAATATCAGTTTTGAGCTAGAAGGGCATTAATGCTTAGTGTATAAACTCTTGACTTTCTGTTTGAGTATATATCTTACAATTTGCCTGTGATTCTCATCTTACAAGAAAACTGTTGATAAAGTTTTTCTCTCAAAACAATTTTGTCTCCCCTCTTTGCACTCAATGTTCAGCCACAAGCTCCTTGAGCAAATGGAGGGGAAGAACTCGAACCTCAAGGAGGAGATTGTGACCTTGAAGGAGGCTCTCAACAAGGCTGTGCTGGAGAAGGAAGTGCTTGAGCAAGAAAAGGCCGAAATCAGTGAGTGACTCATTCTGCCCGTTGCCTCATTTACTCAAGACAGAACCAAGTTTCGTAAATGCCAGTACAATGGTAGTATGGTGCGTAGAATACCATGGTAGGACTGTGTGCTGCGCGGCTGGTGTATTAGATTCTCAATTCAGGTGTTCCAACCCCAACATGGTACCAATGAGTGCTGGAAGTGGAGTGTGCAAGTACTTTGCAAAATTTGCACGTTGTACAGAAAATTTTGATGATAATTACTTTAAATGGACCAGTTATCAAATGATGTGTTGCTCTGAAAAGAATACATACTCAACGTTTTGTTAAGTTCTTCTTTTCCTGAACTCAATGCACATAAAACACGCATTTATGTATTACTAGTTAAATCTGACACCAAGTCTTCTAATACATGCTTCAACAAAAATTATCTTGTATTCACTTCCTTCTGTCCATCCCTCTTTTATCTCATCCTCTTCCTCTACTCTTGCAACCTTTTTTTTTTCCTCTCTCTCTCTCTCCCTCACTCCTCCTCCTCCTCCTCCTCCTCTTTCTCTTCCATATTTTACCCTCTCTCTCTTCCCCTGGTATAGATGAGAGCCTCTCCCGTCTGGAGGTGCAGAGGGCTGAGCTGGAGCTGGAGCTGAATCGGCTGAGGACCGAAGAGGCGGGTCTACGGGATGCCCTGCTCAAGATGCAGGCCCTGAATGAGGGGCTAGGACAGGACAAGATTGAGCTCAACAAGATCATCATGCAGGTGAGGGCACGAGCCTTAAAAACTCCCCTTGACCTTAGACCCATGAATACTTTGGAACAGTCTATAATTCTTCATCTGTGGCTGTTATTCCATCTCTGTCTTCCCATTATCTAAAAAACTTTTTGTGAAGTTCACATGAAAAATAAAGAGGTGTAATTGCTTCAAATCAAGATGGTTACTTAGTAAGATATAGCAAAACTGTGGACTTCTTACCTAGTCATTGAATATTACATATTGAGCTTTGGTATTTGATTTTGATCTCTTTTTATAACGAGGTCCTCGTGACCAGCAGTTTTCTTTCATTGTATAGAAATTTTGTAATAGTCTAACAAATGAAGTATATAAATATTTTTAGATAACAATTTTGGGACCTGAATATGTACTTTGTTGTAATAACATTTCATTCTGACCGTTTTCACTATAAGGGGAGTGCACTGAATCAACATCAACACAGCTGCTCCATTGACTATTAATCCCTTTCCTTCCCTTCAGCTGGAGAAAGAGAAGAACGGCCTCATCGAGAGCAAGGACGCCGTGGAGCAGGAGCGGGCGTCCATCCGGGACGAGCTGATGCGGGTGGAGAGCGAGAAGGTGGACACGGAGACAGAGAAGCTTGGCCTCAACCAGAGCCTGAGTCTCCTGGAGGAGAACCGCACCCGGCTGGAGGAGGAGATCGGTCTTGTCAGCCGCGAGAAAGGCGAGCTCCAGGAGAACCTCTCACAGGTGAGATCATCTCTTTCATTATTTGAATCGATCTTTGTTGATTTCTCATCGAATTGAATGAATGGTTTTTGCAATGTTGGGTCTGGGCTCGACAAACTTGCTTCTAAGTAGGTTCCATCATATTTCTTTAGCATTCATTCTCGGATTCGAACTTTCATAGATCAACCACTGTGTTCTATGTGTTTGCAATACTCTATTATGCCTCATTGCTGGATATCATGTATTAACTATTATTTCATTTTGTAATATTTTGTCTCATAGCTGGATATCATGTATTATTTAATTTTTCTATATTTGATGTATTTTTTCATCGAGAAATATGAAAACAAATTGAAATTGAATTGAAAATGAATTGAATTGAAACCTGTAGGGTCATAACCAAATGAGCATAGTTATTTCTTATATAATGGCTGTCCACCATGTTATGATAAATGGTGATGCGTGATTGGGATGACATTGTCAACTGGTACAGTCGTTCTGGATAAGCCTAATCAACCCTCAATGTGCCCATAAAGTTTTCAGTCTGTGCAAAGTGGTCGTCATTCAGTGGTGGATTTGATTGGTTTTCCCCTAACATCCTTGGCATGTTGTGTGTGTTGTTTGTACATTGCTTATGCCGGTTTTATGCCAACGCAATTTGTCATGTGGTATTTTCAGTTTAATTTTCCTATTACATTTTCCCCTGCTTTATTCATGAGAGAAATGCAAATCAAGATCATTATGGCTTCTTTTTTTGGATAGAATGAGAGTATATAACTGTGGATGTTACCATATTTTGCATGTTATACTTTAAATTTTGCAGCTGAATAGACAGAAGAACTCCCTTGCAGAGGAGCTGCTTCAGACCAGGAGGGAGGCTGATAGGCAGGTAGAGGCCGTGGCCCGTGTCACTAAGGAGAAGGAGGAGCTAACCAAGGAGAAGGCGGAGCTTGTGGTGCAGTTGACAGCGTCGGAGCGAGAAAACAGAGCTCAGGCTGAGGTGAGGCTGAGTCCAAGCCCTGCTTCTTTCAGTTTCTCTTACTGGAATTGATTCTTATCCTGAACTCTTTGCCCCTAAAAATGAATCAGTGTCTTATTTGGGGAAATAACTGAAGTGTGAGCTGTTGCTCTGTTTTATGCAAGTGTCCTTGATTGTCAAGAGTGATGTGCATCTACCGTCACTGTTTTAGATGTCGGTTTCTTCATCTGTCGTCATGGAGACAAAGATGCATTTTTCTATAGCATAGCAGCATTCTTGAGGCATTTTACTTTGAGTGAATTTGTCTGCAATATGTATGTTTCCTGAAAGAGGGCTAGGGTGCTGTAAGTCCATCGCTGTAGTCAAACGGTAAAAAAAAAAAAATAGAATATGTGTGGTGTTGAATCTTAGAAGAAATAAAACCCATCTGCTGCTGTAATTGAGTAAAATGGAAAGAGAATAATATGGTTATATATTGAATGGCTGTGAATTGATGAGGAGAAATGAGTGCCTACTGATGCACAAGATTACATGTGCATCATCTGTTTTATAAAATGGTGAATGAATTTTCACCAAAAATACATTCTTTAGAAGCTACATATGGTAACTACTGATGGACCGCCAGCCATTTCTCTCAAAGTGCCCAAATGCTTGCTAAGTGCACGATAGCATGTTGACGGTGATTTCCGTCAGAAGGTGTTATAATAAATATTTCATGTTAAACATGATACCTGTAAAAATTAACATACAGCCCTCGAGCAATGACATTGCTAGATTTTCATGACCTTTTCTATGGTTATCGTCTTTGTTTTCTCAGGTGATTGCGGCCATGAACACAGACAAGGAGAGCCTAGAGACGGCCCTGTACGAGCTCCAGCAGGCTCTGGCCAAGGTGGAGACTAAGAGAGACCAGCTGGAGAGTGAGCTCCAGGAACAGGGTGTCTCAAAGGAAGGACTTAATGGTAAGACATCCACTGGATCTAGGCCCCTCTCCTCTCCCTGGGTGATAGGTGTCATTTTTTCAAATCATTCCTCAAAGGTTGAAGGGGATTTGTACAACCTGTATAGAGTAACACCTAGGGGAATAATGCCCATGGATATCATGTCAGTCAACCTGTTTATGTTTAGTGCTACTTGTTGATACTCACAGTAGCTATATTTTCATCAGGGCTGGCCGTTATGATGGCTGCACAATCTGTTTTATTGTCTAAGATTCTTTGCTGTGAGCTTTCGGTGTCAGATTTTCTTAATAGCAGCACTGAGTTCACTGTTGACACATGTGAAAGACATAGTGTGGACTTGTTCTTGTCATAAATGTATGCACCACTGAAAATTAGAAATCTGTGGTAATTACTTAACTACTGTTGGAAGTATTTCCCGAAAATTTGGTCAAGCGAAAAGTCTCATGTTTTACTTTTTCCAAGTGCAGTGTAGGTGCATTTGAGTATTGAGTCACAAGGAAACGTATATTTTTTTCTGTATTCAAATACAATTACAATTAATGTTTAAAGAAATAATTCAGTTTTGACCCTGACTGGTGGAGAGTTATTCCCTATCCATGTTTTACCCCCTCAGTGGAGCTTGCCAGGCAGCGCAAGGAGATGGAGATTGAGATGACGAGATTCCAGAAGGACATCCAGCTCCTTAACCAGCGCTTGGCCCAGCAGGAGAGGGAGTCCCAGCTAGCCCTGAAGCAGAGGCAGCAGGCACATGAAGAGGATGCAGAGCGGCTGGGCAGGGAGATGGTGAGAGCTAATAATGATAATAATGATGATGGTGATAAAAATGATACTAGTACTACTACTACTACTATTATTGATAGTGAGATGATTTTTTAAATTGCTCTGGGTGGTGGGGGTACAATGGGTATATTTTGGCATCTTGCAAGTTGTTGGTGATCGTGTTGTCCCTTGTCTGGTATGAGAGTTATGTAAATTTCCTCTCTTCTTAATTCAGAGGAATGCAGACGTATGTGAACACAGTCCTCTTAGAATAGACCCAAGAACTTTAAGTGTCAGTTTTTTTTATTTTCTATAGTGTTGTAGCAGTTTGGATAGTGACAAGGCTGCAGTTGTAAGACGGAATGATAATACACTGCACAGTAGACCAATGAGTGATTAATCTCTGAAGTTTATGGGAATTGATTGAATAAAGGGAATTTAGAGTACCATCTTGATCATAATTGCTGGCTGTATTTTGGTACTTGCAGAAAAAACAAAGAATTTCTGCTCAGTTGTAAAAGGTCTGCTCATTTTCTTCTTCACAAGAGAGTACTTGTTGTGACATTGACCATTTTCTTGTCATTCAGCAGGGGAGGTAAAGAGACAATCTGCTTGTATTTCCAATGTCAAAGGCTTGACAGAAGAATTTGGTTGTCTGGTTTTTTTTGCCTCACATCTTGAGGTGAAGGACATATAGTCTTTTACCCAAGGTGAAACAAATTCTGATAACTGCAGTGGATGTTGGTGTAATCAACGATGGAAAAAAAAAAGTATGCCTGGAGTTTGAAGCTATGACAATTGCATCTGAGTGCTTTGTTTCTTACCATGTAGAACAAAATGAAACCAATAAAATGTACTATCCCATTCATTCTAAATGTTCTTTCCCTTTCACAGGAGAACCTGAAGCTGGCAATGGAGGCAGAGAAGGAGGACATCATCCACCAGAGCAACCAGGAGAGGGAGGAGATGAACGTCAGCCACGTCCAGGAGAAGGAAGCCCTGACTGAAGAACTCCTGGGAATCCAGCGGGAGCGGGACGAGAGTCTCCTGCTGGCAGAGAACGACAAGCAACAGGTTCAGACTCTAGATTCTTTGCTTTATGACCATATCTCTTAGCCCAGAATGGTCAGTAACATGTAAATCTGACAAGCAATAGTTGAGATCTCTAAATCCTTTGCTTTTTTTACCCGATCTGTTTGCCCAGAATGGTCAGTAACTTTTGAAAGAAACGAGCAACAGTTGAGAACTCTAGATCCTTACATTTTGACCAAGTTAGTAAGCCCAAGACTTGTTGTTATCTCATAGAACTGATAACGACAGCTTTGTGGAATTGATGCCTATTTTCTTATCTTGAATTTGTTCTTCAGTGAAAAGTGGTTGTTAACTTGTAAGCAACATGCCTCTGACCATATGGCCTTGTTCTCATGATTTTGTATGTGTGAATGGATAGCTAGATAGAAGTGTATGTGAAAAGAGAAAATAAAGTGATTATTTGACTATCAGCGTGCCCACCTACACCTGAACGGAGCCATGATTCTGATTATCTCTGGTTGAATTCACTGTAGGCCCTGTCACTAGCCCAGACTGAGCGCAACCAGCTGGTGGAGAAGCTGAACTCCTCCCAGAGAGAACTGGCCAATGCCTCCATGGAGATGGATCGACTCAAGAGGGAGGCATTTACACGAGCCGAAACCGACAAGGTGGGCAGTCATTCAATGTTTTTGTTGCATGTTTCTGCCAAAAACAGGCAACAACATTTCAGGCAATGTACAGGAGTTATCAATGTCGAATAAGCAACATTTCCTAGCTGGTCATCATGAAGTACATGAGACTATTTATGTTTCAATGAGGACAGACGTACACTCAAATGCACATTACTCTGCTCTTATTACACAAGTTACACTTGACCTTTTGAACATGCATGTATATGTATGCACAATTGTATGTTCATGAAAAGTGAAGGCCAGTTCAAATCATTGCATTTCAGCATGATGAAGACAATCATCTGTACTGTATGTGAAAAGGATACAAAATTTTTGTTGAGATCAAGATTATTTTGAAAGAAAATCAAGAGAGGATGTGCTGCATTTTGGGTGTGTCATCTAGTGATAAAGGTGATTTACCATTGTGATTTTTGATCCTCTTCCCATGTCCACAGGAAGCTATTCGAGATGTCCAGGATGAGCTGAAGGAGCTGCGAGCGAGATTTGAGGAGGCCACGTAAGTTTGAAACACATTTATCATCTCTCCCCTGAAGCAGCAAGTCTTCTTTGTGCTCTTTGTGTAATAGTCCTCGGAAGTTGCATCATCGACCTGTTCCTGTCAATCGTTTGTTTGTTTGTTTTTTTGTCCTAGTGCTTGGAAAAACATATTCATGAATGTTGTTGGATTATCAATGTTCTGGCATCAAATTTTAAAATGATTAAATTCTACAATGCTTTGGTTGTTGTGTGTCAGATTTGGAAGATTATACTTGTCTCCATGACTTGTAACATTGTGTGCATGTTCCCAAAGGTGCATTGATGTCACACTGAAGAAAAGAGCATGTTTTAATAGGTCCCTCCATGTGCTTCCCTCCCCCGCCCATGAATAGGAACTCCCGGGAGCGCCAGGCCAAGGATCTGACCAATCAGATCAAGGATCTGCAGAAGGCCAAGGAGGCCCTACTGCGGGAGGTCAACGAACTCAAGACACAACTCAAGATGGCGGAGGAGAGCCGGGACGGTGTGCGCAGGGAGCTCATCGAGGCACACCGCAAGATACGGGAGGGTAAGTGGGAGGTCCTTCTACCAGTTGATGAGGGGTGCATGGGCACGGTTAAGGGGGAGGGGAATTCCCCTCTGCTTTATATAGGTGTGAAGTCCCAGGAATGGTATTGAAATTGATGTGGATGTAGATTTGGAATAAAGGGTAATCCTTGGAAAAATGTACCAGTTTGTAGAAAAATGGTGATGCTCTGAAAGTTGTCCATCATCTTCAAAGAAATGTGTCAGATATGTGAAGTGTATACCTTTCTTGGGAAGTCATCTCAAGTATCAAAAAATGACTCTTCTGCATTGCTGATGTTGTTATGTGATAAGGGTTTCCATTCATGAAATCAAGTTGGTTGGTATGTGAAGACGAGGTATAGATAGGAGGGTGCATAACCATCAAGTAATGATTGCGGCATTTTACACGAACATCAGTAATCTTTTTGCGCTGCAAGCTTTAATGAATTCCATTTACTTCATCCACCTTTTATATATTTGTATATTTATTTATTTATTTATTCATTAATTTATTCATTCATTTTTATCTCAGCCGATGAGGGCAGTGAGATTCAGCGCAAGGAGATCGCTGACCTCAAGCGGCAGATGAACGACGAGGTGCGGGAAAAGGATGCCATCAACCGGGCCAATGAGGAGCTGCGGCAGAAGATCAAGAAAGTGGAGACGGACCGCATACAGCTGAGCCGGGGAGTGGAAGATAAGAACCAGAAGATAGCAGGTAAGAGGTTTGAACAGTCAGTACTAACACAGACTACTATAAGTGGGACTACCTCTAAGTAAAACTCTGTAACTAGAATAAGTAAAAAAGTTTTGGTACACTGCAAATTATCAGGTTTTACATGTGTCATAACAGATTATGTGAATGGCAGTGGTAGTATGAATTACTAAAGTTTCCTTGCTTGTAGTTTGGAAAGAGCGGTGAGCTGCTGGTATGTGATTAGTCACCATAGCAACTGCAGTCAGTATAATTCACAATTGTGTTTACTTTTGTTTGGGAATGGATAATGGTCTCGGACCTGCGACAATATTTCCCCCTTTGACTGTCTGTACACACTGATACTTTTGTGTACAAACGTTTAAAGGAATCATGGCATTCAATTGGACACTTTTGTAAGTTGGTAATTTAACACTTTGTGGTCTTCTAGTTGATGATAATTGCCAAAAACAAACAAACAAACAAACAAACACAAACCATCACAAGAGAGTGTGACTTCTCAAGCAAACTGTCTTTTTAAAGCATCGCTTGAAAGAAGATTAAATCTCTCGGAAAAAAAGTACTCATTTTCCAAGGCTTTGATCAGGGTCCTTTATAGGAATTGCCCCTCTTAGTAATGGCTGGCAGTGCTCCTTGTGATCACTGATATTTTACGTAGTACGCCCTCTGTAGTTAACGAGTATGTAACCCCTTTGCCTCTATCACATCTAGTCCTGGAAGAAGGTAAGATTGCTCTGCAGAAGGAGTCAGGAGACCTGAGATCCAGTCTTAGGGAGGTGGAGAAATCTCGGCTGGAGGCTCGTAGGGAACTCCAGGAACTACGCAGACAGGTAAGGATCAAGTTTGCCCTCCTCACATCTTTTTTTTTTTCTTTGATAGTAAAGATTGTTACGTGATACACTTTCAGGAGCATGTAATGTCATGTAGCAAAACATTTTAATCAAAGTCAAGATGTAATGAACGTTATATATGCATTTTAGTAGTAGATGGCTTTGTGGTACACCTCATATCTTTCTTGGATAGGTGTGTGGCCTCCTAAAGGGCCTAGTACCCACTCTCAACGTTTCAATGAGCCATGTTCTTACCATTTTCAACATGCAAATACATGTATATATCTATATTTGATATATTATGTACAGTATGTGTAATGTGATCACAAATGATATTTACTGTGAAATATTGCGACCAAATAAGTATATACTGTTCATGCCTGTTGCCATACATCTGGTGCTTTAACGCTTTTCATGTGTACTTGACTGAGAGGGAGGGGTAGTAATGGTAGTACAATTATACTCTTTGTCAATTTGCCTGCTGTGATTTTATAGCAATCTGGTATATGGTGTAATCAATGCATCTTCAGATTTTTGACCCAGTAACTGAGCATAGAATGTGCAATTGCATACAACTAGGCTACACTAAGAAAGGTATCAAGCTATTATATGCATGTGTCCTCCCCAACCCCCCCCCCCCATGTCTTGAAATTAGGTCAAGACCTTGGACACAGATAAGGCCAAGCTCAGCAAGGACATCAACGACCTCCAGAACCGGGGTGCCAAGAACGACGAGAAGGATGAGGAGAATCGGAAGGAGATTTACGCCCTCAAGCAGAAGGTTTGTGGTCCTCTTATAGGGAAAGAGGAATGAGAGTGGTGGAAGGTTATTCAATGTAGTTTTTCATCTGCAGAGATGCCAACTCTTACTTCTTTTTTTGGGGGGCAGTGTTTTGTGCTATGTTTTTGTCTTTATTTTTTGTTTTGTCATAGATATCTGTCATGCATTCCCCCATATTTGCTCGTCCTTCCATGTCATTGATGTCTTTTGCAAAGATGGATATCATTCCAGTTAGAAGATGACAAAGTGCGATAAGTTATGCATTTTAAGAAGCAAATACAGATATTGCTCTGTGTCTATGTAGAAATTTATCATTAAGTGTACTAATGGGAACATTCTCATTCATTTTACAAAAACATTAGGGTCACTAATGTTTTGATTTTAAGGTAGAATGAAAAAAGCATTAAGAAGGAGGAGGATGTTAGCATTCCAACATAATCTATAGTACCGTGTACCATTGTCCTTTTCCCTCACAAGTGATAACACCATGGTACAAAGACGACTGAAGAAGTGATTTAAATGATGCAAGGATTAAGTGTGTGGATCCCCCATATAGACTCTGATAAGGATATTCAAGCTTTACCCGCCTGAATCTTCTCTCAGGTGATGGAGACGGAAGCCGAGAGGGAGTCTGCCCGCAAGGAGGTCCAGAACCTCCAGCGTCGCTATGGCGACCTGGAGGAGGAGCTCCGTCTGAAGGAGAAGGACTACAGCATGGCCGTGGACGAGGCGCGGGCCGCCGAGCGCCGCATCACGGAGCGGCTGCGGGGCAGCGAGATGAACCTGGACGGCACGCGGGGGGAGCTGAGCGACATCAAGCTCAAGCTGAGCGCGGCCGAGGGGCGGGTCAACGGACTGGAGGCCCAGCTGGCTCAGGTCGAAGGTGAGCCTTGTAGCACTGGTTTCCCTCTATTATCATCTTATTGCTTTGGCATTATTGGAATCTAATCAGTACTCAACTGTTGGAAATTAATCATTATGGCTATTGAAACAGTGACACATTGCTTTAGATAGTGATGGTGAAGTCTGTAATGTGATTGGTCAATCAACCAAACAATATATCTTACATTAAGTGAATGTGGCTATTGCCCCCTGTGTGTTTCATGTTTTACATTGTTGGTATCATTCAGCTGCATGCACTTTAACTGTTACAATTTACTACTAGCTTGCAGCAGTTAGTTTATCTGAAAGAAAAGCAAGAAAGCACAAGTGGTGGGTAAACCAAAGTTTTCTGAAATACGAATGAGCTTACACTAAAAGATAAGATTGTTGCCCCCTGCTTGTTCTTATGTAATACAGGAAATGTCTGTTCTGATGCTGTATTCCAAGAGGTCGAATGGAATATGGCGCCAGATGGTAGATATTTCTCATATTATGTGAACAAGCAGGGGGTAACTTATAGGAAATGTAGTGCCGTGGATAGATATGATGGGGAGGACAGTCATGACAGTCATGTGATAATGGGGTCAATTTTGCTATTGGAAACTAATTCCACTTTTGTCAAAGTTTTGGCAGTTTATGTTTGGGACAGGTGGGGGTCATGACCAGTACCAATACATTTTTCAATATGTCAGAAAAGCTGGAAAAATATACATACGTTTGTATACGTGCTTGGAATAATCTCAACCTTGATGTACTTTACACAGGTGCAAAGCAAGAAGTGGAGTTCAAGCTGGGCAGCCTGCACTCCACCCTGCGCCGGACACTGGGCATCGGGGCCGGTGGCATGGGCAGCTCCACCAGCCTGACCAGCGGCATGTCGCCAGGCACCAGGCAATCACTCAGGGACAGGAGCCCCAGCCCCGTCAGGGGTCGCCGGACAAGGTCACCGGTCAAAGGTCAGTCACAAAACACTCGAGTCATTGCCTGGATGCTCATGATATAACTGGAAGTAGCAAGACTTAGCGATGTAAAGCTAGTTATGTTGTAGTTTAGGACTATATGAAAGAAAGGTGAAGATATGATGAGGTCTTTATGAGACAATAAAGATGATAAACTTGTGGTTAAGTGGGGCCCATAAATTTCTGGTTCAGAAATAAAAGGATCTTACTTTTGAGCTCACTGTGAACTTCAGCATTTTTGCATTACACTGAAAGCCAAAAAGTGAGATTTTATATACATGTCAAGAAAACTTGTATTATAAATTCATGCTGTAGCTACTGGGATGAAATTAGTGACAAACTTTTTCTTAGTTTGTCAGATACATCTAATAATATGGTAGCCTAAGATTATTTTTAACAAAATATGTGCTGTCATGTATAATTGACCAAGATATCTGTCTGTGATGACATGTTTTGTGTAGTGTAAACCCTTCAACCTGATAGGGAGTAATCAAGAGTCAACCCGTGACATTTCCCATACCATTCAGGTTTTGACAACACATTTGCATCGACGGCCGAGGGTTTGGGCTCCACCATTCCCCGCATTGGGTCGCCCGAGTTCCAGGACCGCTCCGGCAGCCCCCTCCCCACCAGGAGTACCTCCCCGACACGATTGGAGCAGCTGGTGGCTGACATCGACCCCGAGACAGTCAGGATAGCCCTGAAGGACTTCTCGCAGCAGCTCAAGGACACAGAGAAGGAGCGGGTGAGTTAGATGGAGCTTATTGACATTCTTAAAGGGATGGTATAGTTTTTGGTTGAGATTGGGATTCAGGTTTAAATTTTTGCTAGATGATTTGAAACTACTTAAATGGAATATTAAAGAGCATACCATTCAAAGAGGAATACAAAGTTTATTTGATGAAATCCAGCTGTGAAACGACCCAGATATCCAAAAACAAAGTAAAGCTAATAAAGGGTGGGACCCACCTTTTATTAGGACCACTTTGTTTTGCTTTGTTTTTGGATATCTCAATCATTTTACAACCAATTTCCATCGAATGAACTTTGAATCCCTCCTTGAATTGTATGCTCTTCAATATTTCATTTATTATAGTTTCGAGTCATCTCGCACAAAGTTAAAACCTGAATCCCCATATCAACCAAAACTATACCATCCCTTTGACAAGTCTGAAACACACTATACAGAAAACAGCTATCATTATCATTGTTGTTCTTGTTCTTATTTGTGGCAAAAGTACACAGACCCCTTTTAGATTTTCAGAGTTGATTTTTGAGAGGTTGAGTGACATTATGTTAGCAGTTTTAAAACCTCCTGCTAAGTTTTAGTGGCCTGATGTTGATGGCTGAACTACCGGCATCATGGTGGTCTGGTAACAAGATGTTTGCATCCATGGTAAAACCTCTGTACCGAGATATTACCTGGTGCTTATTGCAGTATTTTGTACTGTTTGTTTTTGAAAAAGGAAAAAAAAAAGGCAGGTTTCATGGAAAATACTGTTAATTCAATATCTTGCAAAATTACACATGTCTATCAGAGAAAAGGGTAAAAGTGCTGTTTTTCCACCAAAAAATAAACTTTTTTAGCCCTCAGAATACTGCAGTGCTGTTTACAAGGTAGGCATCCTTGCTGGTAAGAGATTTCATGGCACAAAGGTGATCCTTAATTTTTATGCCTCCGCCACGAAGTGGTGCCGGAGGCATTATGTTTTCGGGTTGTCCGTCCGTCCGTCCGTACGTCCGTACATACGTCCGCTTTCGTTTACGCGATAACTTGAGTAATATTGACTGGAATTTTACCAAACTTGGTCAAAGTATAAAGTATGATGGGGCAATTATTTGATTAGATTTTGGGTGAAATCGGCCAAAGGTCAAAGGTCAAGGTCAAGGTCAAATCATGAAATTGTATCCGTTTACGCGATAACTCAAGACCGGATCAAGCAAATTTCACCAAACTTTGTCGGAGGATGATGTGTGATGGGGCAATTACTTGATTAGTTTTTGAGTGAAATCGGACAGAGGTCAAAGGTCAAATATCAAGGTCAAATCATAAAATTTATCTGTTTATGTGATAACTCAAAACTGGACAAAGCATCTTTCACCAAACTTGGTCCAAGGATGATGTATGATGGGACAATTAGTTGAGTAAATTTTAGTGACATTGGCAAGAGGTCAAAGGTCAAAAGGTCAAGGTCAAATGCTAAAAATGTTGCTATTTCCCCCATATCTATGCAATGCCCAAAGGTATTTTCTTGAAACTTAGTGTAGACATGTACTACTGCGTTAAGATTCTCCAGAGAGAGTTTCATGTCATAAGGTCAAAGGTCAAAAGGTCAGAGGTTAGGTGAAAATGTTGCAATATCACTTTTCTCGCAAATGGTTCAATGTATCTTCATGGAACTTGGTACATATGCATGTACTGACTGGCAGGGATTATCTAGGGAATTTAGGGTCATGGGTCAATAGTGAGGGGTCAAAGGTCAAGGTCAAATCCTCAAAATTTTGCTATTTCCCTCATATACTAGTATGCTTGCATTATTAGTTTAAAAACTTAACATATACATACATTACCTAATGGAGATTCTCCGGGAAATTTCCAGCCAGAAGGTCAAAGGTCAAAGGTTAAGGGTCAAAGGCCAGGTTTCAATGCCCCCCCCCCCCCAAAAAAAAAAAAAAAAAAAAAAATCTATTTTGTACTGTAACTACACTCTTTCTTCATACCTTGGAAATTACTCAATGCATTAAACTTATAAAAGGGTCCGTCAGAAGTCAAGTAAAAATTCTCAATTCCCTAAATACGTGTACCTGCACTCAAAGACAATTATAGCAAACCCAGTTCAAGGAAAGTGAACATATTCAAGGTATTTCTGACAAACCTGTCATTTCAGTATTTTGCCAGTTATGTGAAACTGTCATCACACATTGTGAAGACATTGTACTATACACCTATTGGGAGAATCATGCATTATGGCGGAGGCATCAGTCGCCATAGCGACATTTCTAGTTCTTAATCTATTCTATACAAACGTATAATTGTAAGTGCCATAGATTTTACCCTCTCCCTTTTCCCTGACTGAAACCAATCTGTCCGAATGAAAACTCCTAAATTGAAAAAAAAAAGAGAAGAAACAAAAGACAAACAAAGTTGGTTGCTAAGGGCTCCGCCCACCTATGTCATGATTTTCTGCATCCAGGACGACGCCTTTGGGCGGATCCGCCTCCTGACCCAAGAGCTGGCAGAGAACGAGGAGGCCAGACACCGGGTGGAGGTGAGGCTAGAGAAGCTCCAGAAGACACTGGGTGAGGCGGAGGAGGGCAAGCGAGGGGCCGACGGACGGCTCAGCAGTGCGCAGACTGCCCTCATGCTGCAGGAGGAGACCATCCGGCGCAACGAACGGGATCGCAAGGGCATGCAGGTAGCCATCGCAAATTCAACAAATGGGGGCGGAGTGGGGGAGTGTCTTATTGATGTGGATTGAAACAGCAAATATTCTTTTGAGATGTGCATGGTTGCAGCACTCTTTGTGTATTCGATATGTTTTGGCCATGTATTATTTTGAGAAACTGTGACTAGTGTCATATTTAGCATCATTTGCATGGAAAGTAGTGGTGTTGATGGTTTGAGATGTTCATTTCGTGAAGTTATGTGGACATATTAATTGTTCACAAATCAGTTATGTGTAGGTGGAATGAGATGAAGTTTCGGGATACTATATGTACTAGTTTACTGTAAACACAGAATTTTTTGCGTACATTAATTTTCGCGTAATTTTGTGCTACTTCTAGCTAGCACGAATTCTAAAACCCGCGAAAATATCTTCACAATTTTCTCTGCATATTGAGATGGGTTGACAACTGTGCTTTGCAAATTCAACGACTGGCGAATATGATTTTTAGCCGCTCAGCGCAAAATATTAATCACACGAAAATATCGACATTTACAGTGCCTCGTTCACATCCCATCAATTTTCAGGAAAAGATCCATACCCTGGAACGCTCCCTCCAGTCCGCCGAATCCGAGAAGCGGAACCTCAACGACCGCATCAACAAGATGCGCCAGACCGAGCAGAAGGCCGAGGTGGAGAAGCGCAGCCTGCGCGAGGCTCTGGAATCGTCAGAGAACAGGGGCACACAGCTGGAGCTGAAACGACGGGCACTAGAGGGCGACCTTCAACGCTCTCATCTCTCCATGACAGACAAGGAGACAGAAAGTCAGGTACGTGCTAGACAGGAAATGTTATATCAGCATGAAATATTTGTTGCTGAGGCTTTTGCTGAAATTATGGGTTTTGAAATAATTTCTTGTATGCACCTTGATATCCTGTTCTGTTGTTAATATGTTGAGATTGTGGAATTAAATCAGTTTTAGTATCTCTCATCAAATTTTTGTGCAGAAATGGCTGCCCAAAATCAGACCTCCCAACCATTCTGAATTTGGAGGAAAGAATCTGAATTTTAACCATTCCCAGCTCTTGTTTCAGTAGAATTTTCCTATTTTTGTTGATAATTTTACTACATACTCCTAAGAGAACTGCTCTTTCTATCCTACTTTTGAGCCAAACCATTCATATTTTTCAGTCAGAAAGGTTGAGAGGTTTGCAGAATGTTTCTGTAAGAGAAAGATAAACATATTGGTGAAGACACGGTTTTGTGGTGCAGGTCAATCAAAGTCACCAAAGTTGTGTGTGCTTCTCTCTCCATATCAATCAGTCAAGTCAGGTAAAACTCCGGAGATCTGTGATTAAGTTCTTTCCAGCAGTCTTTGTCTTTCATTATCTCATCGATGTCTTGCGTCTTTTCTCTCTCCATAATTATATTCATCTCTCTTTTCCTTTTTGTGCAAAGGTGCTGCAAGACCGGATTGAGTCCCTGATGAGACAGATCCAGGACCTGGAGAGCAGGAACACCTCCCTACAACTGACCATTGACCGACTCTCCAGCTCTCTGGCCAGGTCAGAGGAGGGGGAGAACACTCTCAAGGACAAGGTAAGACCAGTGGTCCCTGATGGTTATCTTTGGCTACTTGTGATCTAGGGACACGAGAAGTCATTATTCCAGGAAATTCAGTGCAAAAACAGCACATAGATTTGTTGTGTTAAAAGGAGAAATGCATGTATGGGAGTGATTATTCGTATCAGAAGATTCACAAAAATGGAAGGAATGATATTGACTTGATCCGTGGCTCGTTATACATGGCATCTGGTGTAATGCATTTTAACTGATGCATCAGTATTAACAGGTCATAAAATTAAATGCTTCTGTCCAGTGAATGTTAGATGGTATGTAATGAGCCACAGCCACTAATAGTCCCACAGATTAACACAAAGTATGTGAAATGTTTCAATGCACAGAATGGGCATTACTGTCCCCTTTGCCAATCATTAATTTCAAGACAAATAATTGCTTTTCTCTATTCCCCCCCCCCTTTCATTCTACTCGCCCCTACCCCTTCCTCCCTCCATCTCTCTCACCCTTCACGTGCCCCTCCCCCGCCCTCTTTCTGCCCCCAGCTCCAGTCCCTGTCCCTGTCCCTCAATGACAGCACCATGGAAGCCACCCAGAGGCAAGAGGAGATGCACCAGCTACAGCAGACGCTGGCCAGCAGTGAGAAGGACCGCAGGGTGCTGCAGGAGAGACTGGACGCAGCCAGGTGGGTCAGGGGTTCAAGACGGGGGCCAACATGTTTTCTTCTTCTTCTTGAAAACGCATCCATTGTCAAATTTGTCACCAAGCCTAGCGCATTATCACAACAATGACAATTTGCACACTTGATACAAAGACCACAAAACCCCCTATTTAAAAAAAGAAAAAAAAAAAAACGTTTGAAACTGGAAATACTCTAAGTAAATACATTGGTGAATACACTTTCAAGGTTATTTATAGTAGATCCAGGGGTCAACAGGAATCAAATGGGAGGGGGGGGGGAATGGGGGTGGAACTTTTAACATTTAATGGTGTGTGTGGTTTTTTTTAACTGCATAGTTAAATTCTCTAAATACAGTGAACTTGGCAGGTATTTTTTACCAGTGTGATGGAATATGCAAATGGATACCATGCCCCCAGCTTTCAAAGCTGCCCCCCCCCCCTCAAGTTTCCAGTGTTCTCAGGTAGTAGTCTGCGAGAATGCATGGAAGGGGAACTTCCACTTCTGAGTTATGAGCGCAAAACCCCTGGGTCTCTTGTTTCTGTTTTAGCCTCTCAGTTCCTCTTGAGGTCATCTCTTTATTTTTCCTCACCTATGTCTTCCCCCCACCCCCCCCCCCAGCTTCTCTGATCTTTTCTTGTCTCTTTCTTTTCTCTTTTGTGTAATGAATGCCTGTTTCTTAAATGATATCAGATAGATCTCCGTCTTCATTCCATCATTTTAAAAAAAAATCTTTTTGCTTCTCCTCCAGACATGGATCGAGCGATGCCAAGAAGCAGAACCACCAGCTGATGGAGAGACTCCAGCAGACCCAGAACGACCTGGCAGAGTGTGAGCTCAGACGATCAGAGCTGGAGCAACAGATCAGGTCATCTCAGCAGGTGGGCATTGCTGACCAGAACCCCTGTGTTTGGAAGAGAGAGAGAGAGGGAGATGGAAAGATGGATAGAAGGATAGAGAGATGGAAAGATAGACGAATCATTAAATTGATAGATAGATAGATAGATAGAGAGATAAATCAGTAAATTGATAGATGGATAGTTAGGTAGATGAATTATCAAGATATCGTAAAACGAGGAATGTTCGCGTGCATTATAATTTTGCAAATTTCGCGAGTGCCAGGATTCGCGAAATTAAGATGCAGGCGAAAATTCTTGTCTACACTATATGCATTGAATGCCAGTGGAAGTTTTCGAAAATCTCATGCCGCAAAAAAGGCCGTCTGCTTCAATTCGCGAAATATTCATGCCAAGAATACATTGTGTTTTACAGTAGATACAGAAGATGAGAGAGAGAGAGACTTATAACTCTGTCCTTCTGAGTTCTATGGATTTTATAACCCTCATATATAATTTTGTTGTATTGTATCTAGTGCAACAGAGGACACTGGGGATTAAAATGTCTCTTTTTAACCAAACTCTCTGCAGGTGTTGAAGCAGCACCAGGATTCAGAGGAGATGACGATGACACAGATCCAGCGGCTGCAGGCAGAGAAGCGCTCCCTCAAGGAGCATGTCACCACCCTCCAGAAGGCCTACTCCAATCTGGAGCAGGAGAAGAGGGAGGTCCAGCGCAGCGCCGGCCGTCTCGAGAAGGACAAGACCGCCCTCAAGAAGACTCTGGATAAGGTATCGTGAGAGCTTTGCTTTTTCCTGCCTTCACGTCACGTCCAACTTTTTAGAAATGTGGTGTAGTGGTTTAATCTGTGGACTCTTGATCAAAAGATCCTCAGTTCAAATCCCTTTCTCCCTTCCTGAGATGCTTTACCATCTATGTTGATCTTTACCCACATGAATAATAATTGATATCTGCCAGTGCTTGAGAAGTAATTGGGGCCAGGTCCTCCAGGAGAATTAAAGAGGCAACCATTTTTAGATATGGTCGTATCAAACCAGCTTTAGATATAACCTTTCTGTCATATATTCAAAGTGTGATGAGATATGTCTTTGGCAGCAACAGAACCATTGTCTCACTGCACTCAAACTTGCAGCTGCTTTGAAACTGCCTATTCACATTACACCCTTGTTTTACTAGTCATAGAGTGCTCTCATCCAGAGGATATGATAGTTCATCCATTTAGAGCCAAAAGGGTGCTAGTACTGTAGGTCTGTGGAGTAATTTCCCTGTAATTCTCAGCTAGCCATTGATCCAGTCATGTATCCAAAGGATACCAGCAAAAGGGTACAATTCAGCCATTTAGTCTATTTAATCTGGTGCATTGGAGGTGTTTTACACAAAGGGCTTAATCAGAAAGTAAAAATAAAACAACACAAAGCAAAAGAAGAGGAAAACTTTCAGCATATATGTACTATATCCCCCCTTCGCATTTCAAATTTACAATGATTTCTTACATTTTTATTCATACTATTTCACAGGTTGAGCGTGAGAAGATGCGGCACGAGGAGGCGGTGATGAGGGCAACGTCTGAGAAAGGAGCCTTGGACCAGTCCCTCAGCTCTTTGGACCACGAGAATGCCGAGATGCAGCGCCAGATCCAAGCTCTGCAGGCTACCCTGGCTGAAACAGAGCAGCAGCATGCGCAGAGGTACATACACTGTATACAGTGCCCTTGTTTGACCTTTTGAAGAGATGGTATCGTAGTGATCTTGTATGCAGACTTTTCCCATACTACCTTCAAGAGGTCCTCTCTCTGCTTGAATTTTTAGCTATTTTTGTGGTGTCAATTATCCCCATTGGCTCTACTTCCCCTCTTGCCTCCCTTAGCAATGGCCCATTTCTTTAATTTCTGTTTTGATGGAAGAAATTAGATGACACCTTGAATAATGCATATCAGCATGTCTTCACATGGATTTTAAAGGAATAGAAAAGATGTGTGTATTGATGATTGCAACTTTCTTTTCTGTCACACTTACTTTGACTGTGACTTTCCATTTAGAAACAGTTCATTCAAAATTAAAAGTAATATAAGCCAGTTCAAATCAGTGAGAAGTAGATGTACAACCTGTAAGCAATTTCTAGTGAAGTAGAAAACTGTCCTTTTGGAGAGAAGTTATTTACCAGTGAAGTTTCCATCATAAATATAAGTGCATGCATTTATTAATTCATCCATCCATTTATCCACCAACCCATCCATTTATTTATCTACCCATTTATCCATCCATTCGTTCATTAATTTATTCGTACATTCATCCATCTGTCCATCCCTTTATCCATCCCTTCATCTGTCCATTCATCAATCAGTCCATCCTTCCATTCAACCATCCATCCACCTATCCATCCCTCCATACATCCCTTTATCCATTCATCCATCCATCTATCCATCCTTTTGATAATCTTACAGTTGTAATATCTTTTCATAGTAGATAACAGTGGTAAGTTGTAATGGTGCTCCCTCATGACAATGATACCACCCTCACATGACTGGCATGTCAGTCACATTAACTCTCCTGGAGCCCAGACACTAATCACCCTCCTACCTCTCTCTCTGATCCGTAGGTTGATAGAGCTGACGACGAGACACCGGCAGGAGACCGAGATCGAGACAGAACGGCTGCGGACGGCCCAGCTCCAGGCAGAGCGCACCCTGGAGGCCAGGGAGAGGGCTCACCGTCAGCGGGTCAAGGGGCTCGAGGAACAGGTGAGTTGGTGAAAGGGAATTCCCCTCCCCTTACCCTATTCCACAAAGTTGTTAACCCGTTGAGGACGGTTTGATTTTGCTACGACATGCATTTCCTGCAGACACCTGCCCGAGTATACTCGGGACTCGTCCTCAACAGGTTAATGAAAGGACACTAAATCATAGATGATGATATGAACACTTTTAATGGGCCATTATCTCTCATAAATAGATACTGGCGGTAGAGTGAAGATTAAAGAGAAGAGAAGATTAAAGGTTTTGATGCATCACTTTTTTATTGAACATCTCCATGTAAAGATTTTCTTTTCTCTACAGTATGATGCTGAATTAAATCACTTTGAAATTGTCAGTTCAATCTTCTAACCTAGGAAACTAAGTGCAAAAAAAGAAGAAGAGAAATTTGAAGTTGTTATCTTGTGATACAGCCTTGATATTCTCACACGTTGTATGCCACAAAAACATCCACAGGCAAAATGATGCCATGAAGCAGGTGCATGTGCAAGTTGAACTGAAATTCAGAAATAATGAATCAGTCAAAACTGTGTGAACACAGTCCTTTTTTTTTAATGGGAGGATGCCAGCTCATGTGTTTTATATCTTGAATATATTTTTATCCTTTCCCCGTGATTGCGCCAATTTCAGAACTCCACCTTGAAAGACCAACTCCAGCGGGAGATCAAGAAGCGTCAGCAGTACATCTCCATGAGTTCCAAGACCAACGATGAGATCCAGGACCTACGCAACATGCTCAGTAAGTTTCTCAGCCAAGGCCTGTTCTTAGTTTTGTTTTAATCTGTTTTTTTCTTTTAGCTCAATATGAAAGATGTACTAAAAAAATCGTGTAAATTGTGACAGTGTTGTAGCAGGTAAATATCAATATATTCATTTCATCCTATGGTTCTCGAGACTTATTTAAATTAATTGCCAATTTCTTTTGCCATTCTACTTCATGAGCAAATTTCTGTTGATGAAGCTAATCATAATTGGTATCATGTGAAATACAAAAGGGTCTTTGTCAGTGTCTAGTGTCAGTGATAAAATCAGGAGGGAATTTCATGAAGCATTTTGTCAGATATTTTTTTCTGTCAATCTGTTATAAGCTACTAAAATCCTTGCATATGACTGGCTGAGAGCAAATTTGTCCGACAAGTTTGTCAGACAAAACGCTCCATGAAATGCCCCCCAGAATCCCAGGTACAAGACTGCTTGTTTTAAACTCCCAAACTTAACCTCTGACCCCTGTTCCATACGTGAATGTTTCTTTCCCCACACTAGGTGAGTCCCTCCACTCCGTCTCGCGCGACCCGACCCTCGATCCCATCCTGCTGGAACACGAGACACGAAAGCTGGACGAATCCATGGGCTACGGCTCTGCGTCGCGGCTGTCGGCCCGGGGCCCCTCCCCACCCACGAATCTCTCCCCGCGGCTGGCCAAGGACCGCACCCGGAGTATATCCCCGGTCAGGCTGGGCCAGCCCTCCAACACCTCAACTCCTGCCTTAGGTTGGTGATCATAACATAGTTCTCTATGTACTGCAAAAGTGGATATTTTCATGCGAGTAATTTTTTGCACTCAGCCGGGAAAGATGAAGTTTGCCTGCTTTCAATTCTCCACAATCAAGACATTAATTAGTGGAACATATAACAAGCAAAAATATTCATGTGCTTTAATTCTTGCACTAGATTTTGTAAGAGAATTTCCACTTTTACAGTATGCCCTTTAGAGAGGCTTGGTATTTGTTATAGTGTCGTTGAGATGGAGTGTGTGCAACAAGTACTGACATGTCATAAATCTAAATATACGGTTGATTTCTTAAATTCTGTTGTATTCAAAATCAAAATCTGCTCATACTTTTAAATACCCATTAGTAACTGAACTGCCAGAAACTGCAAGTCTTATTACTCCCTAAAATCCCTGAAACCGCCTGTCCGCTTTTGTATAGTTGTATGCTTTACCATTTTTATTGATTTTATATATAATATATAATTATGTAATTTGAAAGAGGTCAAAGGTCACCAAAGTATGTAAGAAATACTTCTGTGACACATCATTTTCTTGGTAAAGTCTAAATAGGCATGCAGATAAACATAACTTGCAAATTTCACAAATGACTACAATGCAGAATATATACGGTATAACACCATCTCATAATGGGCATTATGTAGTGAGGAATGAATGCAAACCTGTAGATACAGAGAGTACTTTTGAAATATGATGCGAACACTTTCTTATTATCAACCAATGATTGAAAGTTGTGTTGCTTTTGTATTTAACCTTCTGATGATTAAATACGGTGATGTTTGTCTCCCTCTTTCTCTCCAGACACCAAGCTTCGAAGCAGCAGCGCAAGAACCCGCTCAGCTCGCGGCCTTAGCCCGACCTCGCTGCGCGGCTCGCTACGCAAGTGAGCACGCCCTCGTCTGCTCAAAATCCAGCTGCCATTCTTTTTTCTTTTTTTTAGGCCCTCAGCAATATGTCAAGACATTCTATGAAGCATTCCAAGAAGAACAGAATGAAGTTAGACAGAGAGAGAAACGAAGAGGAAAGTGAAAAAAGAGCGAAGTGATATTTACTTCTTACATCTTGTTCTTTAGAGGTATAATCATGAAAAGGTACATTCCTGTAATATATGGTTTTGCCAATTTTCATTGCATGTTGTACAGTGGTGGGAATACACTCACAAGAAAAGACCAAGCCTTGGCCAAGATGAATGTTTAATCACTATCAGTGTTCAGCTGTTTTCATAAGACCTTGCAAGTTTTTTACATTATCGTCAGTGTGAGCCGGATCTAAGATTGTTCCTAGTCTTGTTTTCAGGTGTTTGTAGATATTTCCATGTGCCCATGGTGTACAAAATGTCGATGCTTTCCTTGCTTTGGCCTGCAAAAGAGAGAGAACAGAAAATGTGATGAGGATGAACTTGAGGCCATTTTCTTAAGTGCCATCGAAAAATCAGCGGTCTGTATAAGTAGCAAGCGAGAGAGGGTTGGATATGTCGGGGGGGGGGGGGGGGAGGGATGACAAAGTGTGGACTGGAGTTGTGTAAAGTGGCAGGACCTGTTCACACACAGTGGAGTCTGTTATCAATGGAGAGCTGTGGCTCACCTTTGGAGCACGATGAGATCTACAAGCTGTTTAACTGTTCAGCTCGCTATCATGCAGCTCGATGGCGTCAAAAACTGCTACTTACTCAAGACTCGAGCCAGTGTTCTCTCCCATCGCACACACACCAGAATGGTATCTATAATGCCACGGTGCTCAGTAATTTATTCACAGCAACAGTAACTTGTTTTGTAACAGTAGTTTTATCAGGACAGCAGTTTACACAAGGCTTTGCAGATACATTTCTGAAGGATAGGGAAGAATATAGAAATTGTAGAAAAGAAGAATAGAGAAGTTTGCTTGATTTTTTTTTTTTCAGTATTAGGTGTAGCATGGTTGAATTGCAGAAAAGCTTTGTTGTCGCATGTAGATTCATTAGTTTTATTCAAGGAAATATGCAATTCATAGCACGTTTTACACCTAAAAGGTCACTCCTCTGGAGAGGAAAGTAATCTTTGCTTCATACTCCCAATGAAGAAATTTCCAACCATTTGTGTTTAATTAGTCATGTATCACCATTTTGCAATTTGTGTATTTTGTGATGACATGTGTGTATTAAGTTATCGTATGCCAGGTGTTGGACCAGTCCGAAGTGTTTTACAGCAAAGTGGTTATGTGGCGTGACGCTTAGAGGTCAATGATGAGAAGAATACCTTGTCATTCTATGACTGGAATGTAAATTAAGACGTCTTTGATTGTGGTTTGTGAAGCCAGAAAATGTGTTTGGAAAGGATGTTGGATGTTATCATCATTGTCATCTATCAGAAATCAAATAATCATCATAATCACTGCTAATCTAAAAGGAAAAAAAGATATTGAATGTGAGATCATCTAACAAGAAATATTTTTCATCAGGGCTTTCAAACATTTGTAAAGGGAAGACCGATTCTAAAATCTTTAATGAAATCAAATTGTCTTCTGAAGGAATGAACTTGCTCGGTTTCTGAAGTAGGAATGTACCCACTGTGCTCTTTCTCTCAAAAAAGTTGGGGTAAGTTCTTACTACCTGGGATATATTGGGCACATGTTAGTTTTACACCACCATTGCGTAAATGAACACTTTTTTTTTGAAGATGTGCAGTTTGTCCCTAATAATGTGACAGTTATTGTATTCCTCGCATGTTGCTGCTGGTTTGTATGTTCTTTTGCTGATTGTGTAATGTGTGTAACAAATGATTAAGTATGATTGTTCTGTTTTGAAGATAGTGGATAGGGTTTCTTTGCTTAGGAGCTCTTTTTGCATGCATATTTCTTGATTGTTTCATGTGAAGGTTTATGTGATGCTGAAAGTGTCTTCTTTTTTCGGGGGGGGGGGGAGGGTTATAGATGTCCTAGTTTTGTTTTTAATGAGAGGGATTCATGGAATAAGTCTGCTGTGCTTTATCTTTTCAAAGATATTAAGTAATGAAGGAGAAAAGTATCTTCTGTAAATTGAAGATGCTGAGATTGAGTGGCCTGCGGTACAGTGCGGTTTGACGTTTGTACGTTTTTGAATTTATGCATCTTCTTCTAGTTCATGTGGGATTAGGGCGCAAATTTCAAAGCTTATGTCGCTGGTCTTTGTGTGTTCTATCGTTTGTCTCTTTTTTTTTTTCCCCAATCGATTTTTACCCTGAACCATTCTAGATGCTTGTTCTTTGTTTCTACCAGTTTCATGTGATGAAAAAAAAAAAGATTTGATTTTGTTTCTAGTGTGCAGTAGGATTTGTTTGCAATGAATCGCGTGCCAATCAGGAATGTAAATTTTTTCTTATCTCTGTCGCTGTTGTTTGCAGCATTTGAGAGGTTACTCCTTGTCATGCTCTCTATTATATAAAGATGAAAATGTGCAGTCGTGCAGTGTAGTGACTCCATTTGCAATCTGCAGAAAGATTGGGTTTACCGTGATTTAGTTCACTTCCTAGGAATAGCATTATTGTTTGTTTTCAGTGTTTACATAAACCTGGGTGTTTTTACCACTGTCCGAGGCTTACTATTTGTGGAGTGGGTGGGGGAGGTTTGTTTGCTTCACCATTGTTATTGTTGTTGTTCAGGTTGTTGTTGTTCAGGTACGTGTCAGTATCAGCGAAGTCATCCGTGAACAAAGGAAAAGGGAATTGGTTGTTGTTGTTTTTTTGTCCTAGATGCTGACTCGTCGAAGGGAAGTGAGAAGCGACTTTCAATTGTACAGGATTTCAATCATGAGCTTCTACTGCGACAATTCCCAATCAGAATGCTTTATGACAATTGGAACCACAAACCTTGATTTTTTTTTTTTTTCGTCTTCTTTCATTTCCGTCCACTTGATTATATCACTTTCTATTAACATTTTGTTATTTTGTGTATGTAAAAGAAAAATAAAAACAGGTAGAAACTACAGCATTGTTAGCATCAGGGACGCTTTCCAAACTGTCTGTTATTATCATCACAATGTCATTCTTTGGATGTTTTTGCACTGTGAATATTTGACCTCCCAACTGAAAAACAATCTTTCATTTTGTCAGAGTAGCAAGTATTAGTTGTCCCAATCCCCTAGAAAAAAAATGGTTTGGCCCAGTGTGCATGATTGGCCAAAATACCATTCACGGAATTCTCCACCTTAAAACAGGGGTTGCGTCTGATAAAAATCTTGCTCTCCTTGGGGCTTAATGAATCAGTCACATCCTTGTGGGAAATGCACCTTACAATATTTGCACAAGTGAGATACTGCATGAAATTGTATTTGTCCCACCCCAAAAGAAAATGAGGCGAGCCCAGTGTGGGTGATCAGTGTGTACTACTCATGGAATCCTCCACCTTGAAAGAGGGGTGTGTGCTGTTGTGACTCTTATGAAAGCCTTAACTCTATGTGGCCTTGTAGGATCACTGCGTGCCATATTTTGATATATATCAGCAACATCTGTGGGAGATGAATTATGACAGTGTGGCTAATTCATCCCCACAGTTTTTGATGCTTGAGAAAGGGGATGATACAAGATTAAGTGTGTTCGTTTTTAATCTCTTTGTAATGTAGATAGATGATATGCAAGATTTTAATCCTGTCTCTGTGTACTAGAACAAATTACAACTGAGTTTGCTTCATTCAATCAGGATTCTGGAAAAAATTATATGCAATCTTTTAATGAGACTTTTCTATTTTTACCATGTTGTCTACTATATGTATATACAGAGATAGGAGAAAAAAATTCCCGAAAAATGAATGTGATAATTAAGATAAAAGAAATTCAATGTGTGCTGTGTTTTAGCAAATTTCTGAGAAAGAAAATAAAAGCAGTGAAAAATTCTATCCGAGTGTCGTGCCTTGTAGCTAATACGTGTAGCCTGCCAACTGAGTATGTGATACTTGTGTAACGGTCCATAGGGAACGTAACTTTTGTCAATTTGAGTGAGCCGGAAGGTTTCTGGAGAAGTTTTCATTCTGTGTGATGTGAAGGTCTATGGATAACAGTCTTTGCTGCATTCTCCTTGATGTGAAAAAAAAAAAAAAAATGACGATGAAATAAAAACTGTAAAGAATGAGTCCTGTGTGTATCGCCTCCCCTTCTCTTTGTGTTTTCATCTTGGCAATAACTGTTCAACTGGTATTTACAAATTTATACAAATCTGTCCCAGGATACTGCTAGGATATTTTCTTTCAGTTAAATTGTAAGGATTCCAGGAACTCTACGGCCCAAATTCACGAAGGTGGTACAAATGAAACCATGGTTTAAACCATGGACAAAAACCATGGAGCACCAAGTGTCGCATGGAATATTTCGTTACGAAATCGGTCATTTCGTCGATTAAATAATTATTTTGTGACGAAATGACAACATTTTGTAACTACATGAACATTTCGTCTACTAAGTGATAATTTCGTTAACGAAATGGTCATTTTGTCGAGGAAATGACCAATTACGTAACGAATATTCCATGCGACACTCCATGGTTTTTGTCCATGGTTTAAACCATGGTTTCATTTGTACCACCTTCGTGAATTCGGGCCTACATGTCTAGTCAACTAAATTTTATCGGAGTCTTAAATGCAAAATTGATGCATGTTGACTTGTGTGAATTCATGATGCCTTTAATATTGCTTATGTAGCCAAATGAATATCTGAATACATGTCATACTACACTGTAGAATATTTTATAAGAAATTTTCTATTTTTCTTCAGATTACTTGGATATGCCACAAACACACACATACACACACACACACACACACACACACACACACACACACACACACACACACACAACAAAATAAAACAACAACTTTCAAACCAAGATTCTCTCAGTGACATCATCTAGCAATCATTGCCATAGTACTAATATGATTAACAAAAGACATCGGTATGAACCTTACCCTCCACGGAGTATTAAAAAACTTGCTTATTGCCATGTTACTAATATGATTCTCAAAAGACATGGCAGGGGAACACTGTTCCATTATATTTCCAAGAGTATCATGCCCCATTATTATACAGGTCGTGCACAGTCTCGTAGTGGCATTGTGGCCAGTCACAGACCAGTGTATTTGGGCAGACTATTCAAAATCATCAGTTATACCATTATTTCATCACGATATGGCAGTCAGTTATTTCCAATTCAAGTTACCTTCCTGGCATGCTCAAACTCAAATACCTCTGTTTACGTTCACTTTTTGTTTTGTATATTGCTCTATCACAACTAATTAATGCACCTTGCTTTACTTATGAGTCTATTCGATTATTTAACCCTCCCATTTTCAATTTTTCATATATCTAGTATTTTTCCACATCTATTTTTCATATTCATAATATACATTGTAAATGCACATTTTTATCTTTTCTTAAACCTTGGTCATAAAATACGGGCTACGACAAAGCATTGCATTCGAAGGTGCAGCCACGTTACTGCTTTCCAAGGGCACTTTTTTTCCTTAAGCTTTACTTACATATTCTTCAGAGAAATATTCTGGGACAAATTATTTGTACAGGGCCTCGATATTTTTTTTCTCTCTCTTCTTTTTTCTTTAAAACAACAATATATTTAGTGAAAAAAAAAAACTAGTTGTAAATGTTATCCAAAATCTCTTTCCCCATCTACATTGCGGGGTCGAATGACAAATATAATGGTAAATTGATTCTCCCTTGAATTGAAATCATTTTGTTTAGGTTCATAATTCTGTATTGTGTTGTCATCATATGGATCATAATTTTGTGAAATCATTGACAATTTAACCTCCGGCTACAAGGATGATCTTTATTGAATAATGGGGATATTATTAATCATAACGGAGGTTGAGAGGCACAAGGACCGTGATGACATACACGGGGATCCATTTTTTAATCTATTGCTTTGAAGAAAAGGTCAGAAGTTCTGAAGGTTGCAGGGAAAAGGGGGATTTCGGACAATTATGGCATGGATGCATCTTGAAACATTTCTCTAAAGAATATGCAAGTAAAGGTTAAAGAAACTAGATATATCGCTACGGCTACTGATATGCCTCCGCCATAATGCATGGTTCTGGCCTATAGTACAATGTCTTGACAATGTGTGATGACAGTTTCACACAATTGGCAAAATATTAAAATGACAGGTTTGACACAAATGTGCTGAATGTTCACTTTCCTAGAACTAGGTTCAATTGGATGAATGATTAAAATGTCAGAGTGCATGTATTTGGGGAACTGATGATTTTTACTTGACTTTTGACCCTTTTATAAGTTTATGCATTGAGTAATTTTCAAGGTATTGAGAAAAAGTATAATTTCAGTATCAAATGGGAAAATAGCATTATCTAAACCTGGCCTTTCACCTTTGACCTCACAGTTCCAAAGAGAATCACTGTTAGGTTGAACATGCATGAATATGTAAGTTTCATGATGATACCTCGAGTTACTTTCGAAATATGGAGGAAAAAGTGCAATTTAGCACTTTCACTTGACCTTTGACCTTTTGGCAAGAAACTTCCCCCAAAATATACATTGGGTAATACATGCCATACATCAAGTTTAAAAAAAAAAAAACTTCAGGCATATTGCATTTTAAGGAAAGTAGTGATATTTTGAGGAGTCGACCTTGACCTTTGACCCCCCTGACCTTTGACCCATGACCCCCCAACTTCCCTAGATAATCACTGCCCATCGGTACAAGCATATATACTAAGTTCCATGAAGATACCTTGAACCATTTGCGAGATATGGAGAAAAACATGAAATTTAAATTTTTTTCACAAAATAACCTGTGACCTTTGACCTTTGACCCTGTGACCCTAAAATCCACACAAAGTATTATCCCCCAAGGATATACCCTCATACCAAGTTTGATGTAAAACCACCACACGGTTCTTGAGATATTGACAAAAACAAAACGGGACGGACGGACGGACGGACGGACGACCCGAAAACATAATGCCTCCGGCCACTTCGTTGCGGAGGCATGAAAAAAATAGATTGCTTTGTAGTGCCCATGCATATTTTAGGACTAGGGTTTAAGGAAAGATAAATATAGGTGTTCATGTTATATATTCGTGTCGAAACTGTACTCCGACTGCATTCACAGAGAGTAGCATCTTATAGCACATGAATATTGCAGTCTGTCCTAACATTTCAACGATCCATACTATGTTCGTTGCCCGCCACCTTTGGCAGCTTGTTGAAGGAAGACGCGTAAAAACGCGTATCTGCTTTGATATCTGCGCTTTCGTAGGAGTTCCTTTCTCCATGTTGCACCTCACTGGTTTATTACGACGACAAATTTCGAGACAACATATTTCGACACTGATGTACACGCATATCATAATTAAGAGAATCATCAAAATGATTACTTTAATGAACTTTGGTAGAAATCATTACATGCATTTGCGTATATAAACAGTGCCTATATCACGATTTGGTAAACACGCATCGAAAAAAAAAACGCTCAAAATTGGACTCCATGCCATGATACATACATACTGCGAAACTAGTTTTTGTCTAACATACAACTGTAAGACAGATCGAGCCCCCATACACACAATGTAGACTGTTTTGACATAGCCGTCAAGAGTCCAATATTAACGGAGGCATTTATACTTCGAAACTACATGTATTAGTTCACATGAAAAATTCCAAGGTTAGATTTATCGCAGCGTAAGGGAATCTCATTGACACGTAAGATTTCGAAGAGAATTCGCAATAATCCATATTCATAACTCATTTCCACTTGTTTCAAGAAAGAACAATGTTATGATCACTTTGTGCTTTTCATTGCTTTCTCTCTCCCTCTCTCTCTCCCTATCTCTTACATACATACATACACACACACACACACACACACACGCACATGCACATACACCAGACTATGTACAATATAGCCTCTAGCAAGTATATAGTAAAACTCAACCTTTTGCATCAGGTAATATTATGTTCACATACACAAAAATATAGATGCTAATCCTACCCACTCCGACTTTTAATCAATGTATCCAAAAGTGGGGATACACTTACTGTTGGTACGGACGTTGAGATCTGTAATTCTTTTTTACCTTCTACAAAGTCATTCACTAAAAGTTATAGTTCTGACCACCATGATAAGTCAAAAAAGGTCTCTTATAATCTGAACTTTCCTGATTTTAAACATCGCATAGGAGGTGTATGGTTTATTTCTCCCGTTGTTGATGACCCGTTTATCACAGAAAGAAGAACCTAGTGCATCTGCAAGCCTTATGAAAAATATAATATGTAACAGCAATAGCAATCATTCTTCCGTGACTTCATAACCCAACAGCAAAATATGGCACAATGACGGGAAGTTTGCACAGTCACAACAAATAAAACTCCCACACCACGGGTGACAATGCCGATATAGAAGTTCACCAAAAAATAAATCATGCGTGGGTAGCTTACCAAAGGAAGATAGAGCGACACATACAAACAAATTGTGGAGTTAAGGTAATGTGGAGGCTGATTCTGGAACACTTTTGTGTATAATTATTGTACGATGAACTTAATTATTTGCCGAGGCAGCGGTACCCGATTGTGTAGTATAGATGTGAGAAACACGCACCCATATTACTGTATAGGTAAAATGTCTGGCATTAATCTTTGCAATCTACCTATCAATATTAACTAAGATTTCTTACACTAGAATCAGTATGGCAAGTACAGTACAGTTATATGCTGCTATGGTCAACTGAGCGTCTTAAAATCATGTTTTGTTAATTAAAATTGATGCGATCAGAAATAAAGTTGTCGCTTATAAAGTTAAAATGATAACATTAAAGTAAATACAAAAGATTTTGATACTGCTTAAATCGCCCCGTGTATTAAAGACACTTGGCTTGGTCTGGCCCAATAACAATTAGCTTGCTCATCATACTATCACCAGCCTGATGTCGATAGAAAGAAATTACGGTGGCATTGAGTGTATATTACATAAAGGTGAATGGATATTGGAAAGTTTGCTCTAATCGAGAGTCACTTTGAACAGTTCATTGTTTTCACTGGAGTCGGGTCGGATGGATCGACGTTGATAACCTCCGCTCATCTGGCTTACGATATCCCACTCATGGTCCTAGAGAAACGTCAAGTGATTTAGATCCCCTTGGATCCCCTTGAATAGCTCCCACGCAGGCAACAATTGAAAAGTTAAAGTCCCATTGAGGTTTGTTATCCCGTGCAGGAGGATGCATCACGCAGACACCATTAACTCTTCCGCTCGTTGGAAACCAGATCGTTTTATATGCAAGTGGTAATTGTCCGATCATGTGATGTCGAAGGGGTTAATCTTGGAGGGACAAACGTCGAGTCCGATGAGCTCCATGCAAACAATCCGACTGCTCATTCGAGCGTCATGACTTGCACAAATTCTGGAGGGACCAAAGTATCAAGAATGGGTACGATGATGACGCTATGATAGCAAAAGTTCCAGCTGACTTCCAGATAATGTTAATGTAATGTAAACAATAACAACGATGAGGTAGTATCAGCGTCATTCGAAAATGACAAAACAAATGCAATTCTGATGGTGTGAAAACCGACAAGAGAGTCATATCCTTTCCAAATACCCAAAATATAATAGAAACAAAAATCACGAGCAAGAACAAAATATATTCTATATAAAACATTGATGACGACAACTTATGTGTAGCCTCTACTATATGGTAATGGTTATTTACATTGAGAGGGGAAGTAACTATGTAGGCACAACTTAAATCATACGACTGTTTAGCGATAATAAATTGCATTATACGTACTCTAATATAAGAAAGAGATAGTGTTGATATTGAATATTAATTTCTTCTGAGATTGGGATTGTGGAAGTATATATATGGAGGCAAGAGCAAGTTTGAAAAGTGAGATGAATTTGGAAGAAAAGTGGCCCCATAATTGATCGCAAAACTTGCTATCTTAAGGAGGTACGCATTGTAGCATGTTGTAGAATGTTGACATGTTCAAAATAGCTCCTTTTTAATTTTGTTTTTATTGGAACAAATTAAAATCGACAAAACATTTACAACAATCATTAAATGATTACAAATCGCACAAAGACAAATTAATGGTTACACAAAATAAAAAGGTATATCAGCAAAAATATACTACCCTTAATTAGCATCCCCATCCCCATGCCCCCCCCCCCAAAAAAAAAGGCAAGTGACGACTTAATATAAGTTTAATCAAAACAAAATTAAGTGATTTAGTAAATTTTAGAAATTTACACAAAAATGACAGATAAAAATAGCTGGATTTATGCAGTAGTTTTCTAGCAAATAAAATGATAACATTGATAGACACCAGCTGGTGATAAAAAACAATATACATGCCAGTTTCAATTACTACATCAAATAAACTGAATTAAAGTTACTAAACATGAGTTGTTTCATAATAAGTCGGACATAAATCCACGAACGAAAAAAAAATCGTACTATCCATGAAGGAGAGATGAAACGAGGAAATGATCAGAAAAGTAAAAAAAAATGGCAAACGTGTACGATCGATGCACGACCTCACCTTCGTACTCGATTTTACCGTCGCCGTCGATGTCGGCGTCATTCACGAACTCCGTCACCTCGTCCTTGTCGATTCCCAGGCTGACGAGCACATGATGGAGAACCGAATTTCTGCGATGAACATGGTCGATAGTTATTTAATCACTATGGTTACAAAGATTATCCAGAAGTCTGACTCCAAGGAAAGCTTTAATTGTTTTACTATACGAGCTTGGTTAATTTTCTGACAATCTGTGGTAATAATATCTTGTATAGAGAACCTTGGAATGTATAATTGCAGTAGAAAGGGTGGTAATGGTGTAATATCAACAGTAGTAGGCCTCGTAGTAGTAGTGATGATGATGATAACGACGATGATAATGGTACTACTACTACTACTTTTAATGATGATGATGATGATGATAATAATAATAATAATGATAAAGAATAATGACATTGATAATAACATTGTTAGAGTAGAAACTCACTTATATTGGAAATTTGTTGACAACCAACATGTGTTACTGGAAATAAAATTTCATTGAATTTCATCAAATATTCAGCTGTCAACGCCACAGTCTTCATCAAAAGTTGAACACCAATTTTAATAATAATGTTCCTAGAGTTGATTGGTGACCTTTGAACTCACTCGATATACCCTTGTCCAAACTTGTCGAACACCCTGAAGGCTTCCCGGATCTCCTCCACGTCCGTTTCTTCCTCCATCTTCTTCGTCATCACCATTAGAAACTCCGAGAAGTCGATCTTCCCGTTTCCTAAAACCATTGAGGACAAGAAAAAGAAGTAGATGATACTCGAGACCGATGAATTTTGTCGCTTCACCTACCGTCAGTTCTAATTTAGACCTCGTTTACAGTGAGTGAAAAGCCCGGCCTTTATTTCACTGTAAACGCGCAAAAGGCCAAATGCGGTACCAAAATCGGCAGCGCATTTGGCCAAGCTCAGGAGGTCCGTTAACAGTCCGCGGCTTGGCCCGGCCCTGCTGCACTCTAAACGGGGTCCTAGACGATATTCAGCATCACTATCAACATCCTCAATTGACTGCAACCATTCTGAAAAAAGTTTGCGACCGACAATGACCGATACATCACGTCAATATTGTGGACTGACCTTCGCTCATTTCCATTTTCATTTTATTTCAACACGGCAATAAAAAGGAATTTGCTCAGCCATCGGCTGTTGTTCTGCAAGTCCGTGCATGTATACAATAAAACAAAAACAACAACAACATAGATTCATAGATTTAATGCCATAGCAATGATTAGAAAAAAAAATCACCAAGAGAGAGAAATATATATATATACATATATATATACATATATATATATATATATATATATATATATACATATAGATATGTATATATATATATATATATATATATATATATATATATATATATATACAGCACATGGAGAAAATACAGACATTGACAAGAGATTGACATAAAACAGATGTCAATAATACTCATCGCTTAATATGATATGAAAATTTATGATAGGCCTACTGATATGATATAATATGATAATAATATCAGACTACAACTGCTGCTGTTTTAAATGAAATCTTCTTCGAGAACACAAAATTCTCAACTCTACTACTCACACATTCCATTTTGCTTTAATGCTTTAAAGGGATCAAATAGTTTTGGTTGAGACTTAACTTCAGGTTTTTATAATTTTTTTGGTGAGACAGTGAGAAACATCTTATATATGAAATATGAAAGAGCATGTAATTCCATGAGGATTTCAATGTTTATTTGATGAAAATTGATTTTGAAATGGCTGAGATATCCAAAACAGAGCGATCCTAATAAAGTGTGGGACCCACATTTTATTACGATCGTTTTGTTTTACTTTGTTTTTGGATGTTTCAGCTATTCCAAACCCGATTTTCATCAAATAAACTTTGAATTCCTTGTAAAATGGTATGCTCTGTACTATTTCATAAGTGTTTTCTTGGTATCTCGCAAAAAAGGTAAAGCCCAATTTTCAACTCCACCAATACTGTACCATCCCTTTAACCCCCCCCCCCCTTTAGTACTTCAGCTCCATGCCCTTGACTTCTAACCCATCCCTTTTGTTTTCTTTGTTCTATGTCCCTAGCCCTCCCCTGACAGTGCTTGTTGTGTGTAGTCCTTATGCGTGTTATGTGTTTGCTTTCCCTGGCTGTTTGTCATTTTGCCTCTGACGAAGATTCTACTAGAATCGAAAGCCAGGCCACCTTTTAACTACATTTTATATTCGTATACTTTTAGTCTTCCACTTTATGTCAAAATCTGTGTCCATTTGAAAAACGACATGAAAGTGGTGATGCCAATAAAGACGGTGATTACAATAGGCCTAATAATGATAAGATGGATGATGAATGATTGTCATTTTTTTTAAACTACCGAGTAGAAATAGCACCATAAATCCTTTAACAATGTAATGTTTATATTATTGAAACATTTACACTTTGAGAGTTTGAGTTAGTTACTTAGCGTACTTCCACGCCACCTTGAAATTGACATAAATGAATAGTGAAACCGTAGACCACATTGGTCGTTTAATTGTACAATAATGTTCTCTAAAAACTATAAACTGTTGCTATGGTCGATAATCAATAACTATCTCCTAAAAATTATTATTATCAGGTTATTGTAACACGACAGCAATTTAGGACGAAGGGTACACGTTTTTGTCTTCATTTCATGTTACAAAAGGCAATTTAGGAAAGATAACATCCTGAAAAGGAGTAGAATAGTATCATGATGTAAGATAGTAATAAAATGGTATATATATATATATATATATATATATATATGTATATATACAGTATATATATTTACAAACTTGTCTTAACGACCCACTATCTATAGCGGCCACCTGTCTTATAACGACCAAATTTTCGAGTCCCTTGGGTGGCCGCTTTAGACAGGTTTGACTGATATATGTTTTTCTTTTCATTGAGGATAACTGACCGTTTATGTCGACTTCATTGACGATCTCCTGCACTTCGCTCTCAGTAGGGTTGAGTCCCAGTGATCTCATCGCGCTGGTCAGTTCCTTTGACGTGATCTCGCCATCTCCGTCCTTGTCGAACAGCGCAAAGGCCTGTTTGAAGACTGCCAGATAAATCATTATGATTATTATGATTATTATTGTTATGATGATTATGTTTATTATTATTGTTATTATTATTATTTTTATTATCATTATCATCATCATTATTATTATTATTATTATTATTATTATTATTATTATTATCAAACAATTCTAACATTTTGTCAGGGTAGCCCACTCACCAATAAGAAGCGGTCTTCCATGGAACCCTAAATGATACTGATGAACAAATGTACATTAAATACTAGTAGCAAAACGCATACAGAAGATAACATATGGACATTGCAAAGTAACATAAAGAATACAGTATTTATTGATTATGTCACAACAAGAGTTCATCAATGCTGATATAACAATTAAAACGCTAAATACAAGAATTATATCCGGTGTAAGCTTCTTGCAAGGACACAGTCACTAGAACCATGTCATCCCTTTATTTTTTTTCTTCTGTTTTGGTTTCAGGAAAGACTTTGAGATCGCCACGACAACTGTGCTCACTGAGACGTGATTGAGGTCACTCTTTGAAAACTCAATCTGCGCAGCGTTTGACACGTCTTCTTCTTCTCTGACGTCACGTCATATAGTCCATGTAAATGACAAGTCTCTGTTGAATGTACCCTAATACGTAAACTCAGACACGATGAAGATTTACCAATACTTGTATAAGTGCCAACGAGAAGAGAAGAATGCCTCACATTTTCGACCTCTTTGGACCGAGAAGTCGAGAATACAATGATCTCACAACTCGCCATGGATCTCGCGTTTACGAATGCGATTATGACGAAAAGGTCTGATTTTCTCCACTTCTCGCTGTTTCATACTGAAGAGATCGGCAAAACAAAATGGGATGTTATATCTTGCATTTTTTTCAATTCTTGACACTCAACGCTATGTTAACATGTGCTATCTTAATGAAGTTTTCGTTGTTTTCAAAAGCCAAATCAAATATGCGTTGTTTGAAGAGAGCATGACACGTGGTGCAGCCTTGGCTATTGTAAGATCATGTGAATTAAGTTGTTCTAATGCGAAGGCCGCTATATAGTATGAGTTTAGATTGGATGCTATTATTACCTATAAGGGACGAGGCAAAGATATAATCTTGAACAAATTGCAAAATGGCAGAAAGAAAAGAAAATCTTTTACCACTGACTGAAACGAAAAATGTGTAGGGATTACTGCAGCTCATCCGAGCGAAGGGCAAAGTAAGTTCAGCCGTGCTGGTTGGTATCTGTATAACATTATAGTGTCGCATGTTGTCATAAGCCAGTACAGACATCCTATCAAAGTTGCGATAGAAAAACTAATCATTGTCACGCGTTCACTACTTATAAATAGATGTTTTACTGTACTAGCTCTCCGAATACATACGATTGCATTGATCGATCGGAAGTGCCGCTGCCCATTATAGGCAAATAGATGACCAGCTGAAATCCCTCGCCGGTTGATACGTTTCTTTCAGTTGGTCGATCATTGTACCGATCGATCGACGCGATCTACCCAGAGCTGCAACAATAACAACTCTTGGCATTCTTACACTCTCTCCACACAATATATCATGCAACTTCCCCTACTCAAAATGACTGTCTTTTTGAACATGCAAGAAGCTAGCTATGTTATTATGCAACTTACTCCAGGCCAACATATCATAACGTCTTTTCAGAGTTGCAGCAACTTATCTAGAATCGTTTCAGTTCTTTCTTTTTTATACGTTTCCTTAACATAGGCATATTAGGTTCCTTTGATTGTTGATAAAGTACTGCGCATTTTTATACGGGGTTGGGGAGGAAAACATGACAAAGTGCATTGTTTCTTTTTTTATGACATCATTCGTGCATATATACTTTATATTGTATTTGAAGAAAAAAAAATCCTTTATCAGACGAGTGTAAAAAAGGGAAAAATTGTATCACTTTGGATTATGTCAACTTTTTCTTTTCTTTTTGATGATGGAACATAAATACACTATTGAATTGAATTGAACACTGACAAACTGTAACTGCAGAGACGGCAAATAAATCTAGTCATTGTAGTCGAGACAATCATCATACCTAGGATTTTCCTCCATAGGCATGATAGACTTACACTTGACTTACGACACAAGGAGGCCTAGATGATGGAAGCAACAAAACATTTAAGCAGTATTCAGATAGAATTGGACGAGTATTGCAGAAACAACGTCGGTTGTAATGTGTTTGCATATACAGGCCTACGTCATCGAACCTTTTGAATAACTCAAAATGTCAGCTAATTCACACGACCCAAGTGAAGTCACTTCCATCGAACTCTGCAATGGACAAAAATGCATAGGTACGGTTCTTTTTCTGAATTAAATCTCTAAATCCCCCACCCCTGGCCCACGATGGGTCACAAAGAAATATGATATAGCTACTGTGTTCTATTGCGTAAAAGTCGAGACTATCTTGCATAGGATGCAATGAAACATATGAAGTCAGATTTGATTTGATTTGATTTCCGGACTTATTATGTTTCATTGCATCTGATGCAAGACAGTCTCGGCATTTTCCCCCTTGATCTTTCTGCATTTGCTAAATGTCGGTACTGTTTTGGCGAGGGTCCCGGGCGGTGAGCTGTTGTTTGCTACGAACAATAGACGAGCAAGCCAGAAAAGGTTATTCATAAGTGCATCTCCTTTTGTTCCTTGTCAAATCGACACCTGTATTCAGTCTGGTGAAGGCGCGCCAGAAATCGATGAAAAATTGACGGTTTACGCACGAACCAACACACGACGCGACAAAGAACTCTTACACGCCATGATCTTTCAAATTCAATTGTCTCTTCGAGGCAGAACAATTACGATGCTCTTCATCGGGTTACGTTTTTAATTCAACGAAGAGTGAAACCATATTGTATTATTATTATTAGGTGATCCGAGTATCCTCTCGGATCACCTTCTGTTTTTGTACGGATTCTTTCTTCTTCTTAGGTGATCCGAGTATCCTCTCGGATCACCTTCTGTATCTGTACTGATTCTTTGTTCTTCTTTTTATTTTCCTTTATTTCTAACCAAAATTTGTGCAGCGGTTAGCTCAGAAAGTGCATTGCCTTTCAATGTCAAACTTATACCATATATGTATCATGTCCCAAAGACGGCAGATCAAGTAAAATCATAGTGATCAGTCGACCGTGACGTCACTATGACGTCATTATATGAAAACACATTTTCATTCATATCTCATTAATGGAATGGAATTTTGCAATGAAATTTACGTCACATACATTTCAAGTTATGCGCATTTTACTCATATTCTCAAAATTCATATTTTCTCTTAAAACGTGCGCGTACGCGCGCGTTGAAACATTTGTATGCTCAAATCGAGCTCAAATTTTTTTTGCACACGTTTCAGACCATTTGGAGCATTTTTTGAAAAATTGAAAAAATTGGACGGACGCGTACGCGCGCGCACATATTCGCACACACAGCTCATATGCAATGGAAATTTCCCGTTTTTTTACATTAATCGGATGCCTAAAATGTCAAGGAATATTTCTACTAAGTTTCAAGTCAATTCGACTCAATATGACGTCATACGGGCCTGTCAAAGTTGAAATTCCGCGCGCGCGTCAATGGCGATATACAGTGCAACGATGCCAAAAAAACGCCAATTTTAAATCCGATTTTACTCGTCAGGATGGACGGTAACCTCCCATTTTCTTTACATATTCTGAAAGCTGATGAGTTGGATATGTTATTTCATGGGTTGGCGATGCTGGCAAAATGATTAAAAGATATCAAATTTCTTAATAAAGTAAAAAAAGTAAATTTTCAAAATGACGTCATCAAATTTCAAGTTCACTCGGACGTATCTCACTTATCCTTTGCCAATTTACACCCAAATTTCAGTATAATGTAGCTTATTAAATGATCTTTCATTAATATATTTACAACATTTTGATTGGAGGACGGCATTACCTCGTAAAAATGGATTAAAAGTAATATTATCAAATTTGACCAGTTTACGTGTTATCTCTATGGGAGAGCAGTTTTTCTGGCAGTGAAAATTGACATGACTCTCTTTTTCGAACACTAGCTCACTTATGCTTCGGTGAATTTCTCCCAGATTTTAGTATGTTGTAGCTGAGACTTTGGGCTATCGTAAGTGTGCCCTTCATTTTTTCATACGATGTCGGCATCACGTCGAAAAACTTGGTTGAAAATGGCACGAGGCTTCGATGCAGCGTCATTTTGCTTAATACACAGGGCCTATGGAGAATGAAATAGGTCATTGCGTAGCGCATCCGACTCGTAATCCTAAGGTCCCTGGTTCGAGGCTCACTCCTGCCAATATTTTTAAAAATTTTTTTAAACACTTTTTTTCTTCTTTTTCTTTAGTTAATCTTAATCTCCCTTTCCTTACTTTATCTTTTTCTGATTTTTTTATGCTTCTCCTTCAAATTTCTATACAATAACATAATTTTTTCTTTATTTTTCTTTTTTCTACTACTTTCTGTGCAATAGATGAACAACAACAATAGCTATCAATCCCATATTTTGCACATGTTTAGTACATGTCACGTACATTATTTCATAAAATAACAACTACTTGATCGGACACCATCTTGGGTATGTAAATTAGGGTCAAAGGTCATAAATGTTTCATCCTGTATCTTGGTGAATACATGTCCTATCTTTCCCATATTTTGCACACGCAAAGACCATGTTACAAGAATCATTTCATAAAATAATCACTTTTTGTTTAGACGCCATCTTGGGTGTGCAAAGTGAGGTCAAAGGTCAAATATACTTCATTCTGCATTTCCGTTAGTGTATACGGAATTCGGTACCAAAGATGACAGGTCTCACTCCCTTTTCTAAGTGAGAATCCAAACATCACACGGCTAATGTCCCGTCAACACAGATGAAACCTGTATGGTCATGAATATTTGGATCAGGACTCAAATCATTGATTTTCGAAGAGATCGGATCACCTAATTTGTCAGTGTTGACAAATTCCGGTTCTAGTTAGGTGATCCGAGTATCCTCTCGGATCACCTTCTGTATCTGTACTGATTCTTTATTCTTCTTTCTTTGTTTCTTTCTTTATTTCTCCTCAAAAGTTGTGCAGAGGTTAGCTCAGAAAGTGCTATGCCTATCAAGTTCAAACTTATACCATGTATGTATCGTGTCCCAAAGACGACAGATCAAGTAAAATCATTGTGATCAGTTGACCGTGACGTCACTATGACGTCATTATATGAAAACACATTCTCAATCATATCTCATTAATGGGATGGAATTTTTAAATGAAATTTACGTCACATATATTTCAAGTCAAGCGAATTCTATTCATATTGTCAAAATTTATATTTTCTCTTAAAACGTGCGCGTACGCGCGCGTTGAAATATTTGTATGCTCCAATCAAGCCCAAAATTTTTTTGCACACGTTTCAGACCATTTAGAGCATTTTTTGAAAAAATGAAAAAATCGGACGGACGCGTACGCGCGCGCGCATATACGCACGCACAGCTCATATGCAATCGAAATTTCCCATTTTTTTCACTGTGATCAGATGTCTGAAATGTGAAGGAATATTTCTACCAAGTTTCAAGTCAATCCGACTCAATATGACGTCATACGGGCCCGTCAAAGTTGAAATTCCGCGCGCGCGTCAATGGCGATAGACAGTGCAACTATGCCAAAAAACCGCAAATCTTAAATCCGATTTTACTCGTCAGGATGGACGGTGACCCCCCATTTCCTTTACATATTCTGAAAGCTGATGAGTTGTATATGTCATTTCATGGGTTGGCGATGCTGAAAAAATGATTAAAAGATATCAAATTTCTTAATAAAGTAAAAAAAGTAAATTTTCAAAATGACGTCATCAAATTTCAAGTTTACTCGAGCGTATCTCACTTATCCTTTGCCAATTTTCACCCAAATTTCAATATGTTGTAGCTTATGAAATGCTCTTTCATAAATTAAATACACAATTTTCATTAGATGACGACATCACCTCGAAAAAATGGATTGAAGGTAACCTTGTCAAATTTGACCAGTTTACGTGTAATCTCTATGGGAGTGCAATTTTTATGGAAATGAAAATTGACATGACTATCTTTATCGAGCACTAGCTCACTTATGCTTTAGTGAATTTCTCTAAGGTTTTAATATGTTGTAGCTGAGACGTAGGGCTATCGTAAGTGTGCCCTTTGTTTTTTCATACGTTGTCGGGATCACGTGAAAAAACTTGGTTGAAATTAAAGTTTATCTTCGATGTATTGAGATATTCCTTTCTTTTTGCAACTTTATGTGCAATAACTCAAGAAAAACATACCCTATCACCACCATATTTTGCACATGTTTAGTTCATGTCACGAACATTATTTCATAAAATAACAACTACTTGATCAGACGCCATCTTGGGTATGTAAATTAGGGTCAAAGGTCATAAATGTTTCATCCTGTATCTTGGTGAATACATGACCTATCTTTCCCATATTTTGCACACGTAAAATCCATGTTACAGGGATCATTTCATAAAATAACCACTTTTTGCTCAGATGCCATCTTGTCTGTGCAAAGTGGGGTCAAAGGTCATATGTACTTCTTTTTCTATGTTCGCTATGACGTGTTATCTCTATGGGAGGGAATTTTTTAGATGTGAAAATTGACATGACTCTCTTTATCGAGCACTATCTTACTTATGCTTCGGTGAATTTCTCTCAGATTTTGATATGTTGTAGCTGAGACTTTGCAGTATCAGGACTCGAATCATTGATCAAAAAAATCGGATCACCTTAATTTGTCAGTGATGACAAATTACAATCTCTAGTTCTTCTTTTTCTTCTTATTTCTCCCCAAAAGTTGTGCATCGATTAGCTCAGAAAGTCCTGGTCCTATCAATATCAAACTTATACCATATATGTATCGTTTCCCAAAGACGGCAATCGAACTAAAATCAAAGTGATCAGTCGACCGTGACGTCACTATGACGTCATTATATGAAAACACATTCTCAATCATATCTCATTAATGGAATGGAATTTTTCTATGAAATTTACGTCACATATATTTCAAGTCAAGCGCATTCTACTCATATTCTCAAAATTCATATTTATCCTTAAAGCGTGCGCGTACGCGCGCGTTGAAATATTTGTATGCTCAAATCGAGCTCATTTTTTTTTTGCACACGTTTCAGACCATTTAGAGCATTTTTTGAAAAATTGAAAAAAATTTACGGACGCGTACGCGCGCGCGCATATACGCACGCACAGCTCATATGCAATAAAAATTTCCCGTTTTTTCACACTTATCGCCTGCCTGAAATGTCAGGGAATATGTCTACCAAGTTTCAAGTCAATCCGACACAATATGACGTCATACGGGCCCGTCAAAGTTGAAATTCCGCGCGCGCGTCAATGGCGATATACAGTGCAACAATGCCAAAAAACCGCCAATTTTAAATCCGATTTTACTCGTTAGGATGGACGGTGACACCCCATTTTCTTTACATATTCTGAAAGCTGATGAGTTGTACATGTCATTTCATGGGTTGGCGATGCTGGAAAAGTGATTAAAAGATATCACATTTCTTAATAAAATAAAAAGAGTAAATTTTCAAAATGACGTCATCAAATTACAAGTTCACTCGAGCGTATCTCACTTATCCTTTGCCCATTTTCACCCAGATTTCAGTATGTTGTAGCTTATTAAATGATCTTTCATTAATAATATTACAACATTTTAATTGGATGACGGCATCACCTCGTAAAAATGAATTGAAAGTAATATTGTCAAATTTGACCAGTTTACGTGTTATCTCTATGGGAGAGCAGTTTTTCTGGCAGTGAAAATTGACATGACTCTCTTTTTCGAGCACTAGCTCACTTATGCTTCGGTGAATTTCTCCCAGATTTTAGTATGTTGTAGCTGAGACTTTGGGCTATCGTAAGTGTGCCCTCTATTCTTTCATACGACGTCGGCATCACGTCGAAAAACTTGGTTGAAAATGGCACGAGGCTTCGATGCAGCGTCATTTTGCTTAATACACAGGGCCTATGGAGAATGAAATAGGTCATTGCGTAGCGCATCCGACTCGTAATCCTAAGGTCCCTGGTTCGAAGCTCACCCCTGCCAATATTTTTTTTTAATTTTTTAAAACACTTTTTTCTTCTTTTTCTTTAGTTAATCTCAATCTCCCTTTCCTCATTTTATCTTTTTCTGATTTTTTATGCTTCTCCTTCAAATTTCTATAAAATAACATAATTTTTCTTTATTTTACTTTCTTTCTACTACTTTCTGTGCAATAGATGAACAACAACAATGGCTATCAATCCCATATTTTGCACATGTTTAGTACATGTCACGTACATTATTTCATAAAATAACAACTACTTGATCGGACACCATCTTGGGTATGTAAATTAGGGTCAAAGGTCATAAATGTTTCATCCTGTATCTTGGTGAATACATGTCCTATCTTTCCCATATTTGGCACACGCAAAGACCATGTTACAAGAATCATTTCATAAATGAATCACTTTTTGCTTAGACGCCATCTTGGGTGTGCAAAGTGAGGTCAAAGGTCAAATATACTTCATTCTGTATTTCCGTTAGTGTATACGGAATTCGGTAACAAAGATGGCAGGTCTCACTCCCTTTTCTAAGTGAGAATCCAAACATCACACGGCCAATGTCAAGTCAACACAGATGAAACCTGTATGGTCATGAACATTTAGATCAGGACTCAAATCATTGATTTTGGAGGAGATCGGATCACCTAATTTGTCAGTCTTGACAAATTCCGGGTCTAGTTATTATTATTATTATTATTATTATTATTATTATTATTATTACTATTATCATTATTACTATTATTATTATTATTATTACAAGACTATTTTTAACTAGATTGATACTACGCTTTGTTACATTATCTGACAGAGTCGAAACGTGAACATTGATAGATTAATTGTGTATTACGCAACTTTAAAATATACATCTGATATCGACAAGTTCTCTTCTCGTATGTTACATCTTGTTTCTGGTCATTAATATACATTGTACATTGCATTACTAAGGAGTCTACATTCTACAAGTTTCTGCTTTTCGGTAGTTTTTTCATTTAATCATGCTTTTAACATTTCTGTATGTATTCGTCTATTTCCATCTCAAGTTGACTGTTTTGTTTTGTGAATGTGAAACACGGAACAGAATACATAATATGTATATATAAATCATATATATATATATATATATATATATATATGATACATTATAATTATATATATATATGTATATATGATACATTATAATTACATATATATATATATATATATATATATATATATATAGCCTTATAGGTATATATATAGGTATACAAAGATACTTACCCGTTATTTGATCGCCAGGCATTTCAGCTGTTATAGCATCTCTCAATTTCGCCGCCTGGAATAGAATAATGTAACATCTCAGTTATAAATATCACAGCACTGCACTCTCTGAGAGTTTCGTTTCCTATTGGCCTATTGACCTAATAATACAATGTTTGCAGGCCTTATTACACACGAGCCGCAAGAAGCAATTATCAGCCTATAGCAAGACGTGACAAATCATTAATTCTTCAACCTCCAATCTTTTCCATATGGCATTCATGCAGGTAAAACCGAAATGTTGGTAACTCGAATATTCTATGCGCATCAATCGCTGAACAATATCACTAACGCTACGCACAATGGCACTAATTAACAACGAAACCGTATCAAAGAAATGCAATGAAAAAAAATCCTACTTCACCTAAATGTTTTTAATTATTATCATCATCGCTTGCTTTCTTTGTGATTTGTCCGTGACATTGTAGAACATTTGCCAAGTTCTTGTAGATATTCGTATTATTTAGTTGCTGTTGTTGTTGTTGTTGTTTTCTTACTTTTTCTGAAGCTGCTGTGCGCATCTACCAAACGATTGAACTGTAACCCAACTGCTTTAACACACCGACCGATCAATAACTAATCATAGCATGTCATCGCAGTCTCACACGCTCAGATGTGATTGGCCAACTGTGGATTTCGATTGATTACATGTATGCGAGCAACCATTTTACAAATCAATTAGACTGCCGTCCCCTTTTGTTACACGGGTGTAGCCGTAACCCCATTCGTTTTTATTCAGCCGTCTTCCATTCCTTCAAAAGGTGAATAGAAGACGCATGGCCAAATCCTTCAAATTGAAGTATTCTTATCAGAAGGAAATTTTGAAACAGTCGTCTAATTATCATTCATGGTCATTTCACCTTGAATATAATTGCATGCAATGTAGCGCATAACGAAACACTGCATTAACATCCTAAGTAGACATCTCCCTCAGACTATACTAGACAATAATTCACGAGATCCCAATCAAAGAAATGTAATTAAATAAAATGCTTGAATCTTTGGTAAGGCAAGATGGGAAACGTAACGGCAAGAAAACAAGTAAAGACCAGTACTTATATAATAGGCCTAACCTTATTGTTTGGACAAGGTATAGAGTAACCATCGTGCATGTAACCGAGAACCATGGTCATGTTTATCAAACAGTGACGAGTAGTACCCGCGAAATTTGACATAGATACAATGATTATTCTGATCCACTGTTTGCATTACGTCACATCAGCAATATAGATGAGTGAAGAAGACAAAAACAAGTATGGATTTTTTTCTTGCATAGACAAATCGCTTGATTGAATATTATGTTTTGACCTGGATTTCACAAAAGAAAAAGGAAGGTGGTAGCTGGCCGTGACGCATGAAACAAAAGGCACAGAGTCGATCGTTATATAGGCTGTGTTTTTTTTAATTACTTATAAGGTAAATAACGGTTATGCATGTATATAATGATTGTGTTTCAGCTGAAATAAACATGAATATAGACTCTGACCTTGTACTAAGGAAAAAATGGGCACGTGGGCATTATAATCCAAAGGCCTAACGCGATGAAAACAAAGTAGCCTTAGTCTATGCATGAACTGTGTTTTTGTTTACACAGTAGTGTCAAAACCTCATGGGGAAAAAAATCAGTGATAAACAGATTGAAGGGCATAATCATAATTAAGTCAATAGGAATGTAAAAGAGGGAGACTGAATGTCGAAGAACATAGTGCATTCACTGAAGTGATCATTTTTTTATTCTTTTTTTTTTTGCATGGTCAAATCAATTTTCCTGCATTAGCCTATGTATAGTTCAGAAGAATTTAAGATACCGCTTCTGCATAAGCATTGTTAAGATATGAAATAGGGAGATTTCAAGGTTGCATAACATATCCATAACTATCTATCTATCTTTATTTCTCTTTCAGAAGGACAGACATCATTATTCATATTTTTTCTTATTATTTGCTCAAACTAGCGTTCTTTCCTTTTCAGGATTGCAAGAATCCATAATCAAAACATGATGGGAGACGCTCATTTGAATGCATATTTGGGCTTGTTTTCAAATACAGTATCTTTCATTGCTATCTTCATTTCATTCCCAGGGACAACTTTCAATGAGTTTTATATCATAAAGCTTGGTGAAATATATTTTGGCTCGACGCTAAGTTTTTTTTTTTTTTCTGTGGTGGCCTCTTCGGTCTATCAAAAATGTTTATCTTTGATTTTTTTTTTTGGTCCGACATCAATAAATTTAGAGGCTCATGGCCACCGAGCCCTGTGAGTATATATCTATATCTATCTATTCATCTATATGTATATGTATATGTATGTATATGTATATGTATATGTATATGTATATGTATATGTATATGTATATGTATATGTATATGTATATATAGATATACATATATATGATCCATAAATACAGAGATAGAGAGAAATAGAGAGAAGAATTATTAGCTAAGACAGAATACAAAATTACGGTAAATAAACAAATTCAAATATTCAAGGAATAACTTGGAATTGAGCAAAGCGTTTCCTCTCACCTACAATTTGGTCAATTGTGTCTTGTGTAATTAATTAATTAATTAATAACCAGCATTTATATATCCCCATTTTCAAAAATTAGATTCAAAGCGCTCACAAAATATTACAACAAGATATAACAAATCAACAATACAATTACTGATCTATCTTTGTAATTTGAGGAATACACACACCGATGATGAAAAGACACATAATGATCAAAAGAATCAATTAAATAAAAAGTAAGTCAACAGCTCCGTTCTCACCATGCTTCAAAACAGCTTTGAATTCCAGCTCGGCGCACTGCGTTGGAAACTTTCCGGGTCGGATGACGAGAATCACAGGGGGTGTCTTCAGCGGCACCTGCTGGGCATACACCGTTACGGTATACTACTTCAAGAAGTTGACTGGGAAGGTTGATTAAATCCTCTTGAAACTGTCAATGCACTAGCCATTCTTTATTGGCTGGAAAGATGATGATAATAATTATGATATCAGTCTGAATCCAGTTTGGTGTTGTCAGTGATAAACTACTCGCTTAATCAAACGGTTCCTCGATTGTGCGGCTACCACACCAAAAATATGCTACTCCAGAAATGAGCGTAACGCATTTTATCAAAAGGTATAATGTATTGTACATGTATCTGTAGCGCCAGAAGAGAACGAACCACTAACTTTGCTTCCTAACACGCCCGAGCAGCTCCGTTGGACGAGGGGCACGCACCCCCCGAAGCAGAGAGCGTCAACCGTTGCGCAAGAGATACCTCCCACAAATTCTCAAGATCGATAAGTTTTTTGTCCACTGTTGTGATGAGGACGTTTTCCCCCATACAGTCGAACTGATTCCCCAGGGTAAAGGATTGGATGAAAGCGATATGAGACCATTGTCTCATGTACGTCATATCACCTATGGTACCATGAGCACAGAGGGACCAGCTGAAAACATCATTACCATATCAATCAAAAGCTACCAGAAACAAGCATGAAACAATGCAATTGAACGGTGTTTTATCTTTCCGCAACACAATGGCAAACTTTGAATTTGTCATGGTTTGGAGTACAGCATTTCTCAAAAAAAATATTTCTTTGAATGAAATCGATGAAGTAAACCCAATCTGGTCACTGAAAGTTGAACCAAAATAAAATGTAAAGATAGCTTTGAAACTGTGAAATATATTCGTATGGCATTGCAGACATCTGGGCATGGCGTCTAAAAGGTAGCCTAGTTCTGTAGTTCTCAAGGTCGCTTCAGTTTCCTTTTGAATATTCGACGTCTTTATTTTCACAACTTGAAAAGAAACATAAACAAAAAAGAAAACAAAACAAGAAAAGCGTGTGTGTATAAGATCGTTCTTCTATGTCATATAATAGGCCTACAGTTGCAATTAACAAAACCCCCTTCCTTAAAATCTAATATCATATAATACTCCGTACAAATCTGCAAGCAACCTCCTCTCTTCTGATAAGCATTTACTTAATGTACCACCTTAAATCCACCTGTTCATAATGGTTCTGGGATCGCTCTTTTGCTGTTGCATCGCCCATATTCTGGAGTAGATTCCCCGACAGACTTGCTGCCGAAACCGACATAAGCAATTTGTGAAATTTGTTCTTTCTGATGTTTAGATAATTATGCTGTATAAAAGTGGTTTTATCATCATTGTTATTATTATTTATTGTTTTGTTGTTGCTGTTATCATTATCATTATTAATGTTATCATTATCATTATTATTATTATTATCATCATCATCATCATTATCATTACCATCATCATCATTATCATCATCACCACCACCATAAACCATTAATTACAACGAAGCCATGACAACCTGTATTCAGTGTACTGAGAAAGGCCAATGGAATCCATGGGTTCTCCATAATGATAGAACAATGTACTGATTGTATTTTTTCAAGAGAGAAAGAAAATATCAAAAACAGAAATGAAACAAGCACATAAACCATCAAACGAAAACAATACAGAACCACTGAAGTGTACATTATTTGGATGAAGGGACTTTACATGTTTCAATATTACATATTTGAGTCAAGATATCTTGTGATGATGTTATATATATATATATATATATATATATATATATATATATACGATATATGTTAGTATGATGTGTTATTTGGATAAGAAATTCTCCTTTTCGGATTTTGTAGGAGGTGGACGTTTTGAATCACATTGACTATCCTTCATGGGAGAATGGTGAGAATGTGTGCATCTCCGATCGTCTGAATTTCGACGCTTCTGAGCAGACGCTTAATTGCTCAATTCCACTAGATTCAGATTTAATTTCCAGCATTGAATGTGCCTGAGAAATGTGTTCAAATACAATGATTACCCAATCAAAATCAAAGCAATACCGAAATAATTATTATATCAACATATGATATGGTTTCAGAAACGAAAGAGAAAAATAGGCATGCAATTGAATACCCTATTCAAACTGTTTTAGCGAAATCACGGTGTTGTTGGAATAGAGAAGCCCACGACAAAAAAAAATACATATTTCTAGAGGTGTGCAATATACATTATGATATTAATGTTATTACACAGTACTAGTATATGGAGCACACAGATGGACACACACATACACACGCACACACGCACACACGCACAAACACACAGGCAAACAAAGACGTAAATAAGACAAGTCACTTCTTAGAGCTATCCAAGAAGATTTTAAACGGTCCTATTTGCAGGGCTATCAGAACGGTGACTCCTCAAATTCTTTTCACTCACGACGCATTTCACGTCCAGAGTCTCTCCTCCCCGAGCTCTCTTCGTCTCTGTCGCCCTCTTTTGTCGCACTAGGACATCAGCGCACTTTGAGGCACTCAACGCAGTCAGTCTGCAGTTGTCACTCCCAACCGATGGCGAGTATTATCAAAGGTACTTTTTACAATTGGGAGCAGTGATTGAAAATACATTTATATATTCATATACTCATATAACAAACTCTTCAACTATTTGAAAAGCACTAAATCTGAGTTTTTGTTTCATCTGCAAATGGTAAACAGTGCCTTTGAGGGGATGATATAGCGTCGGTTGAGATGGGGCTCCAGGGCCCATTTTTTTTTTTTATTATGAGATTATGAGAAAACTGTTATGAAATACGAGAGAGCGTACAATTCTAAAATGAACTCAAATTTTACTTGATGAAAACTGACTTTGAAGTGGTTGAATGTAAAAAAAACAAACAAACACCAAAGTCTTTGCTTTATTTTGTTTTTGGATATTCCCCCAAAGAGGTCTTGATATAAAATAGAATAACATTTCAAAACAGATTTACATCGAATGAACTTTGAATTTCTCTTAAACATATTCGCTTTCATATTTCATGAGAAGCTTCCATTCACTTCGCAAAGCGTTAAAATCTAAACCCCCATCTTATCCCAAACTATATTTACTTGGTAATAGATACTCGGTAATTGAATCTTATGTTTTTATTTTTTTATTTTTTTGGTGGCAAGAAAATGAAATGTAGAGGCCCGAAAAGGAAAGATATATAAAATAACGTAAATATATGTGATTATAAGATGATCATTTTGAATATTAGTCGCCCTATTGACCATTAAAAAGTTAGAAAGACTTTGGTGGTCCGATGCTAGTGTTTATGACATGCCCTCTCTCTGATTGGGCAATGAGGGAACAGCTTGTGTTCAGAACAAGTGATTGGCGCTGCAGATCTACAACTTGCTATATTACCGATTACCTACAAGTGCGCTATAATTCAATTGCCATAGCAAAGCCCCTTTTCTTTGGCAAAGGCTATACTTCATGATTTACTCTTTTTAGTTTTTAGTTGTATTCCCTTTTTTGTGTCACCTTTCGTAAGACTGCTCAACCAACGACAACAGACGCATGCGCACCAAAGGGATTTTATAGGCCTTTCAGGTGCGCACGCACGTTTATTCCTCCCCGCTCAATCACACACTGGCAAAGATGATAGAGCGCCGCGGTATAAAACGTAAAACACGTAGGATAGCACGCACTTGAATTTTCTCCTCCCGAACCCAAGGGAAGACTTACGTGAATCAATTCAGGCACAGTGATGGATGGTGTGTCTTGCACGCTACTATTGACAACTCTCCTTCTTATGTAGTGGCGTACGGAAATCCCCTTTTGGATACATCCCAAGACCTCAGAATATAATAATTATCCTGTAACAGTCGGCATTGGCCGATATTCCAGGACGGTGAACTTCTACCATTATAAACGACTTTAGCAAAAACTGAAAGTTTCTCTGTCAAGAGTCGACGTAGGACGGTAAGTTGAAGAGCTTTTATCGTGAATGTCTTCCTGCCTTATATATTGTGTAAGTGGATGTACACGCATGAAAATGAGAGAAAATACGAACGAATCATTTGAAATACTATATAGCAACCTGTCATTATACGCAGAGGTGTGGAAGTCACAGAAAAGCTTAGATATTTATTATGTGTGTGCATCTCGGACAACAGTCAAGGTAACATTTCACAATCGTGGCTGTGACGTGAAATCAGCGTTTTATGATACACCCTTAAACCTCGAAAAAGACATGATGGATAAGGGCAGAGAGTATTGTATAAAATAGTCCTGGTTTATGTGATTTAACAATACAATCGTAAAGGAGCTAATAACCTCTTCTATGCTGGTCTGCTCGAGAGTTTTAAATCGCCATTATTAATTAATTTTCCAGGCATGACATCGTGACAAGCGAGCTACCTTTGTTTGTACTTAGTGAAGAAGACAGCTGTGTTTTAACATTTTGTTCGCACAAGGCACATACCATCTCCTCTGTATAAATTCCGGTGCCTTTTTTTCTTTTTGTTTTTTTTTTCTTTTCGTTTACAGCTTGTGTCAAAGCCATATGTCACACAATCACACTACAATTATTGCTACTTCTTCAGTCACAATTAATGTTCTTCCATCACCTTCTCTCTCTTTTTGCTCTTCCTTTCGTTCTTTTTGTAGATATACTGAAGAAGAAATGTTGCAATTTGATTACAACAGAAGCGAGAAGCATTATGCATACAATATATGCACTTTATTGTGACAGACGATATAATCTTGAACATATATAGGTTACAATGGGAGCTTAGCAGTTGCGTAAATTTGCACAGAATTCGATTCGCCAATACGTCGGTGAGGCAGGCGCTGGTCTCGGGCCAAGTTAGTTCTCATGATTATCAATCATGTGCATCGTGCTTTGGCTGTAATGATGCTCTATGATTATTTCCATTTTCACGAAAGTTGTTTTAACATTCTTTTCGCCCCAAGTTCTCACAGTAGTCTTCTCCCCTCTCAGCGTTTGCATGTTCTTTGATTAAACTTGCAATTTTGTAATAATTATTAGGTGAGAAAATATGTGCCCTCCTAGTTTAGCGTCAAAATTTCATGGTTGGCTCAAAGCAGTATTTACCATTTACAGACTCAACCCAGCTTTAGTGCTTCAAAGTCAATCATAAAGTGTGAGTTAGGGATAGACACAACCAAAGTGAAAACGTAAATCAGTATAATCAACGCTAAGTATTGTTAAAGATTCAAAATGTGAACATTACTTAGAATATACCTGTTTCTAGACTAAGCCGCCTAAAGATATGGTTTTATTGGGAAAATATTGATATCTCCTTACATTTTAGGGTGTATTTTTAGGGTAAAATTCTTATATGGTAGGATGTTTTATGATACCACTGACCTACGCTTATAACTCAAACCATTTTGAATCACTACTCCAAAAGGTAAACAGTACTTTTAACGATTCGTGAAAATGCATACATTCATGTACAGATGTAGAAGATCATCGTATGATCACCTCCTCCGCTCGGCACTTAATATTCTCGATATGAGTTTGGTTGGTTTCCGTATCATGACTGTTGATTTTTATTTAAGGCAAGTAAAGAATTAAATACACAAACAAAACAAACAAACAAACACACACACACTATTATCTTGTCACCTTGACGCAAGATTAAGGAGAACGTCTTGAAACTCAGTGAGAGAATCGAGAGAGAAAGAGAAGTACCCCACTCTAAAAAGTTGTGGAGGTGAGAAATAGAGGCGACTTAAAAAAAAAAAAAATCTCGTCAAAGATTTTAGTTGAAACTCGTCTACAAGGCAGACTGTGACCTAACGATAAGGACACATAACTATCGACAAACTTTTGCCATGGCGTCAAGGCCTGTCAAGGGCATGTCCTGCATTCGGCGCCAGGGCTATATCACGGTAAGTGGAGTCCCTACATACCTTGCAGTACGTTCCGCTGTTTGTCTGTTGTTATTTTTTTTCTGAACATCAGTGAATCGGTCTAGCTGCTTCCTTTTCCAAACACGCTTTCTTAAATCCGACGGCAATAGTTTCTCGATTTTGTCTTCTTTTTCTTCCTTGTGATATTTCAGATGAACTTTACTGAGATAATTACCGAGTATAATTCCACCTGTGTCATGATTTCATGTCATGATTAAAACTGTGCTCGAAATCGAGGCCGGTCGCTACCCCCTATCATTTCGTGCAGATCATCATGTTTGCAAGTCTCAGCTAAATAATGAGGCCTGAAAACAAACAAACAAGCACAATGAAAAACGAGAACAAAAAGCAAAAAAAAAACAAAAAACAAAAAAAAAAACCCACATGGACAATCAACACATTTGACCCCAGTATCATAAAAATCAGAAGGAAAAAACAAACAAACAAAAAGGTGTTGCAACCAATAAAAGTTAAGATTATTGACCATGTTGTGTTGGCTCCTATTTCTGTATTCATGTCTTCGAGGTCTTTGTTATCAGGTAGGTCTGTATTTAGCGACAAGGATGAATAACAAAGGTGTAGGAGTCGCCCTCTTCGGACTCGGCAGGATAGCCCAAGTCCACATCAAGAACCTCGTCGCTGACCCCCGAGTGGACTTGAGATGGATTGTCGAGGCCGACGTCGACTTCGGTAAGAAGGTGATGGCGCAAACGACCGGGTTGGCGAACGCGGAGCTCATCGCCGTCGACAACGCGGATAAAGTGTGGAAAGACGAAAGGTACATAATCTGAATAAAAAGGAGACATCCATGAACACACAGTGGTTTGTTGGGAGAAGATTATGCGCTAGACGTATCACCATGCGTGGGCGCCTCATATGTCTCTATTTTTTCTCCCGCCTGTATAGTGCATCATGTTTTGCAAAAGCCGCTTCTTCTTTTCAAAGAAACACAATAGGACAAAGAAAATAGTGTATGCCACTTTTACCGAAAAAAGTTAGTTCCTCTCTGCAGTCCTTGGATTAGCAACATATTATTTAAAAAAAAGTATCCCCAAATAGAGACTTACATCTACATAGGACATGGAAGTCCACAAAGGCGAAAGTAATGGACATGTAGTGAAGAGAGATAGAGAGGAAAAAATAGAAACATATAAAGTAAGATATTCATCATTAATAAAAGATGTACATGAATCGATGAGAGATAGAGGGGAGGGATATAGCAACATAAACATAAAACATTCATTTAAAAGCATGGATGGACGACTATTCTATCAGAGAGAAAAAGGAGAAAGACGGACAGACAGACAGACGGACAGACAGACAGACAGGCATACACAGACAGACAGATGTTGGAGGATGAGAAAAGAAAGAGTTTGTCTAACTGATCGGGACGCTATACATCTTTGACAGGTCCGGATCTTTGATGTGGGCATGAATGACGAATAAAATAAGTATTATTATCATGAGATTGCGCACGCCAGTAGGATATTAACACCTCGCTGTATCACTGTGGAAATTCATTTGCACTGTCATCCCTGACGAAGGGGGGAGGCCCCCGAAAATTCGGATTGTGAATTAAAATCAAGGCAATTGACATTTAATGCATTCCTCTATTGTGACATTATTGATATATATATATATATTTTTTTTTTTTTCAGGACTCGGGCTATTATTGTGTGCACTCCGACTTTCACTCACGACCAGATTGTGTTAGACGGGCTGAAGGCAGGTAAGAGAACTAACGAGGGAGACTGAGGGGGTGGGGAGAGAAGGGGGGGGGGATGGAGTGAGAGAGGGGGTCATAATAAAAAGAATATTATAAATGCAGTGTTTTGTGAGGTCAAAGGGAAGATATTAAAAGAAGTGCAGACGCGCTTCCCGTGCTGCAGTAAATGATAATATCCTCTTTTTAACTGGCGCCATTTGAGAAAGGCAAAGGTTACTTTCAATACGGGTCCTCTTGACAACAAATAAGCACTGAACTGTATACGCACTTGTCTTTGATAGACGAACCTCGGTAGGTCAATGCCTGTAAACTTTATTGCAGTCCCCCCCCCCCCCCCCGAAACTGGCTCATTCAAAACAAACAAACAAAACAGCCAATGAGACTTATCGATTCTTTTTAGAAGCCAGTAGCAGGGAATATATGAAAAGGGAATTCATATCGTCGTCCAAAATGATATCATGTAAGCTGAGCTTCTTAGGCTACATTCCACGGATTATGAAAATTCTGCTATGAATTTATCCGATTTTTTTTTTTTTTTTAGGGGGTGTTTCATTTCTTTATTTGGTTTTCAATTCTTCTTTTATATGGGGGGGGGGGGGTGGCGGTATAAACTCCACAACATCTCGCTCAAAACAAGTCTCTTCCTTCTTGGTTGAATTATCCTTGACCGAAGATGTTGTTGACCTCTATCAAAGAGCTATAGTTTAGTCAATCATAGTTTATTTCCAATCAACGAAAATCAAAAACATACTACAATGTATACATGTCATTAAATGATATTGTTCAAACGCTTGCAAAAGATTCATGTAATATACGAGACAAATTATAGAACAACATATATGTACAATAATAAAGAGGAACACTGTACAAATACTACGTGGGCGAGCGGAAAATAAATTTGATCATGGAAAATAGTGATCCACTAAAAAGCAAAGCTTGTCGGACGTGGATCGCTAGATAAATAATGAGTGAATGATATACTATTCTATAACAATATACATGTAGTTATTTTGAGATACACAGGTCGGGGAAAAAAATATAGAATACCAATGCTATAGTGCTCGGACACTGTTCATTGAACCACGTGTACCGGGAAAATATGACAAGGACAATACATTCGTACACACATTCAATTACCCACACGCATATACACTGTTGGACGCGAGACAGTACCGAGAGGAGAGAAGACGGTAACAATACAAGTCTACGAAGAACAATAGACAGGAAAGGAAAAGGAGAGAAGAAAGAAGAGAGGTCTGCACACAGAACACGCCAAGTGCTGCGACATCAGGACAGGTGAAAGCTCAAGCATAAATTATAGCAATTTAAATTATCTAAGATTATAAGTAGAAAGTAAATGTTTTCTGAGTTTATATTTAAATGTGACAAATTTGGGGGAATCTTTTAAACTATTATCGAAATTATTCCAAAGTCTGGGTCCGGTATAAAGAAATGTATTTTGGGCATGTGCGGTTCTCATTAACGGAAGATGGAATTCGTCGGATCGTCGCGTGGAATAGTTATGAACATGACTGTTTCGATGAAATAAATCGTGGAATATTTTAGGTAAAAAGGTACTGTTGTAATTAAACATAAACTGACCAAGTTGAAACACATACAAATCATTTACTTTTAATATTTTATGGTCAGAAAACAAAGCATCTGTATGTTCTCGGGTATGTAAATTAAAAACAATTCTAAGCGCTTTCTTTTGCAATAAAAGAAGTTTATCAAGTAACATCTGATATGTATTACCCCAAGCAAGAATCCCGTAGTTTAAATAAGGGAGTATCAAACTAGAATAAAGAGTTAATAATGCAGATGAAGGAAGATGATATTTTAATCTATTCATTACGCCAATGTTACGTGAAATAATTTTACATATGTTATCAATATGATTCCTCCATGAAAGCTTGTTATCAACGCAAACACCAAGAAATTTATAAAAAGAAACTTCTTCTAAGGGAGTAGTATCAAATGTTATATTGAATGGGAGGCTATCTAAAGAATTACTAAAAAGCATAACTTTTGTTTTTTGAATATTTAATGACAATTTGTTTGCGTACATCCATTGTATGACCTTTATCAATTCTTCATTGACTGTTCTTATTAAGATATTTGGGTCAGGGTGGGAAAAAAAAAGATTAGAGTCATCCGCGAATAATATGAATGATAGTTTCTCCGAGGATCTATGAAAATCATTAATATAAATAATGAATAACAATGGGCCTAATAAACTCCCTTGTGGAACACCACATGCAATTGTTTTACTTTGAGAGTCAAAGCCGTTGACATGTACAAATTGGGATCTTTCTGATAGGTAACTCGTGAACCACTCCAAGGCCTTTCCACGTATTCCATAATGAGACAGTTTGGCGAGAAGTATTCCGTGGTTAATCGTGTCAAAGGCCTTGGAGAAGTCCAAGAAAATACCTATTGTGTGTGAAAGTGTGTCGAGTGCGTGTGTGACTTTGTCGATGAGGGCAAGTAGTGCGTGTGTTGTGCTGTGATTTTCCCTGAATCCAAATTGAAAGTTTGAAAATATGTCGCAGGTTTTAAGAAAACGTACTGTCCTGATGTAGACTATTCTTTCAAGAATCTTAGAAATAGAAGATAATAAAGATATGGGTCTATAGTTATTGACATCATCCTTCTCCCCTTTCTTATAAACAGGAATTACTTTCGCAATTTTCATGCTATTTGGCACATGGCCAGTTGCAAGCGATGAGTTGATAATATGTACTAAGGGATCCACTATTTGAGGAATTATGTTTTTTATCAAATAGTTGTCAATTCCGTCGTGGCCAGGACTTTTACCTTCTTTCAAATTGGCAACAATCTTTATTATTTCTTCTTTATATGTTGGGTCAAAAAATATAGTTTTGGAGTTAGGTGTATCTAAAAAATCACTAAAAGATTTACTAGAAAGAGGAATATTTTGAGAAAGATTTTTTCCAATTGAAGAAAAGAAGTCATTAAAAATTTCAGCCATGCCAGCGGGAGTGTTGCTGGAGGCATTGCCCCACCGAACTTCAAAAATATTAGATGAATTGTTAGGTGTATTCATAGCATTTTTTAATGTTTTCCATGTGTTTTTAATGTCATTTTTATATTTGCTTATCTGATTAACATAAAAAAATTTCTTCTGCGTACGCAATAATTTGGTGAGTGTGTTTTTGTATGAAACATATTTTTTCTTATTTTTTTCAGTGGGATTACATCTATATTTATAAAACAAATTATTTTTCCTATTTATAGATCGTAATATAGACTGGGTTATCCACGGGAGTCTTGGAATTTGCTTATATCTATTTTTTATGTTACGCAGGGGAATATGGTTATCGATTTCGGAGGTAAGAGTAGATATGAAATAATCATAAGACAAATTGACATCGGTAGTGTTGTATACAGAAGACCAATCGAGTTCTTTTAAATTGTTTTGGAGACTTGTAAGATTATCTGCAGTAATCTTACGACGCTTATAATAATTATTTTGTTTATTCAGTTTAATTGGAACCTGAGCAAATATAGGAAAATGGTCAGTGATGTCTGAGAGGACGATACCAGACTCAGGAAGTGGAAGAACATTACAAAAAATGTTGTCTATGAGGGTAGCCGATTGGCTGGTGACACGGGTAGGCTTGGAAATTAATGGTAAAAACGAAGCAGACATTAATGTTTCTATAAATTCTTTTGAACTGTTTTGGAAGTTACATTTCATGAGATCGATATTAAAATCGCCCATCAGAAATGTATCTTTAATAGATATCATGGGATTTTGTACTAAATCCTGCAAAACTGTCAAAAAATCATTCAAATTCGACCGAGGGGGCCTGTAAATTACACCAATCATAATGTTTTTTCCATGTGGATTTATCAATTCAATAAAAAGGGATTCGAGTACATCGCTCATAACACTAATCTCCTCATGTATAATATATTTAAATTTTTTCGAGATGTACAAACCAACTCCTCCACCAACTCTCTCATTTCTATTTCTAAATACAAATTCGAATCCGGATAAAGAAAATAAATGACTGATATTAGAGTTCAACCATGTTTCTGTTAGCCCTATGATGGAGCAAGATTTATGATCTGGGTTTTCTAAGAGTAAGCGCAACTTATCAAAAATTTTATTGATACTGCGTATGTTAAAGTGAGCTAACAAAAATGTTTCATCAACTGTATTCGTGATCCGATTTTTATACTGATTTTCGGTCAAATAAACACACGATGGACTTTGGACTGGATCATTTGAGTCAAAGTTATATTCAAATTCTTGTGCTGAGGTATTGTATTTATCGGATATGTAATCTTCATATAAACTGGAGATCATATTTGCATGATCAGATTCAGAGTGCCTTACTGTGTTATAGAATTCATCATTATTCAAGGAATTAAAAGCAAAATTTATTGTGTCAGCCATGGGTTAGAACATAAAACATTCGGGAATTAATAGCTGGCCTCCCGCCTGGTCCTAACTCAGCAGCTACGTGGGGGTATGCAGACCTAAAAGAAGAAAGGAAACCGAAATGCGTACAGAGAAACATGAAACACAGACAAAACAAGGAAACGAACATGAACACAGATGACACAGAATCAACATCGTTGCGGATGGTACACAAGGCCATGGGCTCGTATACAATACCTAACATGAACTTATTTAACAAACAAAGACGTGTGCTACACGTACTAGGCAGCGTCCACGAGCATATTAAACTTCTCGACCACTTAATGACAAAATAAGGAACCAGTTATTGTTGTGGGGTGTTTTTTTTTTTGGTAGTCGGATCGCCTATCCAAAATAACTAATTCTTATACCATTGGGATTTATAATCAGTACGAACAATTATATCAAAGTAATGCAAAAACACATACACACAAAAATGCAATTCCATTGTTATTGTTAAAATTTTCATCAAACTGATATGCAAATACAAACAAAATTGCCCAAAATACGAGTACACAACGTGTAAATACATAAAATAATAGCCCAATCTGTCTCAGTGAGTGAGTACCCTAGATAAAAGAGCGAGGGAGGGAGGGAGAGAGAGAGAGAGAGAGAGAGAGAAAGAAAAAAGTGAGTGAGAGGGGGAATGAAAAGAGAATCTAGACAACAAATCTTGACGAACTGAACAAAACGGCTATGCAATTAACTTATAACATTCGTGGGTATACATGTGTCTACAGGTGTGTGTGTGTGCATAAGAAGGCAAAAGCAAAGCCGAGAATAGATGAAAAAATTAAGGCGTGTTGTCACCTGGGAAAAATGTTTGCACAATTATTACGTCATTACACTCTTGCATAAAAATAACGTTCTGACAACACGCCTCCCAACGCCTCCCAATCTCCAGTTATTTTAAATATGTTATGGCTTTGAATTTTAAATAACTAATACATTAAGACAACCAACGGCAGTCAAGGGGCCAACATCACCTGATATGATGCAATAAATTGCCATAACTATCCATGAGTATAAACAGCACCTATAAACAAGCCCAAGTAGTACAGCAACGAAGGTTGCTGGGCGACGGTGTCCCAAAACAGGTGATCCGTGTCCCTCCCTCCCCCCCCCCCCCCCCCTCCAGCTACCGCAAAGTTCATAATAACAACATTCCAGAAATATAACAAATTTTGTCAAACATTACTTCTTTAGTGTTAAACGGATGCATATTTTCCGGCGGTGTACAAGTAACAAACACAACATAAGACAAATTACTGAGACAGCTTCGTGTAGCAGAGCTTTAAATCAATCTTATCGTATTACATTATACTAACAAACATTTTATCTTTGTTAAGTATAATTATATATAAAAATGATTATATGAGTTAACTTTCCCCGGAACTGTTACCAAAAACAAAACATAAAATGATAATTCTGATTACCGAGAAACTATTACAAATACAAACATGTATTTAAACCTGGTTGGTACTGGAAAAGGGGGGCTCGTACAACAAATACATATATATCTTAATTTGTGATCAACTTTATCCATTACACAAACAAACAAATGGGGTTTATGTAGATCGTTTTCCTATTCCCTTTCTTCCTTATCATCTGATTATTTTTTTCAATACTGGGTTTGATCTGAATGTCATACATGAGAATCAGCATTCCACACGAAAAATAAAGAACTTGATGTCAACATGGACATACATTGTGGAATAGATATTATGAATAAATGCGTACTGTATGTATTACTTTGTCTTGACTAGAAAATGGAAATGAAAAGGGAAAAAGAAAAAAAAAACTTCATATTATGCGTATTATGCTTGGAGAATTTTCACACACATACAAAAACAAAATGTATTAAACTTTGAAGTCAGCTTTAACACAGGTTTCAGTCATTTTAACAAATAAAAGGATTTTTCTTTCTTCATTCTCCTCTTCCTTGTTTATTACAAAATAGAAATAATTCAAAGAAGAAAAGGTGTGAAATGATGTCACGCAGCAAATAACCTGCTTTAAGTTTACTTTCACTATAGACCTATTTCATGATGCAATTGTAAGTATAACAGGTAAGGTAAAAGCTAAATCCAATTTACCTTCATCTCCTCCTTCTCCTCATTGCTTTTTTTTTTTTTTTTGGTGCAATTAAGAGTGGGTCTGTGAAGGCTTAACTTATCTAATCAATGAAGAAAGGATATACACGGAGAAGTATAAAGTCATTGCTGTGTATAGGCAGCACTGATATACAATATTCACAATCAGTATAAAAGGTTAGTATATACAAATATTTTTTGTTCTTCTCTCTTTTTTCTTTAGTCACTTCAACAGGATCATTTTGTGCGCATGTCCTTGTTGGACTGTAGAAACTGACGTAAAGGAAGTACATGTACTTAAAGGGGCAGTTGTTGCGATACTATTAAAAAGGTAGTGGCAGTATGATTTTATAGTAATTAAGGTAAAATATAATTGCAGTATAACAGTGAAACAATTTTCAGTGCAGCGCAAGTATACTATATTACTTGTAGAGAAGTTCTGGTGTGGTTTAGTAATATAGTACTGGTAGTATTATTTCTGCTATATGGTCGAAGCAGCAACGATACTCGAAAAGTAGCATTATTATAGTAATAGTAGTAGTAATAGTAGTAGTTGTGATGTGGTTTAGTAATAGAACTGGCAGTATTATTTCTGCTTTGTGGTCTTATAATGAAGCAGCAACGACACTCGAAAAGTAGCAGTATTATAGCAACAGTAGTAGTAACAGTAAGTAGTAGTAGTAGTAGTATTAGAAGTGGAAGTGGTATCAGTATTATATAGGAGAAATTATATAGTAGTAGTAGTAGTAGTAGTAATAGTAGTAGTTGTAGTAGTAGCAGTAGTAGTAGTAGTAGTAGCAGTAGTAGTAATAGTAGTAATAGTAGTAGTAGTAGTAGTAGTAGCAGTAGTAGCAGTAGTAGTAGTAGTAGTGGTAGTACTGTAGTAGTCGTAGTACTCCAAGGGTGTATAGTAGGCTATACTAGTAGTGAATCATAAGATGACTTATATTTAGTTTGGTACTAGTGTAGTAGGTGCTGGTAAAAGTGGAAGAAAAGTGGCTGTTGTTGGAAATATAAAATAACTAATGCATTTGGAAATGGTGATAATAATGTAAAATTGATAGTTTAGAATTTGCCAGTTTGTCTGGTAAAATGCAAGATCAGATTTTAACCATGCAATATGATCGCAAGCAGTGGTAAGGGCAGGGGTACAATGTTGTTCAATTTGTATACCAATGACCCAAGAATCTCAAAGTTACTTGAATTTCCCTTGGTATATAGAATTGTCTCCTATGGTGCGTGCTCACTGTGATATCAAGAGCAGAACTTTTAACAACTCGGTGAATTTCACAACCGCCCCTCTCTTTTCCTGGCAGTTTTTATAGAATAACTGATCTAGAAGTCGTCTTACATCATATTTATATACTATTCGCTACATTGGCTATTCAAGATATCTAGATTGTATAATTATATGCATAATTATTCTGTCAGTGATAAAGTTTAGCAGCAATCATCCCCATGGGTAGGGAATTTATATAGAGTGAATGAAAAAAAGTACACACAACCTTTAGAGTAGGGTCGGTGATGGCGAAAATACTGTTAGTGCTTTTTATCATTAAAAAAGAACAAACAAGAACAATAAACTCTATAGACAGGTACGCACGGGGTGCTGTCTAGAATTATGTTCACAAATCAAATTAATTGTAAGTGTTTGTTAGGCTTGTGTAAAGAGACAGTAACAGCTTTAGTGAATGCAAATGGAAAACTACTGCCGGGTATACGGCGTGTAATCAAAGTCGTGAAGCATGTTAAAGCCGAATTGAGTTTTCTGGGAACTGAGTTCACTGTGAGGGGATGCGTATATGATGCCTGCGGTGTGCCGAAATATTATTTAATAGTAATCGTTGTCGGAGTCTTCGCGCATAAGTGATTTCTCTCGCATATTTATGTATGCAATACGTGTATAGGGAAGGCTGTGTTCTGTGAGAAGCCGCTCTCTATGACGCTAAATGGAGTCAAGGCTTTATACACGCTGGCCGAGGAATGTGGACTACCCCTATTTTGTGCCTTTAACAGGTCAGTGAGCACTTTCTTTCTTTCTTTCTTTCTTTCTTAATGGTGGATGCTTTCGCAATGGACCGGTTTGCTAGTCTGTTCAAATATATGTATACAAAAATTCTGTTCTCTTAGAACCAATAGTAACTAGATTACAGGACGGTATTTCACTAGCATTCCAGTCCACAATTTGTATTCCATTATACGTACACATCAGAGCATATCAATACATGGAATCGGTTTGTATAGTTCTGGTTTTTAGGAACAACTTGACAACACCAAAAAAAGAGAGGGAGAAGAATCATTTACATTATCTTTATCAATATAACTTTCATTTTCATTTACAAAAGTACAGTATACATAGAAGTCAAATATGAAAGTTTCATGTTCGAAACCAGAGAGGGATAGTATCGCTCTTTAAACGTTTTGATAGTACATGTACAAACAAATCAGAACATTGCCATTACGGCCGTAGTCTTCCCCGGACAGTAATGGTTGTAAACTTGGCCAATATAAGAGCTATATAGGCATGAGAAAAATATAATTATGATAGTGCCGGATAAAGGGTAATGTAAAGATAGAACTTAGTTACAAACAGGAGATAAGGGTAAAGTAAAGATAAGGGTTAAAAACAAGAAATAAACGATAAGTATAGGATTCAAAACGGCGGAGAAAGGATAAGGTAAGAGTTATAACAGGAGATCAAGGGTAAGGTACAAATAAGATAAGGGTTACAACAGGAAATAAAGGGTAAGGTAAGGATACTAGAGTTAATATAGGAGATAAAGGATAAAGTAAAGATAATAGATAACAACAGCTAGGTGGTAAAGGATAGGGTAAGGATAAGGATCAAACACATAAGATAAAGGTTAAAGGTAAGGAAACAAGAGATAAACGGTGATAAAGGATGAGGTAAAGATAAAGGGTGAGGTAAAGAATTATCAACATGGATGTAAAGGATAGGGAAAGAGACAAGAATTAAAAACAGGAGGTAAAGGGAAGGGTAAAGATAATAGTTAACGAGAGATTGTAATGGTAACGTAAAGATAAGAGTTAGAATAGGAGAGAAAGGGTAAGGAAAAGATATGTTTGGGTGGTAAAGGATAAGGTAAATAAAAGAGTTAACAGGATGTAAAGGATAGAGAAAAGACAAGAATTAAAAACAGGAGGTAAAGGGAAGGGTAGAGATAATAGTTAACAAGAGATTGTAATGGTAACGTAAAGATAAGAGTTAGAATAGCAGAGAAAGGGTAAGGTAAAGATAAGTTTAGGTGGTAAAGGATAAGGTAAATAAAAGAGTTAACAACAGGATGTAAAGGATAGAGAAAAGACAAGAATTAAAAACAGGAGGTAAAGGGAAGGTAAAGATAATAGTTAAGAGATTGTATAGTAACGTAAAGATAAGTGTTAGAATAGGAGAGAAAGGGTAAGGAAAAGATAAGTTTAGGTGGTAAAGGAAAAGGTAAATAAAAGAGTTAACAGGATGTAAAGGATAGAGAAAAGACAAGAATTAAAAACGAGGTAAAAGGGAAGGGTAAAGATAATAGTTAACAAGAGATAGTAATGGAATAGGAGAGAAAGGGTAAGGAAAAGATAAGTTTAGGTGGTAAAGGTTAAGGTAAGGATAAGAGATAACATGTGGTAAAGGGTAAGGTAAAGATAAGACTTAAAAACAGGAGACAAAGGGTAAGGTAAAGATAGGAGTTCAAATCAGGAGAAAAGAGTAAGGTAAAAGGTAATAGAAATATATAGGAAATAAGGATAAGGTAAAGATAAGAGTTAAAAGCAAGAAATAGAAAATAAGGTGTGATAGGAGATTAAAACGGAAGAAAAGGGTAAGGAAAATATAAGAATTAAAAACGAGGTAAATGGCAAGGGAAAGACAAGAGTTAAAACAGGAGGTAAATGGAAAGGTAAAGATAAGGGTTACAAATAGGAGAGGAATGGTAAGGTAAAGTTAAGAGTTAAGGAAGGTAACGGATAAAGTATAGATAAGAGTTAACAGCAGGAGGTAGAAGGATAAGGTAAAAATAAGCGTTAAAAACAAGAGATGACATCATGTAAGCAAGATTGTACAGAGAAGAAGAAATAAGAGGAGGGGAGATTATGAATTATGATCATGCTTTGACCTCGTGATCGAAGCCACGATAGTTTCTAGCATAGTAACCTCATGCCACTATATAAAACTTGCGAACTATCCAGACTGTTTCTGTGGTCTTTAAAATGTGTTTGTTTAATTTGTTCATCTCCTTTCTGCAATTCACAATAGAGCGTTTGAGGGGGCGTAAAGACTTCAATACAATAAAGTCAGACAACGCACGCAAGAGTAATCCTGCTCAAATCAGAATGAAATCAACCATGGAATTTTCCGTTTCACGAATTTATTTTTTTTCATCATCACGCACTTTTCCATAGTTTTCCTCACGAATCTCCTGTAGTTTCAATTATAACAAAAATGTGGTATCCTTCGGGTGCACGTCACGAGACCGACACCCACGAGTCATACAGCCCACAAGTCATACAGCTCACAAGTCATACAGCCCATGAGTTATACAGCTCACGAGTCATAAAGCCCATTTGTTCGATACTAAGCTAACAAGACCCACGAGGCCGACACATTAAGCCCCGTGTTGTATCTGTTGAACTCGTGGGCTGTTTTCACCTAGTGTCGAACTCATGGGCTTTATTTGCCTAGTGTCGAACTCATGGGCTGTATGACTCGTGAGCTGTATGACTCATGGACCTGTTTTCAATGTCGAACTCGTGGGCTGTATGACTCGTGGGTGTCGGTCTAGTGGGATGACCCCTAGCCTTCGCTTCAAACGTTTGTGGATTTGTGAAAAGGTTAGAAAACCATGCCTTCGAAATAGGAGAGTGAGGTATTTATGCGCACTGACCAAAAGGAGAATTGTGAAGCCATAACATCGTCACTCTAATTTAACCATTTTCTAATTGACAATGTGAAAATAGAAATATGAAGTGCATACTGCATTAATCGCGTTAATTTGACAGGTGGTTTGTGGCCTTAATTAGTTCATCAGCAAAGTGCGTTTGAAAGTAAAATGATATAAACTTTAACAACTTAATGAAACTTAAATACTTCTTTTGAGTGAGTGCCAGTATGTTGATAGATTATGGGTTGAAGTAAAAGAGAATGAATTAGTGTTATAGTGCTGATCATGCTGATTTAGAAATAACATATGCGACGGAAAATGAATTATTTGGTTTTTGGGTATTAACGATTCGGCATTGAATTATATTACTATGCTTGTGAGATTTTTATGCTTGTAAAATGAAAATAATACTTCATTTCAATTTGTGTAAAGATAGCATAAGGGAATATCATAACAAGGAAACATTTACTGCAAAGAAATGGTGTCGAGGTCTCTTGATATGTATGATAATAGAAGTATAATGATCTGAGTCACGATATTTCATTGCTGTTTTTCAAAGTGCTTTGTTTGAAATATTATGATGTATTATGCGTTTTAGATAGATATATGTTTGATGTAGAATAATAAATATCCCAGTGGGAAGAAATATGGGGTCATCCCACTAGACCGACACCCACGAGTTATACAACCCACGAGTTCGACATTGAAAACAGGTCCATGAGTCATACAGCTCACGAGTCCTACAGCCCATGAGTTCGACACTAGGCAAATAAAGCCCATGAGACCGACACTAAGTAAAATCAGCCCATGAGTTCGACAGATACAACATGGCGCTTAATGTGTCGGTCTCGTGGACCTTGTTAGCTTAGTGTCGAACTCATGGGCTGTATGACTCGTGAGCTGTATAACTCATGGGCTGTATGACTTGTGGGCTGTATGACTCGTGGGGTGTATGACTCGTGGGTGTCGGTCTCGTGACGTGCACCCAGAAATATAACAAACGAACGAACAAACATGACGAAGGGGTAACAGACGCCATGATGATCACTGTTTAAGCAATTCATTCTCTCCACTCATACATCCTTCTCATTTTGTAGTTTCCCGAGTGTGCAATATACTAAGTAAGCTGGTCGAGTCGTTTTGTGTTTTCACGAATGCGGGATAGACCTATATAGAAGATGACAAAAATTGCAAGGGAGAGTATGAAGTTTACTATAGTAGTGATGATAATAAAAACAAGTGTGATGCTGAAAATGATATGAGTATTCATTGGTTCAATATCTTCTTTCGTCTGGTGCTGATTGACATTGTATTCCATTGTATTGCATCGTTATTATCATCATAATCAATTAATCATTAATGCGCGATCACCTTCAAGCAATTCCAATTCAGATTTAGTGTTGTGCGTTTGGCATCGAGATAATTTGTGAGTGTGTTCGTCAGGCGTTTTGATCCCCATATTCGTGCAGTGAGGGATCAAGTGGTGGCCGGCAGCGTTGGCGTGGTGCGCCGCATTCACTTCGTGGCCAACGATCTCCAGTTCCCGTCAATCGACTACCTCAAGATTTCAGGTGAGTTTAAAGGGGGTGGGCCGAAATTCGTACTTTTCCCCTTGTGTCACCCCTCCACCTCTTCCAATTTTACCTTTACCCTCTCTTCCCATAATCACCTCCTCCTTCCGCTATTCCTCGTCTACCGCTCCTGCGCTCATTCGCATTCTTCCCCTCTTACACCTTCTCTTCCCAACCTACCCCTCCTCCTCTTCCTTCTCCTCCCTCTCCTCTTCCTTCTTCAAGGAACGCTCAGAGGAGCTTTAATGGTCTAGTAAAAAATAACAGCAAAACAAACAAACAAACAAACAATAACTCTCGAATTTCAAATCCCCTGTTTGACTCCGTTCGGAGCAGCTTTTGGTGTTGATAGTGTTCTCGTCTGGTCATTCAAAGTGTATGCTTTTCAGAAGTTCGAGCGGTCACCAAAGTGTAACTTTTTTTAACGCATTCAGTGCCTCGGCACTTTGGACAGTGTATACATCGCTGTGGAGTTTCCGTGTCAATCGGCACTACACTGCGGGGTTCATTTAAAGTCATGAAGAAAGCTGCGAGTCTTGTCACGTCATTGTCTGCTCTTAAACATGGGTTACTGACTAACCTCGCATTTCGGCATAAGACCGTAAAATCCGTTTGTGATGGGGGGTTGTTCACCCAATAGTTGTATCGATCTCCTCTACAGTGCAGATATCATTATGGAGTGTGTACAGAGTGTCAATATGTAATGCGGTAATTTTTTTACTATACAATGTGTGTCTCTACGTCGCCAAGCATTACCATTTCATGTTTTAAGTATCAAAGTCATCCAGTACATAATTATGGTGGAACATAGTCTCTAAAGCATGACGGGAAGACGAATAAACCGGACAAATAGGAGACGGAAGAAAATTGAACAGGGGTGTTCCTCCGTTCTATGCGCATGACCAGATTGAGCCAGCAAGACTATTGTCACGTGTTATTCCGACACCAAACTCTTCGTCAAACTACAGGTGTACACTGATTTAGGCCTGCCTCCCAATCCTGAAACCATCAGCTAGAGCCACGAGACTAACTGGCCCTTTTTGGATACTCTTTTCTTGCAGGTGGCATATACTTAGATAGTGGCATTCACGAAGTGGATATCGTATGTTGGATTGTCGGAGAGGCGCCGGAAACCGTCTTCGCTCAGGGTCTCGCCACCGACCCTCGGATAGCGGACATCAACGACGTCGACGAAGCCATCATCGTGCTGAAGTTTCCCAGTGGCGTCCTGGCCACCATCCAGAAGAGTCGCGAGGCCATCTACGGATTCGACCAGCGATTGGAGGTATCGATGAGGAGGCGAAACTTGATGAGACTTTTAATCTCTTCCTGTGTTACTCGTCTACTTTTCCGTCTCTCCTTTTCCTTCCTTCCTTTCTTCCTTCCTTCCTTTCTTTCTTTCTGTCTTTCTTTCTCTCTGTGTTTGTGTGTGTATGTTGTTATGTATGTAAGTCTATCTGTAGGTGTTATGTATGTAAGTCTATCTGTAGGTGTTATGTATGTAAGTCTATCTGTAGGTGTTATGTATGTAAGTCTATCTGTAGGTGATATGTATGAAGATTATTTCTGTTTATTCTTCTATACCATCTGTTTGTCTTTCTCTGATTTAAATCATCGTTGCAACGTCTCATCGACGACGGATAACGTTCGTTTCGTGTTAGATGAAGAGTTTTTATAATACGGTTTCAGTATGAAGGGATGCCTATGAATTCTGTATACGAGATTAGACGGTCTTATAGGAAATGAAAAAAAAAAATTAGGACTATTTATTGGGTTAATGCTTATCAGGTATAATTGTAATGTTTGAACCCCAGCATGAAAAAATATACATGTACACTCGTTCCTATAACGACTGGTCATTATTGTTAAAGGTGCTCACCATGTAGGGCCTAATTCATGATCAAGAACCTCAAATCAAGCAGCCTATGTCAGTGATTGTACGTGTCTGTGGCGTATTGGTGGTCAGCTGAAATAATAGGACACATTCAGACCAGACGACAAAAAAGAAATGCTGTCATTTCTCGCTGCTCGATTTGGCGCTGGTTTTAGCTTAACTTCTGATACGCACTCGTCCGATACCACAATGTCAACATCTCGCACGCAATTCTTATTTCGTACTATGGCTGCTACCTTTAAAGGTAGGATAACATGAATGGATTGAATAGAACGGAGTTCTGCAGGTCCTAAAAAGGACCAGGACCTTGTTTCATAAAGTTGTTTGTAAAGTTACCCAAGACTTAAAGTGTGCTTTTGCCCCAATGTAGGCCTAGATGAAATATTGAAATACAGTCGCACTTTGTTAAGACGTAGGGAGAAAAAAATGGGCATACATTGGCACTCCATATTTCAGTCGTTCGTAAAGTCATGCGTAACTTTACAAACAGGCGCTTTATAAAATAGGGCCCTGTTCCTGATTTCATTTTTCGTTCATTCTATTCATTTCTTTTTGCATAGGTGAAGGGAACCAAAGGCTTGCTCCAGATGAAGAACGTCAGATCGGGACCGAGCGCACACCATTGCGCCGGAAGTGTGACCTACGACCCCATCCATTCTGAGATGCTAAAAAGATACGAGGAATCGTACAGGCTTGAGATGACCCACTTCCTAGATGTGGTAGAAGGTATTTATAAAACAGATGACCCACTTTTTAGACGTGGTAGAAGGTAAGGTGTATTTATAAAACAGCTAACACACTCACAAGCACGCGAGCCAACAAGCCAACCATGTCAAAGGACCATCAGTCCTCATTAAGCATTATTACGTCTTTGTTAAGAGCTAGTGTTATGATCAGAACACATGCTATATGAATTGATATAAATGGGGAACGTTTTGAGTTACGGAAAGATCGTCGAGTGTCGCCTTATGGACGGCAGAGTATAGAACAGATAATAAAATCACACCCCTGAGTTTCTTAAAAACTTAGGCCTTTGCGTCAATTTAGTCATTTATTGATATTAAGGAGTGACATTGTGTCTTTGTCGAACTGTAGTAATTATGGTGCAAAATTTCAGATCGTCACATTAACGCAGATATATTTTACAGTGCTGGTGAGATCTGAGCTGAAGAAAGAACAAGTATGAAAATCTTGAATGTGGGCTCTGATTATAGTATGATTATCGTGATTAGTTTCAGAATGAGAATGATTACAATTATGATATCCACAAAACATAGCCATGGTAACAGTGAGACTTGTAGATATAATATTAACTCACAGTGGGAGTTTTCTTAAGAAATTACTAATCATTGCCTTTGGCCCAGGAAACACAGACGCTCTGGATGTCAGCAAGGCGGACACTGTTCTGGCGACCAGAGTTTGCGACCTCTGTAGGCTGTCGGACAAAGAAGGCAAACTGGTTACATTTTCGTCCTAGCCTAGGTCTACAGCTATAGGAAGTATATTGAACCTGGAACCCACGCGGCATCACCAATCAGCTAGGCGTCGCTGAGACCAGGTCCGCTTTCAGACCGATGTCGAGCTCTCCCGTCTCATCCTCCGGCACGGCGTTTCTGATTCATGCTAATTTGAATTACGGACTGCTTCTATGGACTGCTTCTATTTCATTTCACTTAACTTCGCATGTTTTTTGTTAGTTAGTTAGTTTTTTTTTTTTTTTTTTTTTTTTTTTTTTAGTGTCATGTGTCATAGGTGTGCCGTGCGTGTATGTGTGGTAGCTCCCCCAAATGCTTCCCCAAAGCGTTACTTGACGGGCCATTCTGGTCACTACGGAAGTTTATTCTTTGTTTGAACACGAATTCCATAATATTACTTATTGCTGCAATTTAAGCTTATGCGTAAAATCATGTCGCTTTGAAAATGAGCTAGCGACGCGTCTAAACCAACTGAGGAAATATAGAGGTCATTCGGGAAACGCGTCGGGAATGTAGGGCGAGTCTTACAGTGAGCTCATGAGCTCATTCAGATTTACACATAATGTTAAAAAACGACAACAACATAATGTTTCCACAGTGTCACACTGTTTCTAAATATTTTAGGGTGTGTCAAACAATGGAAACGTCATTTGAAAAGGAAATGGGTGAAATAAGTTTTTGCTAAAAATTGGAAAAATAAGAAAAAAAGAAAAGAAAAAAGAGATAGCCATGGACTTAAATCGTTTTGTGTATGCATATCTGAAATGTAAGAGTCTTAACGACTGCATTTCTTTGTGGACCCGAAGAGTATTGCAAAGGAGACTCTCATGTAACTTTACAGATAAAAAGTAACACCTATTATCGATCTATGATTTATGTGAGGTTTCAAAATTCACTTTTGTGTTTAGTATGACACGATAGGACTCCGAAAAACAGAATTGTATGAACATGATTTGTTATTTAAAGTCACGTATAGGACTACATTGTCATCAATATTCCATTGTTCATTCTAGATTTCACTTCAAACTCTATAATATTGTATACGATCAGGTAAACGGATATGTATCTATATGAATATTGTCATTCTATATTTTCAATAAAGTATGAAAATCTAAATTGGCATGAAGCATATGATCTGTTGTCGGCAATCGCGATATCACAATTATAGACTCGTTTGATGTATCACCATTATTCTTTTTTTTTGTTAACACATAACTCATCTTAGTAGTGTGTATAACGAGAGTAAAGAAGAGGCGGTTAGACGTAGCTTTTGAATCCTCACAATTTGATCTTACTTCTCGAGCTTTCGGGTCCTGCCTTTTTGTCCGATTTGTCCTCAGTCTTGATAAAGGGCAGGGCCCGAAAGCTCGAGAAAATCAAACTGTGAGGATTCAAAAGCTACGTCTACCGCCTCTTCTTTACTCTCGTTATTATATATATATATATATATATATATATATACGAAATTAACTTGATGTAAAGACTACATTCGAGGGCAAATTGCGACACCTGTCGCGATGGGCAAGAATTTCATCGAGTGACAGCGGCAGCTATAGCTGTCGGTAGTTGTTACAATTTGCCATTATGTTAGTACGTTTGGTAATCAAAGATTGGCATTACTATCTATCATTATAACAGCTGAAATATTGACACTATACTACAAGGTATAGGCCTACCACCTGTGAATTGTATAAATTATGTATACAGCGTGTCCCACAAAAGAAAAAATGCTAATGGCATTAAACGAGTATAATTTTAAAATTACCAAATCATATTGTATATAATTGTACGATTGTAAACTAGCATTTATTTTATACAACTGGCTTAAATTTGATGCGATATGGTCCATTAAATGCAGAGATATGAGCCTTCTTTCACCACTCTTCAGAAAACCTCTCAATCCAAGTCTCGTTATTACGTTGAATAAAGTACGTAGACCAATTACGTGTGGAACGTTGTTTCTCTTGCAACTTTGTCGGGGTTCTTGAATGAGGCTTTGGTCCATGTCAATGTTTCCTTGTGTTCGAACTGTTACTCTTCTCCCCGTTCTGCCCCTGTTAAGGTTTTTGCCATTTCCCTGTATTTGAGCACATTTCTGAGTATTGTCGCCTTGCATGGTGCTGGTTGATTGAATTCTGCCTCGAACTCATCTTGTACCCTGTTTAGATTTTGATCAGATTTCGTCATGTTTCGCTGCCGAACGCACGGGGGTAAATAATTATGCAAGAATTTCTACTCGAGAGAGGGATGAATGAATTGGTCATCCCCAAGTCCTGAACAAAAGAAAACCCTTTCAGATTTATGCCCGTGACTGAACGTGAATAGATATTTGCACCACTTGAATAGATTATAACAACTCTTGTTAGCTGAACCCGACTACGCATACTACTTATTGGATGGAGAGGTTTCCTGATGTGTAATGAAACAAGGCAAGTGTCAAAATGTGTCTCGCCCATTCGTGTAGAAGAAATTGATGTTTTTTTTCTAAATCCCGAAAGTTCATTTAACCCGCCTATGACCTTTGACTTTGTGATGAACTTCATCTCCCCAAGGGACATCTACCATCCAAGTTTGGTCACAAACGGACATGGGGATCAAAAGTTATGAGCCATAATCGAAACGTGCCGTAAAAACTTAACAATGGGCCCTAAAAGTTTGTTGACCCCTGTCTGTGACCTTTCACCTTGAGGGACCTTCATGTTTAATAAAATGTGTTACTTTGTAGAACCTACTCTTCCCACCAAGTTTGATTGAAATTAAAGTCCTCAGTAGAGAGTTATTCAAGTTTTTGTAGCGTTACGGACGGACGACGGACGGACAGATGCCGCAGGCGATCCCTTAGTCTCCCTGCACCTCCGGTGGGCTCGACAAAAATGATCATATCTTTTTGATTATTGGACCACATCTCATAAAATTTCATCCAGTTGTAAAAAATGAATTGTAGTTTACGGGTGTAAAGATATAAACAATATGCTGTTGTAATTTTAATATTATACCCATCTAGATTGCTTTTAGCATTTTTTGCTAAAAAAGAAAAAAATGAACATACATGTACATGTAATTATCAGGTCGTTTAATGTTGATTTTGTATGTGAGCATGCAGCCGTGTGTATTTATCAGGTTAAAAAAAAAGGAAAGTAAAAAAGGTAAACGTGACTATACACGAACATTTTCATGACTCGTTCCAGTAAAACCCAAATCATGGGAGATTTTATTTACAATGGAAAAAAACAAAAACAAAAACAGAATAACAGTTGCACAAAAGTTGATCATCAGTTTTACAGGCATACACCCTTTCTTTTTTGTTCCAGCCTATACAGTTTCAGCCTATACTGACAACAATTATGTGCTGACAAAACCATAATGAAAGAAGAAACAAAAGTCAAATTCTAACATAACACGTGAATAAAATGAAACCAACAATTTGATCTTTCCTTCATAGTACGAGCACTACAGACAAGAATGTGAGAAGAAATTGATATTTCCTTCCTGTAGGCACATTAAAGTTTCAAAAGTACTTATATTACACAACAAGAGAATCCCGCCATTATCAGGCGCGCGTCACGAGTTTGAAACCCACGAGTAACACAGCCACGGAGTCTGACTTCCCACGAATTATACTGCCACAGAGTCTTACTTCCCTCGAATTATACAACTCAAGAGCTAGAGACACTAAGTGAATTTTACGTAGTGTCAAGCTCATGATCCCGTTTTACGTAGTGTCTATAGCTAGTGGGCCTGATTTACTTGGTGTATGGCTCGTGGGCCATGTGACTCATGGGTGTGGCGCTCGTGGGATGACCCCGTCATTATATCATGATATGCATGAATGAAGACTCGCTGTCACGAGGGAACAATATTCCCTTCTTATATATAGGCACATTACAGTTACTTATATTACATAATCAACAAGCTAGTGAAAAAAGACATTCATTGCTATAGCGTCCTACCTCTGATGACATTTAATGGGTGAAGAATTGCTTGAATGGTGAAAATACAAAAAAGTTCAAGCTAGCATTTTGAAATGCTATGGAGGAATGAGGTCAAAGTTGAGGTCGAAGGGAGTATAACATTTTCAAACCATAGAGTCATAATATTCTCTGTATATTGCCCACAACACAAACCCCATAGATTATGTTATATCGCATGGGTCATTCAATGCAAAATGTTCAAGCTAGGAGATTGAATTGCTATTGAGGAATGAGGTCAAAGCTGAGGTCGACAGGCGTATGATATTTTCAAACCCTACAGATCCAACCCGAGATCCATAACATTCTGTTTATTGCCCACAACACAAAACCCCGTACACTGTATTATGTTGTTATTATCGCATGGGTTAGTCAAATTAAGTACAGTCGCGACCCATACCCTCTACTTATTAGTCATCTGTCGGGGTGTAAAGTCCCAATATCATCTGTCACCCTTTTCTTTCTTTCTTTCTTTCTTATTGTTTTTTTCTTTTTTTTTCTTTTTTGAAGTGTTGTACACCACAAAGATATGTAGCACTATGACATATCTCCATTTTATCTTTTTAGGTCGTATGCCACTTGTTCACTGATAAATGTTCTCCCAGATCATGACGAAATATCTACCCTCCACTTCATATTACATTTGTATATACATTAGGCCTACTATCCACTCACTGGCTGGTTCGTGACTAGCCCATGTAATGTTCTCAAAATGCTGTGTAATCACAGATACTACGGTTACAGTAATGTGTGAAAGTATGCAACAGACTTAGAGATAACAAATCGGCCTCATGGACTGGCGCTCGCACGTCGTAGCTTGGTTGTATCTGCAGTACTACTGATGTGTTCCCAACATTTTTTTTTTTCAACGCTATTCAACTCTAAAATCGTCATGTAACTGAATAATCATGAATAATCTAAACTACAGTAACTCTATGCCTTCATTTTGTAGAAGAAACAAAGAAAATACAAATTTGTTCTTTACTCTAGATAACAGTGTGAGAAGGTATAACCCCCAACGCAACCAAACTATTTTCCACCTGGACTTGTTATTGTACACTTACAAAATTAGTAAACCTTCCTGGTAATGTAATACGCAATAAAATATATTGTTTCCCCACATTCATTCATGTACATGTATATCTTGGTCTGCAATCCACCCCCTTCTTTAATTAATTTTGTACGATGATGATTTGACTTTTATCACGTGCAATTATCATAATTATCTTCATAATGTAGAGACATCTACATTAATTGTGCATTGCCAAAATATTCATCCTTACATGTATCAACCCTTCAAAACAGTGGCGGGTGCATTGCCACATTAATTTTCCACATGTACAAAACAAAACAAATCAAAACAAAACAAAACTTACAATGTTGGTACATGTATTCAATTACCCACACAATTTCCTGGAGGTGATTTGTAATTTTCAGTGAAAAACCCGATTCATTTCAAAATTTTGATAGCCAAAGAACAAACAGTAATGAAAGAACTGTTCATGTCATAGTGCATCATGTTTTTGGCAAGGTCTCGATTGATGCGCTGGGATAAGAGAATAGAAAAGTGGAAAGCACAGGCAAAGAAAGACTACTGTATTAGTAAGGTGGATATAATTCTACTCGACCACCATCACTTATGTATTTCATTTGGCACAAATATACACTGCAGTGAGGTGGATGAGCTCTTGGCAGCCTTCCTTATCTGTTGCCCGATGGAATCAGCTGAGCAACTACAATACTCTGTATATTTCCTAATTTTTTTTTTCAGCCTAAGGTTTTCATTGGTCTTTCTTGCTTCTTTCTGTCTGCCACTTTCCCATAAATAAGAGTCTTTTCTATACAATTCCTTCTAATGATGTGTATAATAATTGTTAATATCTCTCTAGTGACTGTATTCCCTTATGACTCCTGGCCCTGATCTAATCTTCTCCAGTACCCTGTCATTTCTCTTGAATGGTTTCGTGATACACATCATGTATCAAGTTTGACAGAACAAACTCCATCGCTGATGCATTTACTTAAAATGATGGAGCCTACCAAATGCCATAACGTCACACTGAGCTTTGGAAACTTTCACAATCTGTTGACAATGTGACTCCAATCAGCATACATTGTATTTCAAACTGACTGCAAAATACAATACCAACACATTTAAGTCTCACAAAAAAAAGTGTACAAGGTGTCACATAACGCGTTTCCCTTATCACTTCATTGTACGGAAAGATTTAAAAAACAGGGAAAGGTAAAAATCATATTTTCTGCAGTTTTCTGCACTAAAAGGGGAAGGAGCATGCCACAATATCTTGAGAATAGATTTTCAATACACAAATCAGTCCTACAACAAAATCAGCCAACAGTATTTGCCCTGAGCTCATCGCATCATTGTTTGCTCAGACAACAAATGTATTGACAATGGAACGATTTCCTTAAATTGTCCTGATATTGGTATCATAACATACACAGGGAAAGTAAAAGAGGACATGAAAAACCCCAATACCTACAATGTAAAAGCAAAACAGCACTAAGAAAGCTTCACAAACAATTTTCATGCAACAAACGAATGCACTGGCACATTACTTATGGTGCACTTTGAAACATAATTACAGTAAAATAGTAACACTTGTTTTTTCATTTTTTTATGTATTTTCTTTTTGGTCAGGTACAACATTATTTCACATATCTTGATCTCAGTAAGGATATACAGCATGGTATATTTCTGAATTGATACATACATGTAAGAAAGAGGAGAACATTTCAAATAAAGACATATGCAAAAAACAATTATAACAACCAAATAGTATAAAATTCTTTCAGTGTAGGCAATCAGTACTGAAGTATTCCTTTGCTTTCTCTAAAAGCAGTCCAAGATACATGTATTGCAACGAGGCAAATTATGGTCCAAATGAACAATTGTACGATTCTGACTCGAAACTCATTTTGATTACAGTGCAATGGAATGATCCTTGTACTTTTGTTATACATCAAAGGCCTACAATGACTTGACAGATACTAGTAGTACGGCCTTGCTTGTAAATCGAAATGACGAAAGGCAACTAACGCTGAAACATTTAGTAATACATGTACAACTTTTGTATGTATGCATTCACACGCAATGCAGGTGAAAAGCAATCGCCATTAAGGCGGCACAAAACGAGAATACTTCGAAGATGCTATTTCAGACCACAGAGAACACCACATTCACTTCTACAGGAACAGTGGATAATAAATAAGATCAAAAGTTTCACACACTTTGGCTGTAAATGAGATCAGCTGGAAACGTCAGCCTGAATACAAAAGACATCTGCAACACTTGTGTACCTCTCATAACTGTCTACCAAAAAGTATCTACAGTACAGTCAACCTTGCCTAAATCGAATCTATTTGCACTGAAAAAATAGCTTCAACTGTTAAAGAAAATGGGACTTCAGAGGTATTAAGATCACTAGAACATAAAGAGAAGAGGACTTGCGACCTTCGACTTTGGTGATTATTCAACTTATACAAGTCGATTTAAGCAAGATTGACTGTATATTAATGATGCCTTTACAACTATTTAATTACTTGTTTTGAGGAATAGTGAGGAAGAGGTAGAGAATATAAACTTGTGCTAATGAAAAACTCAGTACACCACTACAATCCCTACAAAGAATGAAACAAAAAGTGTATCATTAGTGGAATGCATAAATACATGATCACAGATAAGATGAAAATGAAGGCAGGCACATGGAACTATAAAATTGACCTTTGACCTCAGTCATGCAAAAATTACAGAGGGCCCTGACAGAATAATAATCTAACCCATCAGAGCCTTACTAATTACCACATTAAATTAAGCTGGAATAATGCAGATTATACATTGGGGGGGGGGGGGGGAGAAACATTTAGACCTTGACAATGTTTTCAAAGTCCACTAAAAAAGATACAAATCAGTACCACATCATTAAGATGTCAGTCACACATTCATCACTTTCAAGTATTCCAAAATGGAAAGGAAACATATAATGGGAGCGAAAGAGAATTGATTAAAAAAAATTACAGTTTATCACACAAAGAACCTCACCTCTACATGTGAAATCTTTCCATCGACCCACATACACATGATCTAGGAAAACAAGGACGAGGTTACTAGTAAGAAGGTAATGCACAAAGTTCATAGAAAAGCTGCAGCATGCTGATAATATGACCCATTTCAAGTACTACTCGCACCACACAACAGAAAAAGAAAATACTTATTAAGTACTGGAAGATATTCGTCGTAAGGTTGCTTGTATACCAACAACAATAACATCAAAACTACTAATGAAATAAAAAAGGACAGGAAAATGAATTACTTTTGAACGATTCAAATGTAAAGATACATTGTATACCCAGCCTAAACAATAATATTAAAACTAATAATGAAATAAAGTATAACAAGAAAAAGAATCACTTTTGAACAATCCAAATGTGAAGGTATATCAAGCCACAACTTATTTAGCCCCTCCACTTCTGTCAGCTATCTCACAGTTGCTGAAAACATCAATCTCTAGCCAAGACATGTTTCCCCTGCTGGATTTGTAATTGCAGCCTTAGATAAAATTAGGTCATAAAGACTTTTTTTGTTGTTTTCATTGTTTGATGGTGAGAGCAGGAGAACTATATAGAAATGTCGACCACGGAAAATATTTACACTTTTGAGAAAACACTATTGAAAGTGCTGATGGTTTTTGGATGGCAGGTTGCAATAGTTCTAGTATTAATTTGATTTGCATCCAAACTTATCAACCCAACCCCAAGCCCCTAAAATGGGACTAAAAGAGAAGAACTGTATGAAGTAATACAGAGAAATTCCACCACCAAGTTTGTAAAACAGGGTATGACGCCAACACTCGATTGATAATCAGCACTTCAAATATACACACTGCAATGATTTTCATGACAAATCCACAGATGTACTGCCAGTTATAATATATAACTTTGATGCACATATGAACATGTATCAGCCAATGTTACAGTGGATCCACCACATAACCTAGTCAGCTAGTACATAATGTATTTCAATATCCTTTTACAGGAAAGCAATGCACAAGACGATGAATTGTAATCATCATTTAGGCCTTTCTTAAATATTCGATACCAGGAATATATCACACCTTTATAACAAAATGTATACACAAATGTTCAATTGACAAGTAGAATATAATACACTGACAGAATTCTCTCTGACAATCAACACAGACTGCAGCCCTTAGAATGCAGCCATCTGATTATTTCTTTTTGTTCCTTGTACATTACCTTCATATAAAGTAATAATTCAACATTCAGAAAAAATCAAATATTCATTTTTCAGGAAGGCAATCACTCAGAGTCATAGCTGTAATGACATTGTTCCTATTACAATTTGCTGAGGTTCTCTTTATTGCATTATAAGAAATTAAGTCATAGTGCTCTACTGATATTTGTATCCAATATGTATCTTATCTTAACTGGCTTTGACCAGCACAGATGAATCATTTACATGATCATAAATTTGAATTAATTTTGAAATCAAAATAAATGAAGCCATATCTGGCATCCTATTTTCCCTATCACAGCTGTTACATCTAAATACAAATCCTAATCCCATCTACACATCATTCATACCAAACTTGGGGTACCGTCTTTCCGCCCATTAGGAGGGATAATCGTCTTCTCTCAAACGAGAGAAGATAAAATCAACACATACAACACACTTGGCACACAGCCAAGATCCTTTGATTGTGATTGAAAAATGCCTGTTATGAAACATTATTAAACATTCACTTTGTAGCTACATGTAGCACCATCTGGTAGACTCACATTGGCTCCTCTGCCTGAGCATCTTTCTAATTGGCAGAGAAAGCCCATAGCGCTGTACACACTGTCCAAATTCCCTGGCACAGACAGGGCTAGAGATGTTTGGCAGACAGAGAAGGCTAAAAATTGCCAAATTAATGGTCTGATTTTGTCAGAATTACCACTGTTTTTTTTTTTAATTTTTAATTGAGGAAAAAAAAGCAATCCTCAATAAGGAAAAATATATCCTATCCCTTGTACACAAAATGATACAATTGGGTTAAAACCTTGTGGCATTACTGAACACTGGATCAAAATATGGGCTAATAGAAAGGTTTAACTCTAATGTTAGTAGTACACACTTGTGTGAACAGCTGATCGATAAAGTGCCTATGATTTGTTACAAATAATATCAAGGTTAATATCTATTAAAATGATATACATAATTAGAAAAGAATGGGAACTAAGATGAGCCTGCCATGTAAACTCAGCTAGGGAACAATGCGGTGATCCACATTATAAGCCTCACATCATCATTCTTAAAGGCATGAGACATGCACTTATTGAATAGAACAGATACATCAGAGATACATCAACATGTTTATACCAAGAAAACCTCAACATAAGAAACTAAAGAGTTTTTACTCTCTTTGTCATAGAACAAAATATTCAGATAATTGATGATTCTGCCATCATAGATGGATGGAGGTGACAGACTCTGTGCCAAATACACCATGAAAGAAAGAAACTGTACAAGTACTCTTACAAAATGGAATGAAATTGTTCAAAGTGTACATCACAAATATTCACAGCCTCTTCTTTCTTACGATGCCATATTATTCATTTGTTGATGCTCCGTTGCTATTCTTGTCACGCGGAGAGGTGATGTTAAAATGTTAGTCCAAGTGCATTCCAAAGAGTTATAGAAACCTGCCCTGAAAGACACACCAGACAACAGGCGATGAACAAAATGTCTTTTTACACAGCATCTGAGGGTAAGCTTGACACAGGGTCCCATGCAGATGCACACAGACTTCATCATCACCATGGTAACATGAACATCCATTTTGGCAGACAATGATGGCAGCTCTCTGCAGAGCAAATTTCACTGGCACATATTCTGGAATGCATGCTATATCAAGTTTGTGCATGTGTGTGTATAAATTAATGTGTCTGTGTGTACCAAAAGGTATGTATGTGTGTCTTTATGTCTATGACTGTTTGTGTAAGTATGCAAGGCTCAATATTAGCAGTGGCCCGATGGCCTGGGACCATCAAATTTCATGGTTGGGCAACTATAAAGAATAAGCTAGTTCGAGCCTTGATGTAAGTGTGTGTGTTTTTATGTCTATGACTGTCCCTCACCTTAGGAATTTATTAAGTTTTTTTTTTTTTGTGGAAACTCCACATGGTAAAGAGGGCCTATCATGGCATGTAGTTAAAAATTTTAGCCATTTTCAATAGTCACTGTCAATCTGTTTGCTGAACAAACAGACCTCGCCCACAATCACGAGTGGGCGTCGTTATTTGCCAGGATGTTGTCCGTCAGGAGGCGAGTGGCCGCCTCTATCCTCGCGATGGTGGTGGACAGCGCATCCTCCAGCTGGGTGAGGTCGCCGCTGAGACGGGCGTTCTCCATCGCTCGTCGGAGAGGGGCGAAGCCCTCCCCCTCGTAGCCGCTCCTGGACGGCCCGAAGACGACGTGTCTGGTGCATTGTAGAGAAGGGGAAGAGATGAAGACACCGATAGTTGGATGAGTTCAGACAATATAAAAATTCTCTCCAAACTTCACATTGCCCACAGTAAAGTTTGTAATAAGAATCCTCTTCTACTCATTTGGGTCTAATAGCATAAAACTTTCCCATACTGGCTCATGTTATTCTTATTGCCCCCATTGAAGGGGAATCTCAGATTATTCAAATACATTGGAAAAACTGTAATATGCTTTAAATTATCAACTGACAGAGGATGGCATCAGAAATGTTCAATGAACTGTGATGCCTTGATTGCAGGGATAGAGCATATTATGGAACTCAAAGAAACTTACCTAAGCTGGGGGAGGTAGAATTTTCCTGCATCTCCCGTGAAAGCTCTGTCTATAGACATTGCTCTGTCATTTATCTCTCGCAAGAGATTTGGGCTGATGGTATGAAGACAGGAGAAAATATTAGTAAGTAGCAGAAAAGTAGCTTTAAATTGAAAATAAGTAAACTCAAGTAAAATGTTGAGAATGAGAGCAAAACTGCATAATTATTATCATGTAACAACAGACAAATACATAGTTAGACACATACTCTTTACATAAATACACTTGCTGTACATACACACACACACACACACACACAATAAACACAGAAACAGCTTAGCAAAGTACAGGACACATCTACTCTACTGGAATCCTATCTCAATTGCTACGAATTTTAAAAAAAAAGTATGTGTAATAGATGAATAAAAACAACATAAAACAGTTTCCAGCATTTTTTTTTTCTGCATGAGCTATGGAAAACACATAGCATATTATGTAGAGTCCCTTTTTGTCCCTATAATCCCAAACTGTAAACGTCAATATTTTCCAGTGAAAACAAAGTGAGAAAGCTATTCAATTCATGTGCACCAGTTTCATTTGCCAAATCTGGAAGTCTCAAAGATGAATTAACCCTAACTAGGCCGGGCTATTTAGGTAGTTGATAGAGCCGGGGGGCCAGCTCCCAGGCCCCCCCTCCAGATCTCGGCCGTCGACCGCGCGATCGTGACGAAAATTGGCACACACATTGCCTATGATGTAATCTAAAATACCTTGAAGTTAATTTTTCAAAAAATTATCATTTATGCTAAATTATGCTAATTTATGCATAATGATGCATGAAATCAGACTATTTGGTATAAATCACAAAATAAAGCTCAAAACAGGCACATTTTTTGTGTAAATATTCTTTTTAGTGTCCTTAGCAAATGTAATAAAAAAAATTGTGACATCAGAAAAAATTCTTAAGTATATTATTGTTTTTTTGAGTTTCTTATGTATTTCGTTGTTTTTTCGACTTTATGTTTTTCATTGTTTTTTCGATGAAATTTGTCCGCAACATCGCTCTAAACAAGAAAATATGTTATTCATTGATTTTAATCGATAAAACACCAAAATAATCATGCTTTTATGAAATTTGCCTGTAAGCACAGTTTGCATTGAAATTGTACACGAATTCACGTTTTTGAGCAATTTTTGGTCTGACATGCATGTACATATTTATGCGTAACTTCGGAACCACACGCCCGGGCGTCGCAAATTTGGTGTCAAAAGATGCGGGAGACTCGAAAGAAAAAAGTCATGAAACGTCGCGGCGATAGCTTTTGGCGATTGCGATACATCGCGCGGAACGTCGAGGGGGGGCCTTGGAGGCCCCCCCCCGCCTAGTTAGGGTTAAATTTCTGTGGAAAAAAAAACAACAACAAGAGTATGCCTGAAAATTTATACAGCAAGGTACTGGTCCTCATATAAAAGATAAGTCAAATATTGCAGGGCCCTAAAAGGCTCTGGTGAAAAAAACACAATGCACTTAACCCTGTGGGGTTAGGAAAGAAAAGCAATGTAAATCCCAAGTCAAAGGTGACTATTCAAAATCAGCACCAGAGAAAGCTAGAGCTTCTGCTACTACTGCTATAACCACAGTGAGCCCCCTGGGTTGGCTGGTGGAACAACCCACACATGTACGAGAAAGCCACAGACCTTAACTTCACAAAATGTGAAGCGGCTGACAGAACTAGGAAGCTATTTATGGAAGGATGACAATTGCCCTCACTTTCAAGTTTATGGTGCACAAACTCAACAGGTTTCACACTTTATTTCTCCATTCCATGGCCTCATAAATGACGACCAAAATTCACAAATTAAGGTACATACATGCATTATATACTTGCTGGTTTAATCCTTTCATTTTAGCTCTTTTTGGGGAAATTGTATGACCAGGTGTAAAGAGATAAAATAAAAAATGCCTGGATACAGACTCGCGAATTACGGTACTCACTTTTCCATGTCAGGAGGAATGTAATTATCTTGATGGAATCTCTGGGCTGCCGCATTGAAACGTTGAAGGGCGTCTCTCAGATGACCTTTGACATGAGAAAGACAGGGAATCAATTAATAAAGGTATAGTTTAGCATTTGGGAGCAGTGATTTAAAAAAAATGAGTGAGTTATCAAATTTGATGCATATGTGTAGGTCAGATGTATCACAAAACATCCTAAGATATAGAAATTTTGCAATAAAGCCTGAAATTTAAGGAGATATCACTATTTTTCTCACTAAACCATAACTGTCGATAGTTTAGTCTAGAAACAATTTTATCATATTAAACTATCGTTCACATTTTGTATATGTAACAATTCTTAAAAATGACTTTAGTTTAATGATTGAAATTTTTACACTGGCTGTTTTATCCCTAACTCACATTTTAGGACTATTTCGAAGCATTAAAGCTGGGTTTTTGTTTCATCTGCAAATGGTAAATAACCCTGTCTTCCGCATAGCAGGCTTGCTGTTAGGTGGATATTCTAGCAAGCACCATTTATACATGTTGTATGGATTACATGAATATAATCATCACATCACAGCTGTTTATCTCAGTGAATTTAAAAACAAACTTGCATAATTGTGCAAGTTACCTTTATCTGCCAATGCACAAAGTGAAAGTGTGAACTGGCTTACATGTACACATACAAGTACTTTTGCACGTCACGTCCGAAATCCAACTCACCCATAGTACTCTTGGGCGCCAAGCTGGCCTCGTCCTGCTGGAGAACGTCTCGGAAATATTCCGTCAGGGCGTCGGCGTAGTTCACAAACTCCGTCTTCAGGAGTTTGTCGTCTGCCAGCAGGAGCACCGCCTCGGCCACGACCTTGGTCACGGCCGCGTGAATGGACATATCCGGATCGATGAAGCGCCGGACATAGTCGTAGGTGTCGAAGATGGTGTGTCTCACAGGGTAGGTGGGCAGGTCATTGTAAAACTCCTGGAAGATAGTGCATGGTATAATTTTCAGTTTTGCCCATTCACACTTGCAGAAAAAGCATGATTCAAGTCTTGACTAACACTGTGTTCTTCAGTGCTCTTATTCACATGTGGACAGACAAGAAAACCAATGACGGCTATTGATACCTCTGCTTATATCTTCTGTATTGGTATACTGCAGAGATAATTAATAAACTGCAGCTAATGCGCAGTTAACATTGATATGGCAACATACATTATTGTTGTCTTCAAAACAAGATATCCTGCACAGCCACACATTATCACGATAACATGTGTACAATTTCCACTCAATGGCTAAAAAACTGAGGGAGTTCTTCCATCCACATGATTTTGTATGTTTCATATCAAAAGATACTGTTGCCCTGGCAACAGATTTCTTGATACTCACAAAACCTAGATCACCTACAACTCTTGCGTGCATAATTTATTATTTTGTGTGGGAAATAACACAATTTTTGTGGAAAACAATTTTGCAGTGACAGCTGCATTATTTCTAATGAATGCAAGTCTGAATTAGCATCTCACATCTAGAGAGATGTAAAAGATCAAATAAATGGTTGAAAGGACTGGAAAGAATAACATCAATTTAAAAAAAGAGAAAAATCCATAGCATTACCAATAATAACTACCATGTAAATAAATGATAAATAATACAGTGCTTATATAGCGCATATCATTACTGTAGTGTCTCTATGTGCTTTAAGGGAGAGTATTGATCGTACAAAAAGAGAAGCTCATTGCACCATAGGAAAAGCTATAAATTGAAAGAGGATTTGGCACAAAGAGGCATATACCTTGTCATAGGTGTATTTCAGATCCAGACTGGGCACACCTGCCACGTGAAGAAACGGTGCCGCATCGTTCCCCATCCCAAGCGGGTCGATCCTGTAAGGGGTTAAGGGAGGTACCCAAACAGGATAAGATGGGAGAAGGTTGATGATCCACAATCTCTGTATGGTTGAATCCAGAATACTTCGCATTACATTTGACTAAAAGTGATATCCATGACAAAGGCTTGAAATAATGTGAAATGTGTATATAATTGGATAACTGGATGCATGTGCACCGTTCGGTGAGAGTTTTTATGCAACAGCGCCAAAAGCTACCCATTACACTGCTAGCCCCTCCCCCCCCCCCCCCCCCCCCCCAAAAAAAAAAAAAAACAAAACACACACACACACAAGCAAACAAACAAACAAAACTCAGAAAGACACAACAAAAAGTCAGTGCTGGATTACAATTCAGTTTTGAAATGATATTCAGCTTGAAAAGAATAAAAATATGGTTTACATGGCCACTCTGGAAACAATTAATGGATGATTGTTAGCATGTAAAGGACTAAAATTATTCAAAATTTTTTTGTTTCGTGGCTTTGTTGGGACAATAAACATGCTCACTGAAGTAAAAAACAAAAAAACAATCATGATTTTCATAATGTTGGAGGGGCCAATTATGAATTACACAGCTAGAGCATTGTAGGCCATTGTTCAAGTCACAGTTAAGTTGTGTATGTGCAGCGGACTGCTAACCCATTTGGGACAAGTCCCAAGTATACTCGGGCAAGCGTCTATGGAAAATGCCCATCCTCTACAAGTAATTCAATGGCCTATGCACATTACACCAGCAAAAAAAAAGTACTAGTATGACTTGCCACCAGATCTGTAGGCCTAAACAATCATACATCTTTGTGCTGTCACAAGATTTGAAACAATTTAGTCAATGAGTACTAGATGCTTACCTGGCCCCAACACTGCTACTTCTTTTGGCAGCCCAGTTTTGGTAAACACTCATTTTTCTATGGGCACGGTCTGGACATTTTACCTAAAGTTGGGTGGGTGGGGTGGGTAAGAAAAGGGAGAGGATTGAGGTCAAAGGTTACATGGTACACATTGTACTATCAGCACAGCACATCATATCTACATGTTGGCAATAATACATGCAAAATTGAAGACAAACATGTACAGCGTCATATTATACTATGCCAAGATATTCTCCAGAAATCAATACAAAATTGTGGTAAAATTCCAGTTTTTCCATGTACATCAGAGAAAAATTTCACCGACATCAATTTATTTGTGTGGGTTCTGGTAAATGGCTAGTTACATGAGAAAAAATTCTTCGATTAAAAGCAACTTCAAACATCCAGATAACACACAACATGAAACTACATGATTTATTTTTAACTGTACAGTTGAAAATGCACTGAAAACAATTCATTATTGTGAGTCCTAGTCAATAACTAGTTAAACAGAAAAAAAGAAGAAATCTATGATTAAAAGCAATAACAAAGTTCAAACATTCAGATTACAAATACTGTGACTTTCCACAATAAGAACTGCAATATTTACATGGCACACGCTGACGTATTTCAACTTGATTGGAACTGTGTCCATCGGGGGTGTCTGTTAAATTTGTAAACCTTTATTGAGATTCTGTGCTACACACAGTTCAATTGCATTCCATCTGGACCGTATCCTCAACTTTCTGTTAATATCACACTTTTTCTCTATCTTGCTGGAGACTCTTGTGAGTGTTACAAGCTATGGAGGCTGGGGCCTCACCCTCTGCGTCGCATTGTAGATGATTTGTGTGAGAAGAGGGCTGCCGGCAGCCGCGAAAGTGTAATTCCCTTGAACGGCTCCGTTCAAGTTGATGTACGCCACTGCCCTTTCCCGTAGAGCCTCAGCGTTGTCCTGTGAATGACATTGGAAACACACATGAATAGAATGTCAGGGATGCCAACCTTATATTACAGATTTTGAAAAATTAAAATTTGTGCTGAACACTCATCTTTTTGACAATTGTATGTTATTGTCATACAAACATTGCAACTTTAGTATGATTTTTGCTTTCATATACACGCATAGAGACTTACGCTTATAAGCATTTTTAAGAACTGAATATATTATGATCATTATTTTTGTAATTATTATGGTATTGGTCCCCTCATGACTAACGTGTGAAACGTGTGAAAACTCTATCATTTCTCCTTCTATTTCAATGAAACCTCTCCTATTCCACATATCTGATTTACTCTGTCAAATCAAGACAAGTTTAAAATGATGTGGAATTGCACTTTAACCCTCTGCATGCTTTGAGTGCTGCTTAGGATGGGAAACTCCATAGCATTTGTACACACTGTCCAAAGTGCCTGGAATAGAGAGGGCTTAAATGTGAGATGGTTTGTACTAAGATACAACGGGAGGAACATTGCCGGCTTACCTCAACCCACTCCGCTGACCCGATGTTGCCGTCGTCACCTGCATCCCAACTGGCCAGGATCACAGTCCGCCTGGGTCGCCATCCTGCAGTAACAGAAATTGACGATGGATACAGATCAAATTCGATCAGCCAACTTAAAACCCACAAAAAGCATCTGTTCTCTACATACAAGAGTAATCTCTAGGCTTCAAAATTATATATGACTTCAAAAATTGAACCATCCTAACCCATTCAAAAAGTGATTGAAATAAGAGAGAGTTATGTGGTACGATTTTATGGAAAAGGGAAAAAAGAGGATTTTAAAACTAGGGCCATGCATGCTTGCTGTGCAAAGTATGATGAATTTCCCAGTGAAAGCAATACCTGTCAGAAAAAAATATGATCCTGAAAAACAGCAATATCTCAACTTCGAGTTTGTTTTAAGTTGCCAAATCTTGGATGGTAGGTAGAGAACAAACAATACTCTCACAGCTAAGACATACCTGAACGAATTGATTCAGTCAGCCCAACTGACATATTATGGTCTGTTACAGATAATCCATATCTGTGACTTTATGTGGGCTTTGAGCCAGGCGGTCACAAATTAGATACTGGTAGTAGCTGCATGATCCAGCCATAACAGTTGACAAAGACAAGTGTCCATATCCCTTTGGTGTCTCAAATACATTCAGTCGACTAACCTTGATGGTAGAGAGAGCCGAGCACACGTGAGAGCTCCATGAAGCATGCCGTTCCAGTTCCTGGCTCGACCCCGCCGTAAGTCAGAGAGTCCCGATGATTACCAACGATGATGTAACGATCTGAAAGGTTCAAGAGAATTAAAGGCATTATTACCATTTGCAGATGAAACAAAAGCCCAACTTTAGTGCATCAAAATAGTTCTAAAATGTGAGTTAGGGATAGAAACGACTATGAAAAAATGTCAGTCAGTATAATTGATGTTTAATATTGTTGAATATACAAAATGTGAACAATAGTTGTAATGAAATTGTTTCTCGAATAAACCCTATAGTTATGGTTTATTGAGAATGATACTGATATCTCCTTATATTTTGGCTTTATTGCAAAATGTTTATATGGTAGGATGTTTTGTGATACAACCGACCTACACATATGCATCAAATGTGATAACCTCGAACATTTTTTTTTAAAAATCACAGCTCCCATTAGTAAACAGAACCTATAAAATATAAAAATCATCTAGATGTCGCATAAAAAGGGAATGGAACCTTGTGAAAAATGGAAGGCATAATCTTCCACACGCCACTTGCCATTTTGTCTCAGTCTTTAGCCCTATATTAATTGGGGGAGGGGGTCAAATTGACCCCCCCCTTGACATTTCGCGCCACGATTCCGCAACGCGCTGAGATTTTGCTACGTCGTTTCTTGACTTTTTTCAATGAAGTCTCCCGCACATTTTGAGACCAAATTTGCGACGTCCGGGTACACCATTCTGAAGTTACGTAATGTTTTGCATATGCATGTCAACCTGAAAACAGCTCAAATTCATGATATCCGTGCAAATCCAATGCAAATTGTGTTGGGTTTTTTTGTTAAATTGATATAAATTAGATTATTTCAACTTTTAATCATAGAAATCAATCAATTCTAATGTAGATAAGCTTGAAAAAGTCCCTGCAAAAAATTTTGGTCAAAAAACAATAGAAAATAAAAGGTTGAAAAACAATGAAATACATAAGAAATTAACAAAACAACAAATACAAAAGAAATTGATTTTGATTGTGCAATTTTTTTTCAAGAAAATTGTTTGATATGCCTTGAGGAATTCTGACACAAAACTTGAGCAATCCTTCAGCCTTTTTAAAAAACATGGTCTCAAATAGCCCAGTAAAAATAGGGTTAAAGAGGTTCCAAATATACCACATCAGCTTTACATCCAAAATGAAAACATTGAATAAACCCTGTTCATAACATAGGGGAATCTGTTTTTTAATGTACTTCTGTTTAGGGAATCACAATCTTCAAGCCACTGGCTTTTTCGTGGTTTCCTCGACATTTGAATATCGTACAAAATATTGGCTGTATTGCTTTTATGAAATCAATAAATTGAATTGAATTGAATTGAATCTCATACTCTTGTAGAGAAGGGTTAAGAGCTCAAACTGAGGGGAGAAAAGTAAAAAAAAATAATACTTACTGGTATCAACAATGCATATCATTGCCATCTTCCACCCCCCTCCCCCTTATGAAAAAGGGAGAAAAGAACAACCCTGGGAGCATTTTACTGCTCCTTCACTATGAAATTTTAAATCTAATATGCACATTGCAAATATTTCTCATCCACAGCATCAGCTAGGCTTCCACCAGATTTTCTGACGGTCTGTCGACTGAGAATAGTCACTGCTTACCGAACGATCCTGCACAGACAGGCAGAGATGAGCGAAAAGTGTGCAATGCACTGCTCATGCTTGGGAATATTTTGTGAGGAACTGTCAATAATTTAAAGGACAGGTTTACCTTAACAAACATGTGTATTGAAGTGAATGTAGCAGCATCAATAGTATATCAGTGAAAGTTTGAGGAAAAGCAGACAATCTGTTCAAAAGTTGTGAAGTTTCAACATTTCTGCGCAATCACTGCTGGATGAGAAGACAAGTACAGTTTGTGATGTCACATGCATAGAACAATATAAGGAAATACAAAGAGAATTCCACAAAATTTCTTTTTTGAATAGAGTACACATTCCCTTGACTTAATTGTTACTGTTGTATGTTAAGGGTAATATTATTCCCCCTGCCTACTGAAAGAGGCAAATCAAGTGCTCCGGTATCATGCGAGAAAAGTGAAAATATGTTGTATGCATGTGACATCACAAGCTGTAGTAGTCTTCTCATTTAGCATTGGTGGCACTGAAACTTCAAAAATTCATAACTTTTGAAAGGACTGTCAGACTTTCTTTAAACTTCTACAGATGTGTTCTATTATTAATATCGTTGCATTATCTCAATCCACATGTATATTGAGGTGAACTTGTCCTTTAGAACCCATAGACCCCATTTCGTCGATGAAATGATTCGTTTGCAACGAAATGACAACATTTTGTAACTTAATGAACATTTCGTCCCCAGAAATGATAATTTCGTTAACGAAACAGTCATTTTGTCGACGAAATGACCAATTTCGTAACGAAATATTCCGTGCGACACTTGGCGCTCCATGGTTTTTGTCCACGGTTTAAACCATGGTTTCATTTGTACCACCTTCGTGAATTCGGGCCATAGAGGTTACTCGGCATCCAACTGAAATGGCGAGAATCCCGGAAAATGTTCGGTACCAACCTGGCTCTTCCTTTCCGGGGATCATGCCGAACACGTTGGTGATGGGAGTGACCTTTCGCACATTGTTGATGGTCATCTTGAACTGACGGGCATGGTTGGCGAACCCAGGCCCAACCTCAAAGGCATTATCCTCCAAACCCTGCCAATCTGGTGGGGCCCTTGGTAGACTCAGGGTCCTATAGGCAAAACCAGATCAGACATTAAAATGTTACAGCAGAAATTAAAGTGAAATAACTAATTTCATACAACATGTTGTTTTATTAACTGTTCATCACACAAGCAGTCCATACATGAATGAATAAGTGGTAGTATACAGGGCCGGCGCAAAGGGGGGGGGGGGGGGATGGCTTGGGGCCCTCTCTTTTTTTCTTTTTTTTTCTGCACATTGCATAGGAATAAAAAGGGTCCAATCAGTTGGGGCCCCCTACTTTTTTACCCCAAAAGTGGCAACAGAAAATGATGGGTAATGATTTTATTTTCTTTTTTTGCTTGTCAGCTGATCAGATCTGGTAGTGGCACCGAAAAAGTACAGGTAATGCCTTTTTTTTTTTTGCTGGTCAGCTGATAAAACCTTGAAGTGGCACCACAAAACCCCCCAAACTATTCCCCCCCCCCCTCCATTTAGAAATGCAGCACCAGCCCAGGTAAAGCAAAACAAAACAAAGAGGCGAACTGTTTGTTACAGTAAATTTCATTTTGTTTTTCCTGAACGGCATTTTCTCTCTACTGCTGCAGAAAGTGCTAATCACCATTTGCTGTCTATTGTCTATTTGGAGTAGATGTCCAATTCAGCACACATGGGCACAAATTCACAAGGGAAGTTTAAATTTTGTATACTGTGCCTACATACTCATTTCACTGCCCTTTACACGTTTTCATATACTTTATGCACCCGTGCATTTAAAAGCGAAACTCTAGTCCATTTTTAAGCTGATTAATATAGGAAAAGTAGATATCACCATGGCGACTGGTATGCCTCTGCCCATAGAGCTAGAGCTCCATGCTCTGCCATATCGCATGGTGAGAGACATTATACAAGATAATCATAGTTGCATGTAAAAAATGTATCAATCACATCTCTATGAGTCATACTCACTGCAAGTATCTTCTTGCTTGCTCATATCCAATCGTCTGGACGGGAAAGTCATGGGTTATATCGACGTCTGCTGGAATACTCTCTAAGCAGCAGGTAAAACAGGAGAAAAAGAGTCATTATTAAAATTTCCTATCTCAATAGCAGGCAGTAAGTATTGAGAACTTTGTAACTTTGTCATTTTTTCAATCTAGCAGTAAGGCTATCGAAGAGTAAATCCAGTCCAAATAAAAGTTTGTCTGATAAAAAAAAGAGTAAAATCTTACGAGTTCAATCGTAAAAATTTGGCTGAAGTCGGATGAAAAATAAGGAAGTTATTACATTTTGAAGTTTTGCTAATTTCTGCAAAAACAGTTCTTGTTCAGTGGATATGAATATGCAAATGAGTGAGCTAACCATGTCATACCCTCACAATTTTCCATTGATCGTGTACAAAAAATGATGAAAATTCAATGTTTCTCTAATTAAAGTCTGAAACATGGCATTCCCAGTTGAATAACTTCAGAATAGTGATCAGTTAGATATTTTAGATACTTTGGAAGAATCGCATTTGAATGAAAAACTGGGAATATCAAAGTTTTATGTACAAACTACATGGTAAGTTGTGAGGGGAATGACATGCTCACTTTGCATGATATTCATATTGACTATTCAAGAACTGTGTCCCCCTAAAATAGCGAATCTTCAAAGTGTCATAACTTTCTTATTTTTCATCTGATTTTGATCAAAATTATTCTGTTGAACTCGTAATATTTTACTCTTTCTTATCAGACTAACTTATATTTGGACTGATGATCCAGCCCAAAACCAAAAAAAAGTTCACTGATTAGGATTCTCCCTGTTTGACCAAAATACATGTATGTCATTTGGGTTGATCGACTCAGATTTTTTGTGTTTGTCTAAAAGCTGATGGTACAATAATCTTTTCTCCACCTACTGTCAGAATTTGGCAGCTTAAAGCAAAATCAAACATGAGATATTAGCAGTTTTTCAGGACCATTTTTTTTTTTTTTTTTGACAGGTGTTGCTTCCACTGGGAAGTCAAATGTATACTTTTGCACAACATGCCTAACAGCCCTAATTTTAAGTCCTCTTTTCTCCCTTTTCTAAAAACTCTGAGAAACTCTCTCTTGTATCAATCACTTTTTAAATGGGTTAGAATGGTCCAATTTTAAAAAAGTTATCAACCGCATTAAAGCTTAGAGCTTTATTCATTTATGTAGAAAAGCAGACATTTAAACTTTTTCTGAGTTTTAAGCTGGTATATTGTGGCTCTGTAGAGGAAACAAAAAAGGTGGCGACTATAAATAGATAGCTACTATAGTCACTTTGCAGTCAATATGAGTTTGTTGGTTGCACATTATTAACACTATTCCCAAAGAAAAGTACAAAGTAGGTGGCAGATCTGTGGTAAGTCTACTGCAGATCTGCTGCAGACTAAAAATCTTCCGCAAAGGAGTATGCCGAAATATGCAGCAGCACGAAATGCTGTTGCAGATTTGCCACAGAAAAATGATATGAAGCAAAAACTGTGAGTGAATCTGTGACACATGATACATGAGTTTACTGTGGGATGCTTTAAAAAAGAAGATATTTGGTGAAGCGAATTAGCAAACAATGACATACTCTTAATGAACAACCCATGTGTTAACAGCAAAAGCAAATATTAGACAAAAACATGAAATCACAGGGGATAGATTTGTGAGCTGCAAATTTCACATGCCCCACATGAACGCAATTCGTTGACAAACGTGACAGGGTTTACAGAGCTGTGAAATGCATCTTTAAAATCCATGCAGATGGTGCAAGTAGGAGAGTTATGAAAGGAGGTTAAAGTGTTGAGGTGAGCAGTTTTAATTAGCGTATCTGTCTCCTTACCTGGTGGTGGTCTAGTTACATTCTCTGACACGGACAAGAATGAGTCATTCAGCTTTCCATAGTCTGTCATACCGAGGGGAGGGAGTGGAGACAACAAATGGAACAGCATAACAACAAACACAGGAGTTTATTAGCTAATTCCAATCATGCTATAAAGACAATACCAACAAAAACAAATCATTCTTTGGGAACAGTGCGAACAGCAATACATTAAATCGCATGGAAAACAAAAGATGAGCTGCCCTTTCACATTTTTTCACTGTGTTTCATTTAAAGACCCGGTAACGTGGGGTTTTGTAGGTGGTACAAATAATCTCGCTGACCATCAGGGTTCATTTGAAAACTAGAAATAGCACCGGTCAGCGAATAAATGCATCAAAGTTTAGGCTTATTGGAAACCCCAGTTGAGATTCTTCAGTTGTGTGTGGTCTTACATAGAGATCAGTCGTGATAAAGTTGTACACAATTTGTCAAAGGGGATGGCTACTGAACAGTGGGAATGCTGGGGGATGACTGTTCCAGGGAGGTCTTGTTCCACCTCCCTGATTGTTCCAATCCTTGTGGGATTCTAAGAGTACAATGTGATTGTTGTGTGCAAATTATTTGCTTCAGAACAATCTCATATTCAAGTAATAAGCAGTTTAATGCCCCGTCACTGATGTACAGGCATGCTAACCTGGAAGCATTTAACTGCACATTACTTGAATATTATATGAGACCATTCTGAATCAAATAATTTTCACACAACAATAGATGTATACTCTTAAATGAATCCCACAAGGATTGGAACAATCATCCCCCAGCATTCCCACTGATTCCCACTGATCAGTTACTAGCCATCCCCTTTAAAGGGGACTCTCCATTAGCATGTATCTGAACTGGGCCATCAGCCTTCCCACTCCATGACACCCCATGCTACCTGGTCTTTAACGTGCAACTGAACACATGACAACACAAGAGACCCGCGGGTCTAGCGCTCACCTGAGTATCGCAAGTTCACCTTTCACGCAGTCACTAATCTAAATTATTCACAGCTCTACCAAAATTTGACGAGGCATTCTCAAGTGGAAGATGAAAATGTACAATAAGGGCCCAATTTTTTCAAGATTCCTTAATTTGGGGGAATTGGGGCCCCCTGGGGCCCTCTGGGTGGGGCATGGTGCCCAGTTTGATAAATTGAGATCCTGACCACCTAGGGATGCTACCTGCCAAGTTTGACAAAAATCCATCATGAGGTTTTCAGGAAGAAGATGAAAATGTACAATTCAGGCCTCCATTTGGACCCTTCCAACCACCCCCCCCCCCACCCCCAAGAGGGGCACCCCTGGATCTCCTATGAACAAACTTGAAACTACAGTCATTACTGTACTCACTCATAGTATTATCTCAGCTCTATAACTTCTGATTCTAGAGAAGATTTTTAAAGATTCCTTCATTTGGGGGGTTTGGGCCCCCTGGGGGCCCCCTGGGCGGGGCATGGTGCCCATTTTAACAAATTGAGATCCTAACCCCCTAGGGATGCTACCTGCCAAGTTTGGTGAAAATGGGTCATGGGGTTCTCAAGAAGAAGATAAAAATGTACAATTTAGGCCCCATTAGGACCCCTCCTCACCCCCACCCCCCCCCCCCCCCTGGGTCCAAAGGGGGGCACCCCTGATTCTGCCATGAACAAACTTGAAACTACAGTCATCAATGTGCTAACTCATAGTATTAACCTAGCTCTATCACTTCTGGTTCTAGAGAAGAAGATTTTTGCGGATTCCTTAATTTTGGGGGGTTTGGGCCCCCTGGGGGCCCCCTGGGTGGGTCATGGTGCCCATTTTAACAAATGGAGTTCCTAACCCCCTAGGGATGCTACCTGCCAAGTTTGGTGAAAATGGGTCATGGAGTTCTCAAGAAGAAGATGAAAATGTACAATTTAGGCCCCATTAGAACCCTTCCCCACCCCCCTCCCCTGGGTCCCAAGGGGGGCACCCCTGATTCTGCCATGAACAAACTTGAAACTACAGTCATCAATGTACTAACTCATATTATTAACTTAGCTCTATCACTTCTGGTTCTAGAGAAGAAGATTTTTACAGATTCCTTAATTTTTGGGGGTTTGGGCCCCCCTGGGGGCCCCCTGGGTGGGGCATGGTGCCCATTTTAACAAATTGAGTTCCTAACCCCCTAGGGATGCTACCTGCCAAGTTTGATGAAAATCGGTCTTGGGGTTTTCAAGAAGAAGATGAAAATGTAAAAAGTTTACGCACGACGCACGACGGACGACGCACGACGGACGACGGACGACGGACGACGGACGACGGACGACGCACGACGCACGACGCACGACGCACGACGGACGCCGGACGAAGGGCGATCGCAATAGCTCACTTGAGCCTTTGGCTCAGGTGAGCTAAAAAAGGAAATCTACAGAAGTTGATTTCATTCAATCCTGGATGAAAGGGTTACTTGCATAACAATACTGTTAAATATTCAAGCATTTTCTACCAAGTTTCAACATGACCTTTCACCAATTGCAGTTATGTACATTATAGTGAAAGAACAGCAGTTGATAAGCTCCTATCCCTAGAGGGTTCTTTAAAACATTTCTGAACTTGACTTGTGTAGACATGCATTACCAAAGTTGTATCTTTAATAAGAAAAAAGAAACTTTTGCACCATCCTCAAGTTTGCTTTACTATTTCCAGCAGCTACTAGAAAAACTACAAGAGACATTATGGCAAAAATTTCACAATGCATCAGACCTATATTACAAATGATTCACTGAATATTGGAAATTTGCATGTTGTTATGAATTCAAAAGTGTAGTGATACATTAGCAAACACATCTATAGGAAATGGCACTCAGTGATAAAATCATTGCCTCAAAAGTCAGCCACTCCGTACTGTAAAGTGGATATTTTCATGGCGTGGAAATTTTTGCACATTTCCCTTGACCAGAAACTAGTGCTAAAATAGTACTGTATGTGCACATAGTAGTATGTACATTTTGTATGTGCCTTGAGCACTCTACAGAGTGGATTTGATGTGCAATATAAGTCATATGTATTAAATACACTATCATTATTATTTGTATAAATGCACAGAAATATTTTTGCTTGTGATATGTAACACTGTCGAAAGTGTTCATTATGAAGAATTAAAAGCACACAAAATTCATTGTAACCGGCCGAGGGTGAAAAATCTTACTCACGAAAAACTAACACTTTTACAGTAACGTTATACACATCTTCACGAGACTTCTCTTTTCGACATGCATTAAAATTAAAAACAACAAAATACTGTACTTCACATCAAAGTGTTGGTTGAGTATCAATGAGCTATTGTAGTGGTGACAGCTTTAATTGGAGATGGGATTGTATTGACAAAAAAGGATTACTTTTGTGCACTTTCGTGCATTTAGAAATGGGAGAACTTTGACTGATTAGATTTTCACTTCAATATCATTTGTCAGTGCTACCAATATCATTACTCAAAGGTAACACATGAAACTTTAAAATTCTAATCTAACAAAACCTTTTCTCGGTTGTTCAGCTTACTCCACCCTGTCCATGAAAAATAGCAAGGAATCGCACATCAATTCTTTGTGTGCCACGGAGTAATTCCTGCGTACCTCATTATTTCGAGACTGCAAAGCATCAGCACTCTGGAAAATATGCTGGATTCCCAAGCCATGTAACTTTTAATAGTAAGTGTTTATGGCTGGAAATGCAGTACAGTGAAATTGAATAGAGAATTGCATGCTTTGCTGAGAAATAAATTTAATGGCTTACCATGCTTTCAATGTGCTGTGACATGCTTGCAATTTATAGATCAGTTTTATCAGGGTTGTGCATTTGAGCAAAATATGTAAATGTGGGAAACCATACCAAGTTGGTAAAATTGTTGTTTTTTTTTTTCAATCAGAGTAACTCTTACATTGCCTTTAATAGTCTATTGTAAATGAATTGCACTAGACAGTAATTGACTATCTTTAATTTCAAAGGAAAAATGCGTAATGTAAATTTTGAGACTAAACTGCAGATCCACAGTTAACAATTAGAAATTACATAACAATCACAAATTGAATCATGGCAATTCCAAACAAACTGCTCATGTTTGCAGCAAAATCAATTTTGACTCCTGTCAATGATACAGCATGTACAAATATGATAGCTGGAAATGTGAAAGGCACGTACATCATAAGAAATTTGGCAGCATGCAAGTAGCAGAGAGTGCTTGCATCAGCAAGTAAAGCAGTACTAGCTAAAACAAACTGCCATATTGTTAATCATTTGTGTCTGTTTCGTGTGCTGTCTCCTGGCTACCAAAAAACAGTTGAAATTAATTACAGTTGAACCTCTCGTATCCGGAGAAGTCGGGACCGGGGCTCATCCGGATAAGGGATATGGCCGGATACGGGAGACTCAATGCTTTATACATGTACATATGCATACACATGTTAATGTAGCCCATTGTAGTACCACATGTAGTAATGTGCATACTGTAACCTTTTCATTGTTACACTCAGTAACAGACCCCAAAATAGAGGTTCGTGTTTGCAAGAATGAAATCATTTTCTTTTATAAATTCTTGGGATGATTTACCTAAATAATTATTAAGAAATGTATCAAGTATATGTAATTCATGTGTGTTTGTGTAGGAGTTCTCAAGGAGTTGGGAATCCCCCTTTCCTCCCGTAATTATTAGAAAAAAAATCATGGCGAGATTGCGTCCGTATAATAGAGAGATCCGGATAAAGGGAGGCCAGATAAGAGAGGTTCAACCGTATTGGCATTTTATGCAAGATGATTTTGCTGCATTAGTAATTTTTAAAGAAAAAGACAATTAATGACTGCTAATACATTTAATAAATAAGTTCAATCATCTCATTATTTTCTTTCTTCCTCTCTAATAATGGCAAAGGTACAAAACAGCGCGACGCTGATGCCCCAGCTGCCGCTACATTAGTGGTGTTGGCAGCACCACCAGTGCCACTATACTATGCATTATCAGCCTACAGATGAAAATAAGTAATCGTGTGTGAGCCCAGTTTGTGGATCAAAATGGTTTCTTTTCGAATATCAATGTCTAAAATTATGATATTTCTTATTCTAGAATAAACATGAAAATGTGTTATCACTATTGTAATGACATTAAACACATGTCACAACAGGGATGAATTGACATGAAGAACATTACACTGCCAATAGCTAAAATTTGACCGCCATGACAGCAGTGTGTAACTGTACATCTTAAGAACACAAGATGACGCTATATATAATAGGGCCCAAACCAGGTTTATATGACGGTACCCCCAGCTTACAACGTGCCAAATCATATCGTTGGCTGAGAAATGGGCATTATCACAATTTTGGGAGATAATGAGTTTATCGGTATCATGTTGTAGAGCTTGATCTCCTACAGTGTCAATTTCAAATTAGTTTCATTTTCAGTAAAATTTTACAAATCAAAACCACCAGGGTGTTATTTTACCTAATTTATGGAACAATGATTATAAATCTATCCACTTTTGATTAAACATAAGCTTTTTATTTTATGAAAATTGATTGTTTCTCATTTATTTACAGTCAAATCTTAGAATGCAATAGTGCCCTTCTAGTTCTCAGCTGATACAAAATGCACAAAATGACAATGTACACTGACACTTAATAATCTCTTTAAAAAATATGTCACCAACATTGTACACCAATCATAACTGTATCAAAGAGGAGATAAGGCAGGGTGCATTTATCAATGGAGATCTATGAATATGTAATCAGTGTATCTGTCGGAGGCTGCGTTTATCAACTTTCCCCAGTTTAAACGACTTTCGAAAGCCCTTTCGATAGCCCTTTCAATAGCCCTTTCCATAGCCCTTTCGAAAGCCCTTTCCATAGCCCTTTCGAAAGCCCTGTCCACTCCCTGTACTATTAATGTGCCGCTTGTTCTCGTCGGCTGCGTTTATCAACTTTCGATAGCCCTTTCCATAGCCCTTTTAGGCCATGGGCTAGTGGGGGTCAACGTGCACCCCCTCTGCACCTAACATTCATTGTTGTTTCCATGTAGCCCTTGATCTGGAGAGTCAGAAAAGTGATGTTAACAAAAAAAAAGTTGGGTCCCAAGACCCGCCCCGTGACGTTTTGTGACGTCACTTCCGGAACGACCTTTTCGCGAATACGGGGGAATAGCATTTGGGTATTATCCTAATAAAGTGGTCCCCATGCCTTTATTTTTCATTGATAACCAAAGATTTTGGTATTTCTAGATTTCTGAGAAGATGGGAAATATGATGCAAAACAAAGTTTGGCAATATAGGCCCTCAGATTGTCGTCATCGACAACGAAATGGGCAAAGATGTCGACAAAATTCAACAAAATTTTACAAAATTTGGGCAATTTGTCAAGTTTCACCCTTTAAGTTTGTATATTTTTGTGAAGAATTTGTTAAATGACTTGAAATTTGGTCTGGATATTAAATGAATATCCCTTTTTACGAAAACAAAAGATTTTGGCCTAATTGTAATTCGATCTTCTTCTGTAGACATTCAAGCGCGCATGCGCGGTATCTGGAAATAAGCCTCCCAAATGCCTTTTTTGATGTCAGGTATCAAAAGTGAGTTACAACGCGTCTCTTTATCATGTAAATTTACAAATTTAATCATATTTTGCAATCGGCAATCACCTGATTGAATAAAATTTGCCTTAAAATGAAAAATCAAAGGTGACCATGGTTCTTTTTGATGATGACGTTGGTCACGACATCGAAGATGAAGACGACGTCAAAGACTATAGAAATACGACATAGCAGGGATTCGTTTCAAATCTCCATTTCAATTAATTGATTTTAGCGATAAATTTACAGTAAAGGAAATCAAGATAATGAATTTTCAATTCTACTGGCATTTTATTTCTTTGCAATAAACTCAAATCCTGCTTAAAGGGGAAATCCAGTCTAGAAATAAGTTAGTCTGATAAAAAAGAGTAAAATCTTACGAGTTTAACGGTAAGAATTTGACTGTAATCTGATGAAAAATAAGGAAGTTACTATTTTTTTTTTGCTAATTTCTGCAAAACATTTCTTGTACAGTGGATAAGAATATGTAAATGAGTGACCTGACCATGTCATAACCTCACAATTTTCCATTGATCGTGTACAAAACATTAAGAAAATTCAATGTTTCAGTCATTGAAGTCTGACAAATGATGATATTCCTGGTTGCATAACTTGGTTATAGTGATGTTAGATATATCAGGATTTGAGCCTCGAGCATAATTGCTTTTGAATGAAAAACTGGAAATGTCAAAATTTTATGTACAAACTATATGGCAAGATGTGAGGGGATCACATGCTCACTTTAATATTTGCATATTCATATTGACCGTTCAAGAACTATTTCCTCAAAAAATAGCGAAACTTCAAAATGTCGTAACTTCCTTATTTTTCATGCGATTTCGATCACAGTTTTACCATTGAACTCGTAATATATTACTTTTTTCTTATCGGACTAACTTTAATTTGGACTGGATTTGCCCTTTAGATAAAGGCTTATAACTAGTTTCACAATTAAAACACTTATCTCAACTACGTTGCACTCACTGGCACAATTCTAAATACTGTGCCAGGCATGGATAATATTTTGACATGATTTTTCCTCTATTTTCTTCAGAAATTGCATCTACATTGAACTTGTCACCGAAATGACACTATACATGATGCATAATAGAGACAATGGACTTTTAGGACCTAAATTATTTTAATGTCTGGGTTTTTTTTTTTACTTGGGAATGCTAACTTGTGGGTTCTTGGCGGTTCTGTGGCATAGTGGGTAAAACTTTCGACTCCCGATTGGAGGACCCGAGTTCGAGTCACGATTCAATTACGATGTACATTTCTCGATGGTAATAATTATATTAACATCATTATCTGATTTTTTCTTTTTTTTATTCTTATTTTTCATTTTATTTCGAAAATTTGGGAATATGGACTTGCAGGTCATCGACAATGAAGTGGGCATACATGAGATTGACAAACTTAAAAGTCCACGCAGTTTTTTACAAGTTCTCACGCTAAAACATCTAAATATCCATTATTTGTGTTAAATCATTAAATGAAATTAAACCTAGTCTGGATATTAGATAAATAACCATGTTTGATAAAAAAAAGAAAAACAAAAGAAATAAGGCATTATCTTAATTCAGGCATCTTCTGTGGACTTTTAACTTAAAGTCAACACTTTTGTTAGATGGCAGCCATGGTGCCTTATGGATGTCCAGAAGCTGACGCTGATTCACCGGGTGCACTTCACGAGTTCGACACCCACGAATCATACAACCCATGAGTCAGAGAGCCCGCGAGTTACACAGCCGGTGAGTCCCAAAGCCCATGAGTTCGACACCCTTGAGTCCGACACTAGGCAAGCCGGGCTAACGAATTTGACACGTAATAAATAAGACCCACGAGAAAAACATATTTCCGGCCTTGCGATGTAATATCGAACTTGTGGATCGTTTTTAACTTTTTTCTTTTTTTTTTTGGCGGGGGGGGGGGGTGGGGAGTTGTTGCTTAGAAAAGTGTCAAACTCGTGGATCTTGCTTGCCTAGTGTCAAACTTGCGGGCCTTGTTTGCATACTGTCGGACTCATGGTCCTTATTTGCCTGCTGTCGAAGTCATGGGCTGTACGACTCGTTTGCTGTATAATTCGTGGGTGTCGAACTCGTGGGATGACAACTAATCACTTTGCCATCCTTTCAAAGTCTGAAATTCTTTTGAGCTCTGAATCGAATTCCAATGTCACCATCATTGTCATTTTCTGAGTGTATAGGTTTAATGAATTCATGTTTTGCTCCTGTCACTGATTTTATGCCAGTATCGGGCTTTGATACATCAGCCATGGTGCCTTTCAGGACGTCCACAAGCTGATGTGGCATCACCTCCCCTGAGGTGAAGTCAACAGAGGTCGCATAAGATCTTCATCCTTCGTTTATCCATGATCTTTATTTTGGTCCGTTGGTAGCTTCCATATTCTTAGTTTGATAATTGCTACGGAGGACGTGCTGTTCAGAGACGTCTCTGAGAAGCCAGATCAAAAGTTTTTGCCTTTGTGACATAAATCCTTTTACCGCACTTATACTGTATTGTCAAGAATCGCAGAGCATTCACCTCTAAATTCTTCTGTTACCGTGCAAAGCACAGCAAAATATTTTCAGTTCATCCATCACCTCAGCTGTCCTATTTCATGATTCAGCCCTTGTATGTACATCATTTCTAGGACTCCACGCATTTACTGGCTGCAATACCACTAGTGCCTTTTAGGTATAAAGGGGAAGGTAAAAACAATGTCGAGGCTGATGAGTCATTTCATGCTGCATTTCCAAAGTTTGGTGAATCTTGAAATGTTATAGCTGAGATGATGATGAACTGGAACGATTTACCTGTGCATGCCTTGTATGGTAACAGAAGAATTAGGAAGGTAAATGCCCTCCAAACTCTTTACAGTCCAAGTGCGGTGAAATGGCCAATGTCACAAAGGCAAAAACTTTGATCTGACTATGATACCGCCCTGCTGAAAGGTGTTAGAGCAGCATGTCCTATGCAATTATCAAACAAGAATATGAAAGCTAGCAACAAACCCAAACGAAGAACATGGATGGACAAAGGATGAAGATCTAATGCGACCTCTGTGGACCTCAAGGGAGGTGCTGCCGCGTCAGCTTGTGGACATGAATCCTGGAAGTCACTCTGGCTGATGAATCGGAGCCGATACTGGTATGGCAACAGTAACATGAGTAACAATGGTTTAATTCAACATATACCGCACTCAGAAAATGACCATTATGGACATTGGAATTTGATTTGGCTCAGAACTCATGCGCAAATGAATATCAGACACTGACAGGATGGGGAAATGATTCCGCATCAGCTTGGGGACATCTCTTTAGGCACCATGACTTATGAATCGGAGCCCGATACTGATAGTGACAGTGAAAGTAGTGAAAATGAATTCATTCAACCAATAGAATCACAGAGTTACAATGATAGTGACATTGGAATTTGATTGTAACAGTGTTCATGGACAAACGAGTGTCAGACTTTGAAAGGATAACTTAGAGCTGGTAGATGACTCCATCAATTTCAAACATATCGGTATTAAGCCAGTGGTAATCATTTGAAGCATTTCGATGTTGGACTCTCAATAATTTCATCGGAAGTAAGTAATGCTGTAAAAATACATAATAATTAGCAAATAACTTTTATGAAACATCATATAACCAATAATTCTACTGTGAACAATGTTACATTTAAAAAGTTTCTTTATACTTTCAGATGGAATGAAAATTTTAAAAAGAGGTATCACAAATATAATCATTTAGTGTTGACTAGGAATGAATGCTAATAATATTTTCAAAGCATAAGTTACGAAACCTGACTAAACAAAAGAATACTCTTGAAAAAAAGGCTGGGAATTTGAGTATCTAACAGCAACCAACTTTTATCAAAGTATGAATGTATTATATGCCTCATATGATCTATGACAGAACTATCATTGTCTAATAACCATGTCAGAATGTCCCATGAATTGGGGGATTGCTTATAATAAACATGCCTCTATAGTCACATTAAACGATTTGTCGCGGTAAATTATGACAGAATTATGTTGTCATTATGATCATCAGAAATGGTGACAAGAGTACTGTATAGTTGCCTCGAAATTTCTCATTTTAAGCCAAATTTCTCTTAGTTATTTTCTTTCATATTTTCGTTAATACAAATAATAATACTTGAAGTTTCTGATCTTTGATGAAAAACTGATTGCTAGACAGCAGAAAAGAACTCACGGCGGCTTGTTTCACACACCTTGTATGCACACTAAACATCTTAAAAGACTTCAGGATTATTAAAAAAACACATACTAAATTCTCTTTAAAGGATTCGAGTTTGTTGACAAGGCAAAATGCAGATGTAATCAAAATCTTCTTTTCCTCGTAGCTAATGGTGTTAATCTTTAAGGGTCGTCTTAAACTAATTGCTAAATTCAGTTGAATTTGGTATTTAGACGAAACTCCAATGTGAATTTTGTCATCGACGTCACTGTCTTTGCCGTCATCACTGAAGTCAATGTATTTCAGCAGGTGTTTGATGATTTAAATAAAATGATTAAAGTTCCGATTTTACTTGAAATATACGAGTTAATATATCAATTTACTAGTCACCAAAAGGGACATTTTGTTGGTTCTTATTTCGCACTCCTCCTGCCCTCTTGAACGTCCACAGAAGAAGCGAGGATTAAAATAATGGCTCATCGGTTCCTTGTTAGTCAAAGATGGCTATTTATTTAAAGGACAAGTTCAACTTCACAGATATATGACATGTGGATTGAGTGAATACAGCAATACTAGTAGAACACATGAGTGAGAGTTTGAGGAAAATTAGACAATTTGTTCAAAAGTTATGAATTTTTGAAGTTTCTGCTCGCTCACTGCTGGATGAGAAGACTAATACAGCTTGTGATGTCACAGTCATGTGTAGAACGATATAAAGAAAACAATATAAAGAAAATTCAACATATTTTCACTTTTCTTACAAAATAAAGAACACTTGACTTGTCTCTGTCAGAAGGCAGGAAGAATAATATCCTTAATATAAGTCACTGACATGTCGAAGAAATATGCACGTTTTGCAAAAGAAAAAAAAAAGATTTTGTAGAATTCTCTTAATATTTTCCTTACATTGCATATATCGTTCTACGCATGTGCCATCACACACTATAGTAGTCTTCTCATCCAGCGGTGACAGTACAGATACTTTAAAAATTCAAAACGTTTGAATGGATTGTCCGCTTTCTCCAAACTCTTACTGATGTGGAATTCTACTACTTGCCGCATTTACTTCACCTACGTGTACACGAAGCTGGACTTATCCTTTAACATCCAGACTAAATTCCAATTGATATAGTGAATTAACCACAAAGTAATGAATATCTAAATTAGCATAAGAACTTGTGCTGCCTTAGTTTGTCGACCTCACTAATGCCCATTTCGTTGTTGATGACCTGCAAGTCCCTATTGCCAAATTCTCGAAAGAAAATAGTAAAAAAATCAAAATAGTTTACGTCATACTGCGTATTAATCAAATGAATATCAGTTCAGTGAAATCAACGGAATAAACAAACAATCAGATATTGACATTAATAAAGTCATTACCAGCAAGGAAATGTACATATTTGACTGACCCAATTACAAACATGACTTATAATATTTTCCGAAATTTTAAAAGAGACTAAAAGATATCTAAAATAATCTCTCCCATGTCGTAATTCTAGTCTTTGACGTCGTCTTCATCTTCGATGTCGTGACCAACGTCATGATAAAGAAGAACCATGGTCACCTTTGATTTCTCAGTTTAAGGCAACTTTCATTCAATCAGGTGATTGCTGATTGCCAAAATTGATTAAAGTTGTGAATTGACATGATAAAAGATTCGTTGTAACTCATTTTTGATACTGGACATAAAAAAAAGGCATTTCGGAGGCTGATTTCCAGACACCGCGCATGCGCACTTGAATGTCTACAGAAGAAGATCGGATTACAATTAGGCCAAAATCTTTTGTTTTCGTAAAAAAGGATATTCATTTAATATCCAGATCAAATTTCAAGTCATTTAACACATTTTTCACAAAAATATACAAACTTAAAGGGTGAAACTTGAAAAATTGCCCAAATTTTGTAAAATTTTGTTGAATTTTGTCGACATTGTTGCCTATTTCGTTGTCGATGACGACAAACTGAGGGCTTATATTGCCAAACTTTGCTTTGCATCATATTTCCCATCTTCTGAGGTATCTAGAAATACCAAAATCTTTGGTTATCATTGAAAAATAAAGGCATGGGGGCCACTTTATTAGGATAATACCCAAATGCTATTCCCCCGTATTCGCGAAAAGGTCGTTCCGGAAGTGACGTCACAAAACGTCACGGGGCGGGTCTTGGGACCCAACTTTTTTTTTGTTAACATCACTTTTCTGACTCTCCAGACCAAGGGCTACATGGAAACAACAATGAATGTTAGGTGCAGAGGGGGTGCACGTTGACCCCTACTAGCCCATGGCCTATTTCCATAGCCCTTCCGAGAGCCCTTTCCAAAGCCCTGACTGCCTGTACTATTAATGTGCCGCTTGTTTTCTAAGAAGGGACGGCGAAAAGCAATTACCATCATAAAGACATATCTTCCTTTGAGAGTGAGGAGTCATGATACAATGCCACATGAATCAATTGTCTTCCTATCTGTGAGGCAGCTCCAGTTTAGCACATACTTCAAATATTTCTGAGTAGCGGCATGAGACATGGGATCAAAGGGAATGAGACTGTTGTTACTTTATTTCTCAAACCTTGTTGGTGAGAGAAACATCTCCTTGTTCCAAGCATATGTGTGCATTACTCACAGCTGTATGTATACACCTGTGTACACGTACTCGTGTGCACTTTACGTGGCGCGTCTTTTCAGAAACTGGAAACGCATGGTTGCGCAACCGCAGTATAGGGCGACCTAAAGGGCTTTCAAAACAGCTTTGCGTTTATCAACTTCGAAAGGCTTTTACAAACAGGTTTCTGATAACCTGTTTAGGAAACCTGTTTGGATCGTCACAAATTTCGGGCTTTCGAAAAGGCTTTCCTAAAGGGCTTTCAAAACAGCTTTGCGTTTATCAACTCGAGAAAATTCCTTGAAAGCTGTTTGGATAACCTGTTTCTGCCGAGAAAGGAGAGTTGATAAACGCACCCTTTCGTAAAAGGCTTTCCTAAAGGGCTATCAAAACAGCTTTGCGTTTATCAACTCGTAAAAATTCCTTGAAAGCTGTTTGGATAACCTGTTTCTGCCGAGAAAAGGAGTTGATAAACGCACCCATAGATCCACATTAAACTAATCAATTCTATAGGCTAACTACAGCTACAATTTGCAAGCACAGAAAAAGCACAGCCAAGAAAAAAAAAAAGGGGGTTGACATGTCAGTCAGTCAACCCAAATAGCTTGTGAATTACTACCTAGGTACACTGTACGAATTAATGCCCAAAAGATATCGTGCAAACTGAAAATATAAAAATAACAAATGAATCTTTTCTTAACCCGTTGAAGACTATACTTCTGCATATATTCGGGCAGGTGTCTGTGGGAAATGCATGTTGTAGCAAAATCAGCCCATCCTCAACAGGTTAACCCTAAAAGGGCCGGGGGGGGGGGGGGGGGAATCCGCGCCCCCCTGGACGTTTCGCGCTATAATTCTGTAACGCGAGAAGCCCTCGTCGCGAGGCTTCTTGACTTTCTTCGTTCAAGTCTCGCGCAACTTTTGAGACCAAATTTGCAACGTCCGTGCATACTTTTGCGAAGCCACGCCCATTTTTGTAACGGAATGTCGCCCCAAAACTGGCACAATTTTGTGATTTTGTGTACATTTCCTATGGAAAACAGTGCTCTGTCATGAAAGTCATAAAAACCTGATTATTTTTACAGTTAATCACTTTCATTGATTATTTTTGTGCTAATTATGGTAGAAAAGTGGTCAGTGACAATTTCCAATGAAAAAACAAAGAAAAAACAAAAGTTGAAAATCAAAGAAATACATAAGAAATTCTGAAAACAATAAAATATATAAGAATTGAAATGAGTTTCGGAAGTTTTTGTGATGTACAATTGTTGAACATGCTAAGACAGATTTACAGATCAAAAATTAGACTCTCAATGCTTTTAATTAGGCTAAAATATCATCTTGAGCTTAATTTGCATAATTAATTAATTAAAATTAGAAATTGATTGTTTAAAAAAATCTTATTACACAATCTTGTAGATTATGACGCGGGTCTCACGCATGCAAAATTTCATCGCGATCGCACTAGCGATGCCCGAGATCTCGGGGGGGGGGCATCCCCCCCCGGTCTGAGCATAGCCAAAAAAGCCCGGCCCCTTTAGGGTTAAAACAACCAATTTTAATGGTTTAAAACAACAAATTTTCATTTGTGGTGTGGAAATCTTTGTGCATTTGGCACAATGCAAAATTAGTGCAAAATAAAAGCGTGCAAATATTTTGCTTGTAATACATGTATGAGATTTCATCTCTTTCGCTCTGTGTCATTTAAATAAATGAAATTCATTTTACCACCCCGGGCACAAAAGAAAAAAAAATGCTCTAACAGTAAACCCTTGAGAACAGAACTCACCAAGAGAGGGCAGCAGAGGAGTGAGGGGGTCACCAAACGCTGTCCGCACCGGTTCACGGATTGTGGCATTGAGCGGCAACCACCATGATGATGCGGGGCCGGAGTCCTTGGTAGCGTTCGGCAAATAGTGGAGCGCACCCGGGAACACGACAAGCCCAACGCCACCGTGCTCACGACAGCCTTGGATCTGGCAGCGATAAATTAAAACATCGAAATAAAGAAAATATGACCAGAGCAACTTGACTGCAGTGTGTGTCAGGTGTATGGAATGCTGTTGACTTTTGACACAATCAATAATTCTACTACAGTCAAAACCTGTCTATAGCCGTAACCTATTAGGGAGCCGAAAAAAGTGGCTGTTATAGACAGGTTGCCACTATAGACAAGTTAATATCTAACATGCTTTTTTCTCTCAGAGGAAATTATCTTTAGTAGACAAGTGATCGCATTAAAGACAAGTTTGACTGTACTTGAGGACAATCCTTCAAGTTCATTGATTTTCACCACTGAACATGACGAGGACTAACTTTTAACTTTGTTTGTTCAGGGGAAATCTTTAACATTTTATTTCTATCCATCATACCAAAGAGGCCACATTATCACTGAACAGTTTAGATTAAGGCATAGTGGCCTTTGATCATGACCTTTCACCTGTCATTCATAGAAATGATTGTCTTTGGCTACAGTTCAGTAACCTTCAACCTTTGACCTCGAGCATTACCCCCCCCCCAAAAAAAAAAAAACCAAAACAAAACAAAAACAACAACAACAACAAAACAAAACAAATCAAATTATCACATTTTTACCTCAAGCAACCCATTTTTGCTGAATACCTTAGATATTCATCAAAGGCTTTCTCTTTAATCACAGCCAAAACAACAGAGATCAGATAGACTAATGGACTGACAAACCGCACACAAACACACAAAAAAGATAATGCCTCTGGCACCCCTTGGGGTAGAGGCACGAAAACACAAAGAAAGAAGAGAGCCTAACAGGAAATACTTGGAAACAAGATGACTGATGGGTTTAAACTCTTGTGCAAAGTGCATTCCTGTGCTGCATAGGACCTACTGAAACAGCCTGTAGGATCTTGTTGATGTTTCCTTGTTGAATGTCATTATTCTCACACAGTAAAAGAGATATTGTCTGGCTGGACTGATCTCTGAGCACTTGCTGAATGTTGATTGCAGTATGTGGCATGACTGAATGACTTTGAATATAATGCTGACTAGGCAGTGACATAAACGCTTATCATTTTAGGCGTTTTCACATCAGCCCGATGTTTCGAAATAGAGCGCTATTTTCTGACTTGGGAAATTTTCCTGATAGCGAAATAGCACGCTATTTGATAATGTGAACACAAATTAGCACGCTAATTGTATCGCTCTGATCGAGAAAATTTCTCGACTCCAACTCGGGAAATTTCTGAAATAGCGGGCTAGTAGGGCGCTATTTGATAATGTGAAAACGACTCTTTGGGCTGATGTGAATAAGAAATGAAATAGAGCTCTAATTCGCAATCGTGGAAAATATTTCGAGCTTGGATTTTTATCGGGCTGATGTGAAAACGCCTTTTGTCTTCTTCAGGCATAATTATGCAGGGGTGGGGATGGGGGAGGGGCTTTGTTACATCACCTAATAATTGCATGCCCTGTACATGTAACAATGCTACATTGGTTGACAAATAAAAATTTATATTGACCCACACGGGCAAACTAGGAAAAAGCTATAATGGTTAAAACATCAACATCTCTGTCATCTATACATAATGTGAAGCTTCCAAGCATGAATGTGCAAACATATTCCATTGTATTAAACATTCTATGTCACTTGGTCTTGCTTTTCTTTCCTGATATGGACTTTTTAAAACAATATTCTTGCTAGTTAGTCTTGCAATGATGTTAACCCTATTCCAACTGGGCTATTTGAGACCAAGTTTTTACGGGGGGGGGGGGTCAATTTGACCCCCCCCCTTCAGATCTCGGCCGCCGATCGCGCGATCGCCGCAAAATTTTGCCTGAAGATAGAGCCGGATGTCAACTACAAGATTACATGGTCATACAAAAGAAAAATATTGGCTTTCTATTTTTAGTAAATTGATTATGCAAATTTACACATGAAATCATATTTTCATCTGTAATTCCATTAAAATGACTGAAGGATCCCTAAATTTTTGTGTCAGAGTTCGTCAAGACACATCAAACAATTTTCTTGTAAAAAAATAGCGAAATCAAAATCAATTTCTTTTGATTTTTATTGTTTTGTTAATTTCTTATGTATTTTATTGTTTTTTCGACCTTTTGTTTTCTATTGTTTTTTTTTGCCAAAATTTGTTTCAGGGACTTTTTCAAGCTTATCTACATTAGAATTGATTAATTTCAATGGTTTAAAGTTGAAATAATCTAATTTATATCAATTTAACAAAAAAAAAACCACACATTTAGCATTGGATTTGCACACGATATCATGAATTTGAGCCGTTTCTGGGTTGACATGCATACGCAAAGCATTATACGTAACTTCAGAACAGTGTACCTGGACGTCGCAAATTTGGTCTCAAAATATGCGGGAGACTATCAATAAAAAAAGTCATGAAATGACGCGGCGCGGCAAAATCTTTGCGCGTTGCGGAATCGTGGCGCGAAATGTCGGGGGGGGGGGGTCAATTTGACCCCCCCAGTTGGAATAGGGTTAACAGTTGTACTTAACAAAGTTCTGGAAACTTATAACAGAGATGTAGATTGGAAGCTAACCATCAGATGCTAAAGATTTTAGATAAACTGGCTTTGACATTTGTGCTGTCAACCATGTGAAAGACAATGTAAAAGCAAAGACCTGTTCACGGAAAGAGCAAGAAAATTTGAGGCAAAATACCTCTGCACTGCTTTTGTGACAGCTTTCAGCAGTTTTCCTAAAATATATCATCTGAATTTATTTCAACATTAGGTCAAACTCCTGACAAATGGAACAAAAATAAACCCACTCTAAAACAGTGTTTTTGCTGGTACATTTTGAGACTTTTGTAATAAACAAAAAGTAAACACTGAGTTTTGAACACATTACACATTCAAACTGTCATATTTTTCATTAGAATCATGTTTCTATGAAGATTTTTGGGTTTATGTTTGTGACTTTCTTTGGATAACATAGCCGCACATCATATACCAGGTATGGCTATAAAACAGGGCTCAACACCTCAACACTAACTTTCTTTTTTTTTCCTCTGGTGGCACATTCTGGCCATAGAAAGATAACCTTCTTTTTACAGTCTGTAAATATGGTGGCCAAACTTAAATTTCTAGTGGCCCTGGGCCACCAGGTCACCAGGCCACTGCTAATGTTCAGCCCTGCTTATATCTTTTTCGACATCTTCAATATATTTGTACATACAGATGCACACACGCACAGAGGAGACTGAACTTACAATATTCCTGATGGAAAGCTTGCCCATTCTGACCAAACAGATGTGTCCATCGATGGCAATGTTTCCCACATTCTTCAGCTTGTGGAAATCTTCCGCTCGCCCGTAATTGATGTAGACCAGATCCGCCTGTGAAGTGTGAAAGAGGAGAAGGAGTTTCCAGTGTGAAAGGACGTGAATTCCTTGGTGATGAAAATTATGACTCCAGAAATGTTGCTGACACAAAGTGCAGAGGTCAGCATTAGCAACGGCTGGGGAGGGGTGAATTTTCAGACGGGTCTGATGGAATGTGCCTCCGCAAGTGTGGAGATCGTATGTCAAACTTGGCTGATCACTTTGCTTTTACTAGCAGTATTGACTCTTTTTGACAAAAAAAGAACCAAAAATGAATGCATACAAAACAAAACAAACAACATGACTAAACAGCGAACACACCAAGCAGAAAAACATACATAAACAAACAAACAAAACAAAACAAGTAAACACATACAAAACAAAACAAACATGACTTAACACCTAACACACCAAGTAAAAAATCAGAACAAAACAAACAAAACAAGCAAAACAGAGCTATGCAACAAAAGGAAAACCACACAACTTCATATTGACTTTATTGAAAATGATACCAAATAGAAATTTATTCAGTCATATGACATGCAAATATGCATGTCTGATGATGAGCAGTACTGTGATGAAAATTACAAAACTTTCCTATGATTTCATATATTACACAAAATACAATAAATATAAAATACACTACTAGGATTGACATGCAGATTGTAAGGAGATATCTGTCAAGGGATGGCATCTGACATCATCTAGGTAATCTTACAATGTATCTGATTAAATTCAAATTATGACCTACATATTGCATTACTGTGTTTTGAAAGCATTAAAACATTATGACTCAATTGCTTCCACTTTGGCCCATTCTCAAGTACTCAGGGGGCATTAGATTTTTGTAATGTCATCCCATAGATTAAATTACATGAGAGTGTAGTATTCCCTTCAAAGCTGTGGATTACAATTGAGCAATGTAGCTCCCTGTGGCTTTAACAAGGACCGCAAAATACAATTGCATTTATCATTGCATTTAACTCAACTTATCAGCTAAAATATCTTATAGTCACAAAAATCCCTCTCTCTAAAGATGCCTGTATACATGTAGATGCTGTCAGCAAACAGAAAAGAAAGGACAGTTACTAAAGGAGAAAAATACTTGCCCTGCTCTTTTGAAGGCTCGTCTGAGCTGAAAATTGTCAAAGGTTCTTTTGATCAGGGAGGTGGAAGAGACCTTCCACCTCCCTGTTTTAAATATAACTTTGCAATATGTTACTGGTGACTGTCCATAAGTCCTGGCATAGGTCATGGAGTCTCAAGCCATTTTACCGACAGAGCTGCCTTCTTTTTACTGATACCCAAATACTTGCAATTACAGTGTACGTCTTAATCTACAGGTTGCCTTCAAAAAATACCTGGTAAGTGTGCAACCTTTTTTATATCATTCTCATGGGTGACTACAAACTAAAGTTAGAGTTAACTTTTATTCTTGCTCACAACATAAATTCTAATTATGCATTTACATTACACATTGTACCTAGCAACAACAACAAAAACAGACAACTGGACTTGAATTTATATCAGTACAAAAAAACAAAAAAACAAAAAAACCAAAAAAAAAACAAAAAAAAAACAACAAACCAAAAATGATGGTTATGAGACTTATCAAAATGTGACAAACAAGAAAAAGAAACAACTGAAGCTGCCATTGTGAGCTGGAAGAATTCACATGTGCACGATGTGGCTATATAATGCACACTGAGCCCTTATTGTTACTGTGTGTGTATCTGTGTGTGTGTGTGTGTGTGTACAATGTACATTCGTGTGCAACAAAGCATCAATTTGCACATCGTCTACAATTCTGGCATGCTTCGCTGCCCATGCAGAAGCCGTTCTTTTCATACAGACAGATTATCATATTATACTCTGATTTCACGACCAGCAAATATCTGTACAATATGAGCCCAGACTCCATCCATCAATATGCCTCATGTTTTTCTGAATGATGATTTTTTTTTTTTTTGGTAGTCTTTGTGCATTCACTGATTTTCAAAATGCACATGTTTGGAGAAGACTGGAGATTGAGACTTGTCTGCATGTCGTATTTGATCAGCATTTTCAGAAATGCAAACATAGAAAACGAAACAAGAAATATCATTGCCTTTTATAGAGTATTTTGTCTCTCCCATTTACTCCGTTTTCCTACACTTGCTGGGACAGAAGTTGGGTCACATGAAAAGTGCAGAGTCAAAGTGAAAAATGACTGATTGGTAATTTTTCTGCTGTCATGTCCAAATTATTTAAAGTGGATAATCTTCATAAGGCGTAGGAAGCTATGCCTGGGCTGAGGCCCAGATCTTGTTTGGCTTTTACATGTTCATATATACATTTTTCTAAATCACATTTCCGTGTAAAATAAAGCAGTATTGACTGTTCTAACAAACACATAGACTGAAAAAAAAACAACATAAATTTCATATCTTTAGGGGTTGAATATGAAATAACCTATTTACTGCATTAGTGTCAAACATAATACATTATATCGTCAGCACGACTTATACATTTACACATAACACAATGTACATTATCATGTGATTAGCAAGTATTCCTGGCTATTCACTTCAATTGTAGAACAACCAAGACAACACCCAACTACTAAACCCGTTGAGGACCAACTGATTTTGCTACAACACACATTTCCCATAGATGCTTGCCTGAGTATACTCAGGACTCGTCCTCAACGGGTTCAAATCATGTTGTTCTCTTCTCTAATATTATGGTCTCACTACAACACTACAACCGACAGATTATAAATTATTAGCCAGCACATGAAAGCATTATCCGCCATTACAAGAAGTCAGGGTGCGGTCAAAATGAAACCTGTAATCCAAAAGAAGTCTGGTATTGAAAAACTCCATTAATTGCTTCCCTTCCATTTAGTATCAGAGGCAATAGCATTTTTGTTGTGGGGCTGAAGCAATCCTATAGTTTAATACACAGTCCATGAAAGACTGAAATCAGAAAACCATGAAGTGTTACATTAGGGTATTACATTGTACATGTACATGCCAGTCTGCAATTGGTGCTAGAGGACATGCATGCTGGGGTCTTTCAAAAGGAGTGTTTACACATCCACGAACTCCGATCCCTTTCACAAAAGGCACACTGGAGGTGGTTTAACACAATGATTCCTGCGGAACAATACCGCAATATCTTTATATCAATATTCAGGATTTCCGGCATATTTTCGGCTCACAAGAAGAAGAAAGTTAAATCTGGTATTCAAACTCCAAGCAGCCACATCTTTAAGATACAATTGTAGCTGCTGCTCGGTAGCCACACATTTGAAAATTGTAATGTACATTTGTAAAAACAGCATAAAAGGCAACCTTGCAGTTATGCTTTTCAACCCCATAAAATGAATCCTAACCATTCATACAATTCTACCAACAAGTTCAACCAATCGGTGGATCTGTTAAAATAATATTATTTTGAATCTGTCAAAATTTTCTGAGGCAAGGCAAATATAAGCCATGCATAGAATTATCAATAATAGATAAAGAGAGAGAGAGAGAGAGAGAGAGAGAAAGACAGAGGAAAGAGGGAGAAAGAAAAGGAATAATCAGGAAGCCTTTTTTTTTTTGCGAAGGTCTCGCACTTACAGTTATCTCTGCATTTGGACTGTATGGGTTAAATCCCGGAAGGGTGCCGTTAACCAAGGTGTCCGTAGGATAGTACGTTGAGCTCCCAAACGTGCCCGGAGGGCTCACGACCACATCAAGTCGACTTGGGTTTGTCCTGCGTATGGGAGAGCAGACAAAAAAGAAAGTTGTGGCGGCAACATCGCGCATCTTTAACCCTTTGAAAACTAGTCCCGAGTATACTCAGGCAGGTATCTCATCTGGCAAATGCATGTTATGGCAAAATCAGCTTGTCCTTAACGAATTAAAAGGGGAATAACACCCAAAGATATATATATATGTGGATTGAGTGAATGCTGCATTATCAGTCTTTTGGATAGATCAGCAAGTTTGTAGAAAATTGGACAATCTGTTGAAAAGTTTAAAAAATTAAGCTTCACTGCTATTCAACGGAATAAGAGATTGACACTTTGTCATGTCATAACAGGACAACAATACAAATGTATCAAGAAAATATCAAGAGAAATTCACAATCATTTTTTTCTTATAAAATGATTTTTTTCTCTAGATTTGTTAATGACATTCATTATGTTAAAGGGTATATCATTTGCCCTGCTTTCTGGATGAGAGAAAGTCAAGTGGTCTTTAATTGTGTCTGATTCATCAGTAAAATGTTAAAAATCAAAACCACAAGGGCAGTATTTTACCCAATATTTGGATCATTGCCTATACATCTATCTACTTTTGATTAAGTAAACATTTTCTTTCATGAAAATATATTGTTTTGGTTTTTATTTTATAGTGTATGGTGCATGCACACTGAATCAGATGCAATTTACTAACAAACATGAATTGTAACAACAGAACAAAGGCTAATTCAAAATGGAAATGCATAAGCATCATTTGTAAAATTTACAAATTTGACCCCCCCCCCCCCCCCCTCTCTCTCGCTCTGTCTCTCTTCATAGTCCCATGCTTTGCACTTTGTGTTTCAAATTATATACTCACATGTTTGGCCTGGACAGTTGTACACTATACTGTTTGGTGTACACCTTAAAACCATCCCAGCCTAGCCATATATTCTTGATACGATTGACAATGTTCTCGCTGTTTGGTGATCCTGCGTAGTGAGGTTTCTGGGTAAATAACCTGAAAATTTATGACAAAAAATATATAAACACATTTTTCTTTTTGTCAGAATATCAAACAATAATAAAATCAATTTTCTGATCTGCTAGGCAATACCAATTATTTAATGAATAATCTATCAAACAAAGTAGGAATTACATCAAATTTAATTGCGACTGACACCTTTACACTAACCATTATAAGTTAATCACACAGAATAATAGAGTTATGTGGTGTTTTGTTTTTTTAATTCTAGAACCATGTTCCCTTTGAATGAAGAGTAACTAACAAGCATTGTCTTGTGTTTATATTTCTGTTTAACAATTGATGATTTTGACTAACATTTGAAAGAGCAGCTATATTTTTCCACAGTACCACTAGCCGGCCACATACAGTGTTCATAGTAAAGGATCAGGTTGAAAATAAATTCCTGTGAGTACTGGTAGTTTCACTATGAAGAATCTATTCCAACTGAATATTCAGCATTGAGCTGAAGACAATTCATTACACTGGCTCAGTTACTCACGCTTATCAATTACACTTGTACGAATTCATAATGCTTTCACTTAAAAATTTGAGTTTTGCTGCTTCCTACACGAAAAAGAGTCATGAGAAATCCATATGAAATATGACTAAATCCTCTCTATTAGAGTGGCTGCTTTAAAAACAGACCAAAATTAATCCTAGGCTTACAAGACAGGCGAAAGAGACACTGGGGTATAACTCACTTGAGGTATGCATCTAGGGAGTTTACGCTGATGATGCTGTCCAACATGGCACTGTACTGGTTGGTAGGAGTGGGTGCCTCTGTGGGCTCCGACAGTGACTCATTGGCCGTTGCATTGTTGGGCTTCTTGAGGTCACAGTGCTGGACTATCGAGAAATGCAGGAAGTGTCCAATGACCAGCCCGACGACAAACACGGCAACGACCAGGGCCACCAGGCCGACGGCCTTGCGGTGGAAGTCACACCAGCGCTTGGTGGCAGCCCAGCGGCCGTAACCGTAATTGTCCCGGACTTTCAGGTCCAACGAGTCCATGTCCATTTCCTCTGCGAAGCGGGAGTATGCTGCCACGCCTCCATCCATCGTCATGGTGATTCAATGTGATGCCTACTGTACCTGCATAATTTTTTAAGTGAGAGGAATAGGAAATATGCATTTTCTACTGTAAAACACAATATTTTCATGGCATGAAATCTTTACAAATTATGGAGCCGATGGCCATTTTTCAGCGTCAAATTTTCACGAAGAGTATAGAGACGAGAGCTTTCATGCATATTTTAATTTCATGAATCTTGGCTCTCTCTTGGCTGATCGGATGCATTGTAGAAGACAAAGGTTGTGAACCCTTGAGAATTAATCCTGTTTTGTACTGTTTGGTTTTGCCACACCATAGAGGGATTAAACAAGGTCGGCCCAGCATGGTTGAAGTATTCTCAGCTTCATTCCGAAATGCCTGTCATATCTCTATGCCCTGAAGCCGAGCATTCCCAAACGACAACCGGAATGGGGAAGGAAAGCTCGCATTCTCACCTGTGCATGCCACTCAGATTAGATGGTAGGCCTAATCTGAATGTATTCTGGAATGCCAGCCTCATAGACCCCGTTTACAGTGCGGGGCTGGGCCGAGCCACGGAAGAGCTGCGGCCGAGCCCCGCAATTTTGTCCGTTTACACTGCCGGGCTCGGCCGCGCTTTTGATTCAAACCTTTCAATATTTTGTCGTAGTGGCACTCTGCTTGTAAACAAACGCAATTTGGTATTGTCTAGTTTTCAGACCCTTTGCCAACTGAATTCCGTGGCAACGAAGTCGCCGTTCGGGCAAAGGCCTTTGTCGAAGGAAAAATCCTTTGCAGGACAAAACCACCTTAAACCATACTAGTTTTCTACATTGACAGAATCCTAAATAGCGAAATAGTACAGCAGAGGGTTTGGAAGCCAGACTAAAATTGGCCGCGCATTTGGCCCAGTTTGCGTTTACACTGAGAAAAGGCCGGGTTCGGCCGCGGCTCGGCCGCGGGGGAGACCACCTCCAGAGCGTGGCCAAATGTGCGGCCAATTTTGGCCTCGCATTTGGCCTTTTGCGCATTTACACTGAAACTCTCGCACTGTAAACGGGGTCTAACTGTCTGTGATTTTGATTATACATAGAAATAGCAAAAAGTGCACAGCTAGACGTTAAAATGAAAAAATAAGATTTTATATAACTCCAGATTATTATGCCCACATGATTTGTTCCCCCAAATGAAAGTCCTGAACAGAACGGAGAACTCTCAATTGCAAACTCCTGATAAGAAACATTTGCATCTAAACGTCCACCCTGATGAAAGTTGAAAGAAATCGGAGCCATACCATTTCCTTTTCACCAAAAATATGAGAAAGTTTCTACTTCCTTCCAGAAAGTAATTGTTCCAAGTTCAATTTCTTTGCCACCCACCTCCCCCCAAAAAACAACAACACACACACACACACGTACACGTCTTTAATACTTCCTACTTCCTTCAATACTAAATACATGTAGATACTCTAGAATTTAGCAGTCTTGTAGCTTAACCTGTTACACACCTTCACTCTCTTAATAATGAATTCTTCCTTTGCTGTATTTCTGGCATTTTCTTAAAATCCCATTCAGATCCCCCTCCCAAACTTGTAAAAGAGTAGTTCGGGATCCATAGTGTCTCTACCCATGGACCTACACATATGTACCACAAAAATGGACATACTGTACATGTGCATTGCTGGTTTATTAATTCAAACACCTGTTTCTGTGAAAAGCAACACCTGTTTCTGTGAAAAGCGTCATGATAACATTTTAAAGATGCTTTCCACTTGATCACGTTGGTCACAAACTGGACCTTATGGATGCCTTTTCACACTGAGCATACGATCATTAGGCTGCGTTCACATAGAAGTATTCGGTATTCGCTATTCGCTATTCGGGCACCCAGTACACCATCACCCCACACCGTCAACTCACCATCCCATGCAGTGAGGATTTCTTCCTCCTACATCCCAGCAAATCTTATTAACAATTTCTAAACTGCATCAGAATGTCAGTCTACATGCTTATATTTGCTAACGGGCAAAGCCAGACCAAAATTGTCATTATTTCATAAACGAGAGACGGTATACGCTGCAAGAAAATCGAACAAGCTCGATTCCCACTTTGCTATACTTTTCGCAGGTATTCGGTACTTTCGAATAGTGCCCTCTTATGTGAACCGGTGTGAGGAAATCCTATTGTTCGATTCAAGCTATTCGCGTGCCCTCGAAAAACGAGCCCGAATACCCGAATAGTATACTTCTATGTGAACGCAGCCTTTCAGACAGGATGGGGAAAGATTCTCTCACGTTGTACTGTCATGTCATATCATTGCATAAAAGCAATATACCTCCAATATTTCTTCTTGAAATATTTCAGCATTCACTCTCACTAAACATAAAAAGAAATACAGGAAAAAAATGTAACATATGACATACAATTACGCCCTTTATACCTTACCAATTTTATACTCTCTGCTGTAAATCAAAGAAGACAGATAATGGCATAATTCATTATTGATACATGTACAGAACTACAATTGTAAATGTTGTATGTGATGTTGAACACACATAATATATTGTACAACACAGCCTACCTGGGAAATGATTAATAACATGTCTCTCCTAACATCACTGATGCTCAAGCATGTTTTAGATGAATCACACTCGGGGTGGACTGTAATGGTAAGATACAGTACCTCTGTGCGTCCTTGAATGCAGTCTCTGTCATGGCGTGTCACATGACTTCTTGTCTCAAGGTCATTTCAGCATTAGAAATTAATTAACAGTTCCTGGCATGTAGCATTAAGGGGCCCCTTTTACACCAGAGCTGGCAGCTAGTGCCCAAATTCATGAAACCTCTGTTTCTGGCAGAAATATACAGTGACAGTACAAGATTGCCTGGCATAAAAACTTTCTGATTTTTGGTAAGTATAAATCATATCATGATGATATTGATCTGCACAAACAAGCGTGAAACTTCAACTCTGATGAATGCAAGAGAGCATTTCATACTGACAGTGAAACAATGTGACAGAAATGAACAAAATGACCAGAAAGCTGGTAGAAAACTGAGCCACCAACACACTTTTTTGCGTGTTTTGAATCACTGTTTTGAAATGCTGTTTCAAAATGAGTTTAGAGGCAACTGCATTTTGAACTATGTGTACACACACTTCGGAAGCCTGGTTATGACAGAGAAAAGTTAAAACAGATCGAAAATGCACCCTAACACAGTCCTCATAAGGCAGCACAGATATTGGTTTTAACAGCACTTCTCTTCCTGTTCGAATGATTTTAGAACAATAATTAAACAGAAATATAAGCTTGAAAATGAATCTCCGGAAATGGAAAATTTGCCATTTTGTTGCTTCTCATTCAATAAACACACAATTCTTCAGCACTGTATGGTGCACATTGTAGAATAGCGTGTAGAGACCCAGCTCCATTGTGAGTTGTATTCAAGCATGAAGAAGTACAACTGTACAATTGACTGAACAGACAGACAGGAAAAATACCACTGTATGACGCCCTAACTCAACAAGTGATACATCACACACATAATACACTATAAAATACGGTTGTATAAAAAGGCAATAAGCAATTTAAACCTACTGGTATCATGAGCCATTCATTTGACTGCAACTTTTCAACACACCTCAAAGAATGCATTCCATCACGGACAGCACAATGATTGACCGACAGTATGGAAATTCGAAATTGGAAATTCTTTCAAATGGCCGAGAATCTGGATGCGCATACAGTGTAGTTGGCTTGAAGGCATGCTCTGCTGGATTGGGTTACGAGGTGTTGTTTTTAACACAAAATAATCCAAACTATCTATATTTTGGCATACAAACACTTTTTACACTGTCTCTCATTAATGTCCTTAGAATATTATGAACTACACAAAGACATGAAATTATCACCAGTATTCTATTTCCTTAATATACAGAATTCTTATTTTCATCTACTCAATGCCAGATATATTCTGCTGTTGCACAGTTTTAACATTTGCTGTTGGGCATCAATAATACAATGTTTTGTAGTTTGTGGGTCTATGATATGCAAAAGGGATGCATTATTGTCCTGGTTATTTTGTCAATTTGTACACACAACACTGTCAGCTTTATACCTACTACATGTATACATCTGTACATGCACTTCAGTGCAAATGAACAAAGGTTTGTTACAGTAGTGCATTAATTACCCAAACTACACATTGAGACTACTGCACAATGTCATTTTTGATTGCCACTTTGTCTCTGGGTGTCATAGAACATGCTATTATGTGTTGTCATGGATAATTGGTACACTATCTGTGTAATGGTTTTAGCACAATGCCCATACACAGGGATTCACATGGTCTGGAGTGGTTTGCATCAGCCAATTATGCCAGCTGCTGTAAAAGCAGAAAATTTTGTGCATGTCGGAAGGTAATTTTTCACACTCGGCCGGGTAAAATGAGCTTCATGTACGTGTTTGTAATTTCACAGACAGATGCACCAACTGAGCATGCACCCTTCAACCAACTCACTGCTGCCACAGTAATAAATCATACATAATACCGGAGACCTAAATGGCTTTGGCATCACATATGGTAAAATGGTAACTGGTCCGTATCATGACCTCAACTTTACTCATGCTACAGGACAAGTAAACATGAAGAAATTTTCATGCAAATGACACATAACATAATTCCCTATAATACTAACAGAGTGTACATGTACCTTGAGATCTATCACAGATCGAAAATAATTACATACATGTATCATAACTACCAATTACACTATCTATAGGCAATCCTATTCGGGCACTTTTGATTTCATGCTAATTCCACGTCACCCCAAAAATGCACGAAAATGCCCACATCACAAAAATGTCACCTTTTACAGTACCCCTTAACTGTCAGGCCCATAACAGTTAACCTTGGGCTAACAAACTCTCCACAGCCTAGTGTCAAGTAGGATGGTATAAAGCAGCTCTACAAAAACGATTGCTTACAAATCATGTAATTACACGGAGACTGCATAGCCAGTCTGAAAATATCTGTTAAGGTGGCATTCACCCGTAATTTTCATAAGTGCCGTCACACTGTAGTGTTTTTATGCACTGTCTCTTTTTTATATCCACTTGAAGGATATCAAGTGTTTGCATAATTATCATGATCTGTGATAGCTCACTACATGTACGGTACATAAATCAAAGCAGTTGTCTCGACATGATAGCTCAATGCCATGGCAAAAGGGTACCTGGTATGTCTTCCTTGATATTACATTGCTTTGAATTAGAAAAAGATATCAGAGAAGTAGACCAGTATTTTTTTTTTTTTTTTTTTTGGGGGGGGGGGGGGGGGGGGGAACAGACATCCCAAAAAGGTATTTGGCTCAAAGATTTGAAGTTCTCAGGAAATTTGGCAACTCTCTATGGTGTACACTGTGGGTGTTGAGCTTTTCAGCACTCGATCCATTCTGTTTGCAGGCAGAAAGTCACCAATTTTCAATTTGCCTTTTTTATTCAGAATTGTTCATTACATGAGAGCAATATATGTTTGTGTGTCCTCCTCAGTGGATAACTTCTGTCTCTGCCCAAATATTTTGAAGAATGAAAATCGGTGATTAAGTTTGCCTTTTCCTCCCCTGGCAACCAGCAGCATGCACCTGGAACCACCACAATTTTTATATCATGTAATACGATTTTTTGTTTGTATTTTATGTCAGCTTGTATTGTATATTGAATTGCCGAATAAATAATAATAATAATAATAATAATAATAATAATAATAATAATAATAATAATAATAATAATAATAATAATAAATTACTGTTTTTATACAAAACAAATGGAAAGCTGCTCAACACCTACACTGTATGTATCACACAGTTGCCCATTTGTCTCATACTTCCTTACACTTTTAAAATTGAGAACTTTGTTTTGTGTGTGTCTATTTTTTGTTCACCGAGATTTTCACTGAGCTACATGTACAGTGTACTCCTATGATTCTTCTGTTTTCATACAAAGCAACATTATATCAGCACGGAATTTCTCTTTTAATTTCAATCCTTAACCACCATCACCAACTGCATAATAATGAGATGCACATGTTATTTTGAATTAGCAATTCTTTATGAGAGTCAGCACGACTATACTGTTCAAAACATATTATACAGTGCACTCTCATATAATGAACATTGTAACCCATTATAACCAAATTCCTGTTCATTCAACGAAGTAAAAATTCAGGCCCCAACATCATCGCTCTTTGTTTTTGAACTGTTTTTATTTGTTTGCTTATAACAAAGTTTTGATACAATGAAAGAAAACTGCCAGTCCTGGGGATTTTATAATTAATGGGAGTCGACTGTATACCGCGTAATGGACGGACATTCTTATGAGAATGCGGAGTTAGTGAAGGTGCCATTTACAGGTTACAGGTAACTTCAAATCCTATTGGCGGTAGCCTTAATCTCTTCCCACATGTTATTGTTCTCATGGCCCTGAAACACCTATTGTCTGTTGTGTTTTGGTTGGTGCAAACAGGTACTCCCCTCAAACCACACTTTCACAACTCTGCTTTAATATTTGAGGGGCTGCATACTAACCTTCTTAACCATTTACCTTCTTGCACAGTATAAAGAAAAAAAAAAGGAAAACAGACGACACCATGGAAAGATAATTCTGCTTTTAACAATCCTCACCCTCTCTCAAACAACAGTCACACTGACCGATCATCCATTCTATCCTCTGTTCCAGAGTGAAAACTTCTGATCCGAGAAGTGGTTCTACATGACCACTGACAGGATTGGATATATATAATGCACCAATGCTCATCGTCTTCATTTTACCATACACTGGCGGCCCCTGGTGGTAATTCAAGCATGCGCTCTCAACTTGAAGATAATCCCGCTACGAGAAACAATTTCTTGAAGACATGACAGCAGAATTTTGGCCTCAATTCCTCTGGACATTGTATACAAAAATACTTTGGGGATACCGCCTGAAAACAAACAAACTTCACTACTCAGATCTTTCACCCTTTTGTGGAGGAATACTCAGGACTGCATGAAGTATAACATATAAAGAGGTTGAGTTCAAGCAAGAACAAAAGATCAGATGAATATAAAGTATGAATAGATTTGGCTCTGTTTTTTTTTCCAAACAGGAGAGATAATGCAAATAATGTTGGCATAATGCCAAGACATGAGAAGAAAAATGCTTTAATAGCAAACAGCATAAAAGGAAACTAACGAGTAATTGACACTTCAAATTAAAAGATAATTAGAGTTCCTTGATGCCACTTGTTCCTACAGAAACTATGTAGTGTAGCTAATATCAAGAATAATCATTATGGAGAAACCTCCTTTTTTTTTTGTTTATCCTGTTTTCCATCTCTCCTAATGCTTTCCTTTTTATACACCTTTACCTTCCCTCATAAATTGTACTTTATTCAAGTACCCTACACTTGTGTGTTTCAACGAGTAATTCTACTAGTGAATCAAACTTGGATAAAATTTCTACAAAATTTGTGAAACTTTGATAAAGATGGCATGTACATGTATATGTAAGAAAACACAAACAATTTAACCAAACTGTATTTGGTTAAAGGCCAAAAAAGCAGGGAATTATACATGTACCGGTATACAGTATACCACTAAACTTGCATGGTTAAACCCCCCCCCCCCCCCCCCAAAAAAAAAAAAAAAAAAAAAAAAATGCAAAACAGAAAACAAAACAAAAAACAAAACAAAAAAAAGAACCCAACAAGATACTAAGGTTTACTCAACTGCAACATAATCTGATGGCTCAATTTACAAGATATGGTGCATTATATTCTGAACTTTCATCAAAATCAACCACAGTTCAAAGTTCACTCAGCGTGCACACCAATTATCATTTCTCACACAATACAGTGTACAATGTACATCACAAATTACTTTGCACTTGGAAAGGTGTGCACTTCCTTAAATAGTCCTGATCATCCGTATCCCACTCAGACTGTGTGGGGGCAAAAGAATGTCGATCATTTATGTACATGTATACCCAAAGCCTCAAGTACACTAATATTCAACAATCAAGATTATATATTTTTTTTTCTTCATTTTTTTTTTTTTTTGGGGGGGGGGGGGAGGGGTTAGGATGAGAGGGGGGTCCATTTTGCTCCAGAGTTGACTATTTCAAAGCACTAGAGAGAGTCTGTACACAGGTGTAAGCTTGGAAGTACTGCACTTATCATATCAATTTATGGATTAAAATGTGAACAAACAGAGGACCCAAAAATCAGACAGAAACTACGCTGTATTTTTTGTTTAAGCTCAGAGACTGTTGATGGCTGAATTCAAAACAGCGTTCACAACATACTCTGTTCAATGACAGTGCAACAATTGTTGGAATTTTTGTGCTGGAATGTACAATGTGCATTGCAGCCATTGTTGCATCATGAATTACTGTATGTGCAACATGTGTAAACATGTATAATGTACCCCTGAATGGAGACGTGGTCCTACCACACTGGATTAAAGGGGCTTTAGGAGTACATTTTCAGACTGGCTCTTTGCTCTCAATTAAATCAGATTTTTTTCTTACCTTTATAACAGCCTTTTCCTGGCAAACGAGAAAGTTTGAATTACCCCATGTTTGAACATGTGGTCCCCTGATATGTACACGTATCACTAACATTGCACGCAAAGTACATTCCTATTCTATTGAAGTACACTTAATACAGTAGGTACAACTGTATGAATACATGTATCATCATTGAATAGATTTCCAATTTGTAATGTAGTTTTAAGGAAAAATACAATGAATATGAAAACTGACCAACTGGATTGGTAATGATGATGTTTCTAATATTCTGGCTATATAATGTTTAGGGTCACACAGAACCTCATCATCGATAAAACAAGTATATTTACATGGCAATGCCAGTAGAGTAAAAAAAAAAAACACTCCCAGCCATAAATTCAACATGCTGTGCAGAATCAAATTCATTGTATTTTTACACTCGAGTGCATCATATTAAAGGACAAGTTCACCTTCATAAACATAAGGATTGAGAGAATGTAGCAATATTAGTAGAACACATCATTGAAAGTTTGAGAAAAATCGGACAATCCGTTCAAAAGTTATGAATTTTTGAAGTTTTTGTGCAGTAACCGACTACTGCAGTGTGTGAAAAACTTAGATGTCACATGCGTACAACAATATAAGGACAATATAAAGAGAATTTCACAAAATTTCATCTTATGAAAAAAGTACACATTCCCCCGACTCGTTACCGACAAATGTTATGGGTAATATTATTCCCCCTGCCTTTAGAAAGAGGCAAGTCAAATGCTCTTTTATTATGCGAAAAAAGTGAAAATATGTTGAATTTTCTTTATATTTTCTTTATACTGTTGTACGCATATGACTCACAAGCTGTAGTAGTCTCCTCATCCAGCGGTTCCAAAACAAAAATTTTAAAAATTCATAACTTTTGCATCGATTGTCCAATTTTCCTCAAACTTTCACTGATGTGTTCTACTAATATTGTTGCATTCTCTCAATTGTTATGTTTATGAGGGTGAACTTGTCCTTTAATGTATAGTGCCTGCATTGTTGTTTTCAAGAGACATGCAAGCCTCGATAAAACTGACACATTCTAGGTTCCTGGGGAATTCCACTCGATCACATACACTGTACATTGTATGAACATACATGTAGTCCAATTTAATAGGAGCTCTGCTATTTGTATAAACCCACAATATGGTACATGCACGCACCACCCACATCAGCGTTCAACACCACAATGATTCTGAATTTATCAATTAACCCGTTGCAGACAAGTCCTAAGCATACTCGGCGAGTGTCTAGATGGGAAATGTGTGTTCAGTAGCGAAATCAGCCTGTCCTCAATGGAAAAGATGTCCTTGCAATGCAGTTATCATATGATGAATTCGAAATTGTATGGACATTCCACCTACAATCCAAACTCCATGGTACTCTATGGGAATTCTGATGTAACATGAGAGGTACAAATTGTACACTGTACAGACGAGAAAAAAATACATTGTACGGCATCACTCAGAAACCAAAAATACGCTCCAGCAATGAGGAAACGAAATTTGTCTATTTGTACAGCCGAGATTTACTCAGCAAACCACTCAATAGAATCCACAAATGACACAAGCCAACCATCTCAAGGATGATGGCTTCTAACATTTACTGCATGTCAAGTGTATCAAATTGATCATGTAGAATCATATATATGTGTTCATGCCCTTATAGTCCACATCATACAACAGCGTAGATTAAATTTCAAGGATAAGAGAAACTCACATTCATACCACTCGACCAGTACTAAAATATGTATGATGAATAGTTTGAATATTGATAGTTCTACTGGGCAAATTGTGCTACAGTTGTATTTAGCGCAGCAACATTATGCATTGATCATCACTATACTATAACACACTATGTTTTTGTTTTGTCTGTGACAACAGTACTACAAGTCATACAAATTGGCTTAAAATCTGAGCACTATGATCCAGTCTTTACATTATTTAAAGAATCTATGTTTTGTTTTGTTTTCTATTCAATGCACATGTATTGTATGTAATGATACAACAGGAGATGTGGGCTATGTCAACAGTGTTATTGCTGAGTAAACAGCCAAGCTTTAAACAGTGGTATATGATAAAGACACAAAGAGTACTTAGGTTCTTTAAATTGCTTTTCTATCTGGGTACATATACTGTGAAGTGATAGCCCCAACATACACTGTATTTGTAGCGTACCCAAAATAAATGTTTGCATGCCAACTTTTCTTTCTTCTTTGTAAAGGCCACAGTATGACTCTTAATTGGACAGGTCTCCGTCAGACAGAAGGATCACAGTGTTCTTCACTTTGGATATTGGAGTAGCATGCTGTTTGTGCGGTGATGATGTACATGTATTGTAACCTGCTTTTAGATTGGACAGATCTTTTCTCAAACATTTTATGCTCCATTTTGCATTATACAAAAACTAAATACATTATCTCAATCCCATCTCATGCCCATGAATATTGTGTAAATTTCAAATAACACAGAGACGACACAAAATCAAAAGTTGCGCTCAATTTGAAGATAATGTTAAAGCACATATGCATCAGCCTCGAGCTTGTTTTTATGAGCAAGTCACTTTCTGGTAGATGCACATTTAAAAGTGTAAGTCCTTATTTTCCAAAACTTCAAACTACTCGCAAATCCAAACATTGCACAACATCTAGCTGAAACTTCATTCTGAAATGACACAATGTCCCTCAGTTGAAGCAGTGTGAATTTGACAATTTTAAAGCTTGGCAATCACAGCTATCAGTCTGAGCAGCTCTGACCAAACAAAAGGGATATGAAAAGAGAACTTGTTAGGTGAGTCTCATATTATTGGTGGGTGGCATTTAAGATCTAGTTTCCAACACCCATGGAGTGCCAGATGATGTAATTATTCTACAATTGACAATTTTACTGGTCATTAATTTCAAACATTTTCATATAGAAATGTTGCTAGACACAATATCATAAAGATAAAATGGGAATAAAACAAACTGGAGGCTGTTACACCTACCGGTAGTCACTGTACAGTAGATGATGTTTTTAATGCAGTAGAAATACAATGTACAAGATGTACAAAACAGCAGCAGTAGTAGTAGAAGTAGTAGAGAAATGAAGTACAAGTACTGTATACGCTATAATTTTCGCGTACATAAATTTTCGCGAATTGCCGCTGTCACACATTTTCGCGAGTGGTTAAATTCGCGATTGGGGGACCAGAGAAAATATGAAGTGGCAAAGAAAGTGTGAATTTTCAACTTACTAGCAAATAAGAATGATACTAGTTATACACTGCATGAAAAAAACTTACCAAACTCTGCGAACTAGTAAGTCAGAATTCAACATTTTTGAAGTGGTTAAGTCCATCGCGCTAGATTTCTGACGAGTGGTCCCGTTGCGATAATGGATTGGCTCTCTACAGTATTCGTAAGTAGACGTGGACGTGCGTAAACAAGCTTAGCCAGTATGGTCTGTTCGGTAAGCCGTGGCATGGTATACTAGTACTGAAATGTTCGTATCATCAAGGCAAGGGATTCATTTTGGAAGGTAATATTTTCGCGTGTTGTTAATTTCGCGAATAGCTCCCGACTCGCGAAATTCGCGAAAATAAAACCCACGCGAAATATATAGCGTATACAGTAGTACAACGGTATCATTTGTAGTAGTAGTAGTAGCAGCAGTAGCAGAAATTGAAGTAATAGTATTTGAAGTACTATACATATTCAGGGATGCCAAGTTCAACAAAATTTTATGAGTGAGATTTTCATGACTCGGCATTACGGCATGCGAATGTGCGCGCGAGCGAGGGTGTGGGAGGGGTTTTTCACCCCTGTGGCCTCCCACGGTAGGGAGCTTTTTCAATTTTTAGCTCTTAATGGTGCGATCAGGTGCATACTTAAGTGACTATTTTTTACATATCTTGAAAGACAAAAGGGAAATATACCTTCATTTGCACCTATCACTTTAATTTTTTGAGCTATGCTCATTATTATAGGCCCAAGTTGCAGACTTCACCCGATGCGTGAGAAAAATGGGTGCCATGCGTGAGATCGTGAGATGGCCCCTAAATGCTTGAGTCTCACGCAGAATGCGTGAGACTTGGTAGCTCTGCATATTGTACAGCTCTGTAGTAGTGGTTATCTCATCTTCACAGGCAAGGGTATTCAAAGACCCAGTAGCATGGGTGGCCAAATTCATTCACTGCTCATCAGGGTACATACAATGTATAAAGGCTGTGAACAGCACTGGTCAGGGAAAATGATGTGCATCGAAGCGTACGTATACTCATCGGTAACACAGAAACTCCAACCCAAAGTACCTTCTGATCTGGAGATTCTCCCGCCTGAAACCCCTAGCAAACAGGAGACTCAAAGTTGATGTGTGCAAAGCGCAAAATTCCCAGGGTTCTAGATGCTCTCTGGTGCTATCTAAGGCTTATTTTGTCAACATACGATAGAAATATATATGTAAGAAATCCTTTCCAACGGGAGACAAAGAGCCAGGGCGGGAGAAATTAAATCTCAAACGGGAGAACGGGAGATTTTGCAAAAATGGGTTTTCGGCGGGAGATCTCCCGTCGAAAACGGGAGAGTTGGAGTCTCTGGTAACACTGGACTCCTGTCAAGATTCTTTGGCTGTGTGTATACTTTACAGTACATGGAGATCAGTGATAAAGGTGTACTGTACATGATTCATTACATGGGGAAAATATGGAATATATCCGAGCCAGGCCAGGCTTCCCACTTCATAGAATCCACATGTTTAAACCACATCTTTAACCCACAGAAGACTATCCCGAGTATACTCCGGTAGTGTGTCTATGGGAAAAGCGTATTATACGAGTAATAGCAAAGTAAGTTCGTCTTCAATGGGTTAACTGCATGTGGTGTGATAGAGGCTTGCTCTTGCTCATGCTCTATCCATTGTTTCCTCACTTTGTAAAGAGAACGAGGCAATAAGACTCCATGACTGGCAATTATCTTCTCTATAGATGGCCATTCTGAATGACCATTACTGCCATAAAAACTTGAGGCTATTCAAGTGAAGGAAAAAAAAAAGGGAACCACACACACAAAACCAGCGTCTGAACTACTTTCAACAAAAGGGTCAAGGGCTACTGACCGAGGTTTAACCCCTGCCAGATAATCCGAATTTAAGGTAAAAGATCCCAAACTGATATCTTTCTCTGGAGAAGGGAAAGTGAGAGAAAGACACAGAGAGGGAGAGAGAGCGAGCACTTTGATAACTCAAAGCTACAAACTGTACGTACAGTATGTGCTTTGTCTCACATGATTGTATACCCACTGCTGAATATTTTGCACACATAACTTTACAGACATACACATAGAATTAGCCAATTGAAATGCTAGTAAGAAGTGGACAAATGTTTAATCATGGACCCTTAGGGTCCATGGTTTAATACAACTTTAGTCAAACATCAAGGACTGCAGTAGTTGAATACAACTTACAAACATGAGTCTTTGGAAACCACTCTATATTATTAGCATTCATGTACACAGAAACGATGTGTTTCAGGGTTTTTAATATTAAGATAGTGACAATGATAACAAATGTCTGATGGAAACTACTAAGTATATTGTAGGATTTGTTGGCATGAAAATTGTAAACTTCTTTCATACAGCTTTATATATTTTCCAAAATGTGTTCAGTTTCACTGATGTGTGGTGTTTATTTCTTGATCTCATAATGTCGCACTACTCATTGCAATTCTTCTTGATCTTCAATTTCTCTCTGTAATTGGCAAATGGCATAGTCTTTAAACCAAATGGGGAAAGATATCAAATGAAAGAGAAAAAGACCCCCAACAAAATAAATAAAAGCAAGCCGTTTTGATGAAGAAACCATGGATTATCCATTTTATCCACAAACTCTAAAATACAGTTCTACGTTATGTACACATGTCTAAAATATCGTTGCCATTTAAACAAAAGGTGTTTAACACTCATTCTGGTGTCCAAAATCATCAGCAGCTAGTCACTCAGCATTTACACTCTTTAACAGGAGCTTGATAAAAACAAACACACAAACAAACATTTGTAGATCTCATACATTTTGAATCAAGTGAAAAGTAAAATGATGTATTGTTAGTTGGCTCATCTTGCACTTACACAGGTTGATGGATTATGAATTAGTGAAAGTAGAGAGAAGGAATAATCAAGTATGAAAGATTGATAGAACAAAAGAAAAAGCAACATTTGAATTCCATATCACAAGATCAAAAAAGTGATTGTATAATTAATTAGTTGATCTCCAGCACCAAATCCCAACACGTGGAGGTCAAGCGGGGTCACACTTTCTGTGTTAACTTGTGAACTTCCTGTAATGCGATATCAATGAGCAGCATGCACAGGCAGAATGTACATCACACTGTATGCAGTAATCAAATCTAATTTTTCACATTCTATCACTAACTAAAACATTGTCACTTCACAATAGAAATCAATGCACTTTCAGAGCTCGTAACTTCACATTTCTTTTCCCACCCTGTTAATTGCTGAGAAAATTTGCAAAATTAATTTACACGGTAATTTGGTGACGGAGATAATGCTCCATATTTTTCATAGAGGACAACAATAAAATAGAGCTTGTACTCTGCACCTGCACATATGTTTCTGAACTTACACAGCGCCACTGCTGTTCAAGTTTTTACAGTAATAATGAGATAGGGATATTTAGCAGGGTTGTGAGATGAAGAAAGTCTAAAAAGTCTGAAACTTATGCCAGAAAAAAATAATGTTCAGTGCATACACCTGTGAATGTATTATGCATTCGAACAGCAAAATAAATGTCTGAAAAAAAGTCTGAAAAGGCTCCTATAGGTTTTGGGCAGAGTACTAAAGGTCTGAAATCAGATTTATCTCTAAAACTCTCATGCCCTGAAAATTATGATGTCGCTGAATGCTAATCTAATCTTGGACTCAGGGTCATTAACAAAACATGTTTGAATGTCTAAATCTAATTCTAATGAATATACAAGGCCAAATCCATAGTATCCTCCGAACTCTGTTCGGGGGATACAATTAGTCACTGAAACATTTATGGTAGGATAAGGTACCTGGTAATTCATGCTGCAGCTTTGGCTCAGGCACATTATTTTTTATGGGCATACTTACTGGCCATGGGGTATCTCAAAATGCATCAAATATGAGTACAAATATCTTGAACTCGACTTCTTGTTGAATAATAAAGAACTGAAAGGCCTGTGGTGGAAAGGGATGACTGTGACTACAGTGATATTAAAGAGCTACAGCAGCGCAGCCGCAGCTCAGGGCACACCCAGGTATCCTGCGTGGATTGTCGAGGGCCTGCGGTTTCTTGAGTTCAGCGCCAGCCGCACACCTGCTGCGTGCCCGAGCCTTGCCGAGGAGGTACACGTTTACAAGCAGACTGCTTGCTCACCCGGGCCCGCTCACAAAATCAACGCATTATGAAACCATGTAATCATCACATCACACTCTCAATTAAGCTGATACATCACAATTCCACATACACACAAAATACATCACGATGCCATAACTTACAAGCAATAAGTGATCAGTCGTCCTTTTTGATGTGGGACACCCGTTATGACAAGATCATCTCGTCTACTGTAACTATTGTCCGTGGAGAGCTCACGATCCGCATGTCATGCAGGAGTCAAACGAGTGGAGCACACATCCACACGTACACGCAGCAGCCTCGCCTTATTATCCACCACTGACGCGTCGTATCTAGCGTGGCGACGGATTTGAATTTGATGGGTGCTTTCTCATGAGACCATCAAAGCATGTACCGCACTTGATAAGTTTGCACCTGCTGTCTGGTAGTATTGGAAGCAACAACCCCTCCCCTCTCAGTCTCACCCTACTGTACGTGTATAAATTCTCACTGTCAGCTACTAGTATTCTCACGAGCAGCTATGTTTTCGCTATGATGATCGTAGTAGGCATAGTAGTATAAAAATAAAGTAGGCGACAGTCTAGTGAAACGTGTGTGTGACGTAATGATCGGTACGTCTGTCATACCGTAATGCGTAACCAGTAGGCCTGCAGTGGAGTCGTGGCGCCGCCGCCGAAGCGTCGGATCGTTTTTTCTGGATTATGAACTTCTATATGCCTACAGTTTGTGTCTTTTTAAAGTTGTTGGTTTTCTGTTCAAAGCATACATTGTACTATGAGTTCTTACTGGAAGAAAAGGAGAAAGTGTGAACCAAGGCCATTATACAGATCGAGTCTAAACAGTATGCACTTGCGAATACTGTGTATTATGCTTTCTAATTCATATGTAAAATAGGGTCATGAATATTGATTGGCTTGCGCGTCCTTTAAAAAAAATTGGTGAGTACAATAGGAAACCTACTTCAATGGAGTACGAAACAAGAAGCCGCGCAGCCCCTACTAAATACAAAAGGTCGTTTTTCAGATTGTGAAGAATGTATGATGTCGTATTAAAATCCTTTAGCGTAAATATTATAATGAAGTGTTACGTCCATGATCTATTACAGGCGATGTAATCACAAAGAAATGTCATAGCAAATCATTAGCACTATTATTATCATTATTATTATTGTTGTTATTATTATTATTATTATTATTGTTATTATCATCATCATAACTATTATTATGATAATTATTATAATTATTACTATAATCATTATTATTATTATCATTATTATTATTATTGTTATTATCATCATTATTATTGTCATTAGGGGCCTAAGTTATTTTACTTAGCAAGGAAAGAAAATTGTGTGTTCAATTAATCTCGAATGAGGGCATTATCATAAACAATTAATGATTGCCTATTATTGTGTCAGTATAGCCTATATATACATTCAATCAAAATAATATGTTGTTTTGATGTCTTCAGAGTATAGGGGCCTATACTCTTTCATTTATCAACTTCGTCAGTTATTATCATCCATAACCCTTCCGCACTAATTCCGACTTGATAATGATGATAATAGTTATGGTGACGTGATGATGATAAATATGTATAATAAAGAATGATAATAATAGCGAAGAGTAAGAACTCCTGAGGAACAGCAACTTTATTTTGGAGTTTACTTGGCTTCAAGAGCTCGGTTACCATCCATAATGCCCTAATCATCCCTGCAGCCCTGTATTATACACTGTACCATTGTGTGGGAAAAATGTGGTTCTACAAAACAAACTCACTTATACTTTTACAAAAATGAGCAGTGCAATTATTTCGAACTCGTACTATTCATTTCCCTCCTACCCCCTTTATATTCACACTTTAATAACAACATTTTTCCTATACACACACACACACACACACACACACTTTTTTGTTTTTCCTTGATATTTTATTGATTTAATTCAAATCATTCATAAATCAACCCATTTTGGGTATAACGTGAACATAAGCGATACGAATGCCATTCAAAACACAAATAGATCCATTATTTTGTCAACTTATATTGCAAATCATCTCTCAACATAAACAACTCGATAATAAATCAACCCTATTGACAATTTCTTCACGAGAAAGTATTGTTTTTTTTTTATCAAGTTCCATATTCCACATTCCATATTCAGGTTTCATATTCCATTTGGCTTTGGAGTAAGATATGTATAACACAACATTCAATTTTAGACATAATTTCACAAATGTATAAGGACATGTAATAAAATGATGTGTAAATATGAGGAATCTACTAAAAAGCAATGCTTGTAGGATGTAGGTTCCAAAGAAATAATATAAGCGTTTAGTACAACATGCTAATTACGAAAGATGACGAAAGTATTGACATGTATACCAAAACCTATATCCTTTGACTATACTGAATCATGTAACTCACACTCACAAGGGTATATCCATAAAAAGCAACAAAAAATACGTTATACAAATCTAGAATAAAATCATTTCATTAAAAAACCTAACCAACTCTAAAAATTCCCCTACCAACCAAAACAAATCTACATCTATCATAAATAATAAATTCTACCAATATCTTTCATACAATTTATAACTATCCTTCTTCAAATCAAATCCCCATCCCCACCAACCCACAAACACCCACACATACACCATGACATACACACATATACACCCCAACACCCCAACACACCCGACACACACACACACACACAATTAATGTTCAAACAACTTCTTTCTGTGTTCAATGACTTTTTAATCCCTATATTTCCAATATTCTGTCTTATACCCAATGTGCAGTTCATCTAAATAAAATCATCACCTTGAAAAGACTTGAACTTGATCTAATTGAACCGTTTATAGTGAACCAGAAAAAAAAAATCTCTCAAACATCATGGCTCCAATGTCTGGAATCTTTTACCCGACAACCTTAAACAAGATAGGGCCTAGATCCCTTTGCATGTTCCAAAATTATCTCGAAGATAATTATGATGTCAAATCAATGAGATGTTTGGTCATCAAGAGCATTTTGTTAATGTGCAAATCAGGATTGTATCTGTTCATCCTTCTCTATAAACTAACTTCTTTCATTCAAGAAAGGGCCAGAACTGAACGCACAAACCAATGTGACTATACAAAGACAAATTCGTTATCTATCTCATCTTCCCATAAATTCTTCACATTTTTGCAAAATGAACTTCTGCACTGTCTTTTTTTTCCTTCATTTTTTTTTGGGGGGGGGGGGGGGGGAGGGGGAGAGTGGAGAATCGAGCATCTCCTTAATAATTTGTCGTATTATACTGTAAAAAAAAAACAACAAACAATATTTTTAAGGCCGAATATCCTCGTCATGAGTTTGCTTCATGATGATGATCATGATTTCCTGCATTTCTTTTTCCGTCTCCAGAAACCCTTCGAATAATTTGCCATGTATCTTGGACAGCAGCTCACACCGACGTTTTATTTCCGAAAAACATTGTTGTAAAGATAACCGACCTTTATTAGTATTATCTTGGCCAATTTATGTACAAACTCAGTAATAATTAATATCCGTCAGTTTTCAGTAGCATGTTTGCGAGAAACCGCTCCTTCCATAAATATCCGACTTATCGCTCTGATGAATTCCACCTGTCTTTTATAACTGGGGCTATTTTTACACAATCTATATTTATATTTGCTGGACCTAAATACTGGAATAACCTCGGTAACAATATAAAGACGTCCCCAAGTTTAGGTTCTTTTAAGAATACCTATGACGGGAAAAAAATCTGAACAGTTACAAGAACTTATGTAAATCTCATCATGAAAATTGATATTTTGTATATTAACATTAAGAAATCATAAAATTGTGCTGATCCTCCAATGGTTGCAATGCATGGGAAAATCCAACTTTATATCCTTACAAAATCATGGCTCATCAGCGGCTCCATGCATCCATTTCGTCTTGTTATAGTCTTGTTTTTTTTTTTGTCTTTTATCTTCACTCCGCGTAATAAGTTTCTGTCACACACACACACACACACACACACACACACACACACACACACTCTCTCTCTCTCTCTCTCTCTCTCGGAAATTCCTGCATGACAGCGACTTACAGTGTAGGAATTTGTTCAGGGTGTCTGTTTCGGGTTAGTTAGGTTAGTTATCGGTCTTTGTATCAATATTTTGTAAACGTATCCTTTATTATGTATCATGATAAAATCTATGTATTCAATTTCTGTAAAGTATTTATATGTTTCTGTTGGAAATCAAAAAAAAAATGAATGAATGAAAATAAATGTTACACATCATGGTATACACTTATCTTATTTGTGTCTTAAACGGCATGTTCATGTGATTTTTAAGTTTTCATATAAAAAAGATATAAAATAACGCCTGCTCATCTTCATTTTGTATAAAGAGGTTTCATGGAAAAAAAAAATGAAATTGAAAAATGGAACAATGTCGCGCATTTTGCTTTACCTACCTGTTTCAACTCTTTGATTCAAACAATATTGTATTCGAATAACTTTGTTCAAGTGACTTTTTGTTACATTTATGTATTTAAAAAAAGAAATGCAGAAATAAGATCAATCAATTCTGCAATCAATAGCTTTAGGATCCTTTCGCCATCCTCAACAAAGCATAAATATTTGTGAACATTTCACTCTACAAAATAAGGTGTACGTGTGTTACGATCTTTGGTGGTGGTGGTGTTACGCCGCGCGCGCCGCACACCACATCACACAACCAACACACCCCTAATATTGTACTCTCAAATGTAAAGTTGACATGGGACGTTCTTCAAAGGACAAAAGAGATATTTATTATCGCTTGGCCAAAGAAGAAGGATGGCGAGCTCGGAGTGCTTTCAAATTGCTGCAAATCAACGAGGAGTTTGATATATTTAAAGGCAAGTTTTGTAGAAATGTGTCTAGATATACGACAAGTGTTATGTCGAAGTCCCGCGTGCTGAGTTTTGTGTGTGGTAAGTCGATAGCTACAAAACGTATTAGATTCTAGACTAAATTAAGCGCCACATGTCAATGCAATGCGTGATTGAGTTCAGATTAAATTCGACCTAACTAGTTAGCTTTCTAGGAGGGGTGTTTACCGTATTCATGACTTAACAAATGCTATGATATTATATTGCAATGGCAGTTCCGTTGCTGATCGTGTTTATTCTATTTCTAAATTAGATCTGTGTGAAGTCGTAAAACGTAACGTTAGCGTTAGTCGTGAACACCAGGTGAAACTATGGAATAGTGGTGGGTATCAGTTCGGGAAACCCACTCACAAGGGGGGCCCCTCCTTATAAGTAACCCGTCCCCCTTATAAGTAACCCCGTCCCCCTTATAAGTAACCCCCGGGGCACCCCTTATAAGGAGTCTCCACGCTTTTTTGCAATGTAACGCGAAAATGAAAGGACTGCGGCAATTCGCTTGATTATGTCCATAAAGTTTCACAAGTTCCCTAGTTACTCACAAAATTTGAGCAAAATCGGTTTGAGGCATCATATCTAAAATCATGGATTTAAATGCGATGTCAAACGACCCATGCGAATGCTGAAATGCGAGCGATTACTGGCGTGAGTGTCGCCAGGCGCGGCGGCGCGGCAATGCTTGAGTGCAGACGTGGCGACTGAGTACTCAGTCGCCACGTCTGCACTCAAGCATTGCCGCGCCGCCGCGCCTGGCGACACTCACGCCAGTAATCGCTCGCATTTCAGCATTCGCATGGGTCGTTTGACATCGCATTTAAATCCATTATTTTAGATATGATGCCTCAAACCGATTTTGCTCAAATTTCGTGAGTAACTAGGAAACCTGTGAAGCTTTATGGACATAATCAAGCGAATTGCCGCAGTCCTTTCATTTTCGCGTTGCATTGCAAAAAAGCGTGGAGACTCCTTATAAGGGGTGCCCTGGGGGTTACTTATAAGGGGGACGGGGTTACTTATAAGGGGGACGGGTTACTTATAAGGAGGGGCCCCCCTTGTGAGTGGGTTTCCCGAACTGGTATGGCATGGACAAGATGGAAACCTACTAAGGTATATTTTAACAGATAGGGTAAGAGTTCCAGTAAATTATTCGGTCACCTACCGGTATTCCGTCACTTTAATAATATCACTAATCACCAACCAGTAAGTTCTACTGTCACAACACACGCAAATCACACCAATTCACATACCGGTACTTTTCTTGTCTTGTCTTGTCTTGTCTTGTCAGTACTGCACCAACCGCCGCTGCTGGGCTATAAACGTGCAGTCCCTCATGCATACAGTTGCAGCACTTTAAAATCTCATTTTGGACAAACGAGATTTAAAGATATCAATATTGGTTGCAGATTTTATTTCAGCTGGCAGTGTGTTCCAAATTGGGATTGTCTTTGGATAAAGTGACTGGTGGTAACAATCTTTGTTGGTCTGAATAGTATTGTAATTCAAGGGTTGATTTAACCTGGTTGCTGGTCCACTTCTGACATTCCTTTTAAGATGATTTATGTTTGACGGGATTAAACAATGAGTTTCTTTATAGATCAGTGAAAGCCTGGCAATTGTGCGTCGTCTTTGAAGAGAGTCCCAATTTAGATCTTGGAGCATGTCTGTAACACTGCTGGTTTTCCTGAAGTCGTTGGTGACAAACCTAGCAGATCTTCTTTGGACTTTCTCTAAGTTGGTGATGTGGGTGACTTGATGAGGGTCCCAGATAGCACAACAATACTCTAGTTTAGGGCGTACAAGGGTTTTATAAGCTATTTCTTTGGTAGATTTAGTGCAGCTCCAGAGGTTACGGCGCAGGAGACCTAAGATCTTGTTTGTGCCAGAGATTGTCTGATTGATGTGTCTTGACCAGGTAAGGTTATCTGTCAGTTTAATGCCCAGGTAAGGATGATGTTTCACTTCCTGTAGGACGGAGTCATTCATGACATACTTGTGGTGGTGAGGGCTTCTCTTGTGTGTTATTCTCATAATATGACATTTTGAACTATTGAACTTCATCTGCCATTGTGACTGCCAATCACACAGTGCTGAGATGTCTTGTTGAAGAATATCACAGTCCATTGGAGAGAGAATATGTCTATAGAGAACCAAGTACTTGTAGTTGTATGGTAGCCCTACTACATATCGACCACCTCCTTTTAAACTGACCACATATAATTCGCGCACTGAACACTTAGTATGCACTTCTCCTCGCGCAAAGCACATAAAAATGGATTGGCTTTGAATGTAGATGAGGATGGTGTGGGAAAACGCGATAATTCACTGTTCATTAATGATTTTAATCAAGGACAAAATTTCGAATGAATATTTTCACCGAATCGTAATGACAGCACAATGTAATGTCTATGGAAGTTTCTAAAAGGCTTCTAAAAAGCTTTGTACAACACGGTGTTCAATACAACTCGGTTTGCGTGCATTGTCAATGCAAAAACAGTGGTTGATCCTAATAACGCGATTTACTGCGGGGAGCTGAAATGAGGCCACGCAAGTTCGTCGGCGATATTTTTGCACTGAAACTTCGAATCGAAAAGGGAACAACGGCATTTGATAGAGCTGGATTTTCTCAATCACGTAGGTCAGGTTTTTTACGTGAGTTTCAGTGTTAAATATTCTTATCAAGCAAATAAACATTAGGCGGTCGATGAGTAGTAGGTCCAACCCTACACTCATTCCCGACAGGAAACTCCCTTGGCCTTAATTATCTATTAGCCCCCTCCAAAAATCCATCCAAAATCCCAAATTTCACTGTCAAAAGTGCAGACTCGGCGAGACTTTGCAAAAGCGTACACGGATTGAGCCCACTAATAAGAGTATGGTTCGCCGAAAAGCGCTAGAAATTGAGAAATATGCCGTTTTCTTGCGGGATTTTTTGCTTATCCCTAGCGTCGAGTGTGATGGTGTCCTAAAAAACGCAACAGAAATAAAAAATTTCCATATGTGCTGATGCAGCGTCTCAATGTACAAGGGTTGAATGCAAGTGCCGATTCCCCAGTATTCGGTCACCAACCCCAAAGGGCACCGCAACGTCTCATATGCAATTTGGCACCAACAAGGTAATGCGCGGCGCGTTTTTCAGCTGTCTTGAACACGCATTGACTTTGAACGCGCATATCGCTTGACCGAATATATACTGCGCGGTGACCGTATTCTGGGGAATTTTCAAGGTGATATATTTCGGGATTTTGTGAAATTCTGTGTGATATTTAACAAAATGAAAATTGAGATTAAAGAAATTTGATGTATTTTCACATACATTGTGCATTGCTGTAGATATGATGTAAGTTTGAAAAATATTTCAGAAAAGCTTAAATGACCGAATACTGGGGGCTCTGCCCTAGGTCTAGAGTATCTAGAGACTAGAGTCTAGATCTGATATATAACCCGACCATGACCAGCTCTGCCTCAAAGATCTAGGAACTAGATTCTAAATCTTGCAAAGACTAACCATGCAGACAGTGCAACTGTGCAATTCCGCTGACTAGATGCAATGGTTCAGTGTGTGGCCATTAACTATTAAAAGCCTTTTTAGCTGTTCTTTACAGGAATCTAGTAAATAGGTTCCCATATCCTAGATCTAAATTTACCAGGAGTGCCTTCGTGGCTTACATTGTAGATTCATATTAACATGAGTGGAGCTAATTGTTAATTTGTGTTTTAATAGATATGCTGCTCAGATTTTTTTTTTAAAAATTGATAGAAAGATTTATGGAATAGAGTTTATTCTATCAATATCTGTTTTCTTTTTGTATGAAAACTGCATGTATCACATTCACAGTATTATTTGCCCTTTCTCCAATATGTAACTTTAATTTACTTCTAGTGTGAGCTTGTATTGCTGTAGGCCTAGAAAAACTAGATCTAGATCTAGAAAACCTACTTTTAAAAATCGTATAAAGATGTACACTAAGTGATCAAGGTTGATCTCTAGACTATTCAATTCGCTGACCCCATTCAGGTGCATCTTTTTTTTTTGCGTAAAAAAATCATTGTTTGATGGCACATGTAGTTGACCTTGGAAAGGGGTTACATGTACCGCTCGCTTGACTGCTTTCAGACAGGTGGATTACCAACCTGTCTGTTCTCTGTCAACCTGCAAAAAGAATGTAATTTGGGGGCATTGAAGGTGCTCAGAGAATTGCGGGAGGAACGGGTTAAAGGAGGCATTCTATATCACTGGCATCTGCTGCATGGTATTAAGGCAGAGCTAGTGTGTGTGACCATTGTAGGTCCATGGTGTGACAGGGAAGTATGAACTATTAATTGGTCTATGTAATGTTTTATCCACACATGACTTCAAAAGTGCCATGATTATGAGAAGTATGAATATTGAGATGGGCACTTCTTGAAATGAAAGTAAATCAATGACATCATAAAGCCAAGGTCATAATTGATGCTGCGTGTCACCATGAAGAACCCAGGAACATGTCTGGAGATTATCAGAGTTGCCAGTGAACTGTGATTTCAAGATTTATAAAACTTTGTGTTCTTCTTTGGGCAAAATCTGGAAGTAGGCCCCACTGCAGTGCGCATGCATGATCCATGCAATTAGCAAGCAAGATTAGGTTAGGTTTAGGGTTGAGGTTGGTTTAGGGTTGTATTTATGGTTGAATTATTTGAGGTACACTAAGGAAGTTTTTCCAAGAATAAAAGAGAGAAAGAAAAGAAAGAACAGAGGAATAAAAAGGAAGGAAGAAGTGAAGATTCTATGCTGTGGAAATGGGCTCTCTGCTGTATCAATCATGCATAAATTATGCTGTTTGGTAGAGCCACACAGTGGGGCTGAACTCACAAGTATAATAGGAAAGCTGCTATAGTATTTGTACAGACAGGCAGTGGTGGGGCCCATTTCATGAGTATGCCCATCTTTGATGCACTGGTCTTGTGTAAAGGCTGTGATATCTATATGAAATGATAAAATTCTCTTGTCTCTATCCTCTCCCATCCTACCTCCCTCTCACTACATATTGTAAGTCTAGTTTCATATTTGTCTATCGCTCCCGATCCTCTTCACTCAAGTGCATTTTTTTTCCTTTTACTTTTACAGGAGTAACAAAGGTTGTTGACCTTTGCGCAGCACCTGGAAGCTGGAGCCAAGTTCTGAGTAGGAAGATGAGGTATGTACAGTGTCTCATTCAAAAGGCAGAATGACACGGTACTGTAAAAGTGGCAATTTTCATGGTGTAGACATTTTTGTGCATTTCGTCCAGCCAGAAGCTAGTGTGAAAATAGAAGCACACAAATATTTTTTTTGCATGCTGTATGTTCCAGTGATCAATTGTCCTGATTCCGCGAAATTAGAAACATGCGATATTCGTCTTACCCAGCCAGGTGTAAAAAATTACTCGTGCAAAAATAGCCACTTTTACAGTATTATGAAGCCATACCAGTGGAGATGAAAGCAACATCACTTTCACAGACGTGGTTCAACTTTGGGCCGCATGTCATGTTTGCTGACTTGAACCCTGCTCGTATTGGTCACAAGTCTGGCACCAGCTCCAGAGCTGATGCGCTACTTATCCGCAACCGATGTACAATGCAGCGTAACCACCCATATGCTTTATTAATTTAGTGTGGGGTGGTCGCATTCTGCATCAGTGTTGTTTTTTAAACTAATCAAGCAGAGGGGATGTCAGTGCAGAGCTGATACCAGATGCCTGCCATTTTGAATAATTATGTGAAGAGGATTTTTTATTGCACTATTTTAAATTTCGAGATTGTTAAAACAATGTTGAAATGTACAGAATTGTACTTGATATGAAGTAGTTGTTGTGCCGTTTATGAAATCGTTCATCATGGGAAATATATAAACATCTTGGTGGAAAAGAACACAATTTTTATTAAATGAGTGTAATTGGGTTCGTGGACAAGGAAGTCTTGAGGTATTGAAAACGTGTGATCATGTAACCAGTGTTTGATATGATACTGCAGTGTCAATTGTATTACTGTATCTAGAGAGCTTTGGTCATCAATAAGAATTTGTTGCTGTGTTTGTTTAAGTGTGTTTTATTTGTTTGAATTTTTAGTATTTTTTTTTTTATTTCTACAGAGGAAAAGATGGGTCATTCGATGGAACCAAGATTGTAGCAGTCGACCTGCAAGCAATGGCCCCGCTTCCTGGAGTTATCCAGATTCAAGGAGACATCACAAAGGTATCTATGGCAACCAACAAGCTAGTCTTCTCCGCAGCTTCAAAGTGTTCCATTCTTTGACTTTAACGGGGTTTACTTGGCTTACAAAGCTGCATTGTTCATTTCTGATGCTAGAAATGGTACATGTACATTAGCAAGATGCTTCAAACCAACTTGTGCGAATGAAATTCATTTTTGGGAATGTAATATAATTGAGCACTTGTCTATTACAAGTATGGTGCCTGTGCCTGACTGCCAATTTTGATGAGAAGTGATGTGTATCAGACCACAAGAGTTAAAATTTGAAAGATAGGAAAGAAAAGAGTTTGGCCTGTAAGAAAATTGTGAAGGTAATAACATTTCTACTTCATATATTTTTGTCCCCGCCGAACGAGTTCGAGCAGGGGACTATGAAACGGACTCCGTACGTGTGTGTGTCCGTGTGTCTGTCCGTCCGTGCGTCCGTGTGTGATCAAAATGTTCAAAATGCTACTCCTTCGCCATTTCTAACCCGATTTTGATTCTGTTTGCTTTATATGATAGCACTACATGGGAGCTTTGAAACTTCTATACAGAATTTCAGTTGTGACCTTTGACCTTGACCTTTGACCTATATTGTACATTTTGCTTCAAAATGCTACTCCTTCGCCATTTCTAACCCTATTTTGCTTCTGTTTGCTTTATATGATGGCACTAGGTGAGGGCTTCAAAACTTCTACACAGAATTTTGACCTTTGACTTCTTTGACCTTTGACCTTGTTTGACATATATTGTACATTGCCTACAAAATGCTACTCCTTCGCCATTTCTAACCCGATTTCGATTCCGTTTGCTTTATGTGATGGCACTAGGTGAGGGCTTCAAAATCTCTACACAGAATTTTGACCTTTGACTTCTTTGACCTTTGACCTTGATTTTTGACCTATATTGTACATTTTGCTACAAAATGCTACTCCTTCGCCATTTGTAACCCAATTTCAATTCCGTTTGCTTTAAGTGATGGCACTAGGTGAGGGCTTCAAAACTTCTACACAGAATTTTGAACTTTGACTTCTTTGACCTTTGACCTTGATTTTTGACCTGTATTGTACATTTTGCTACCAAATGCTACTCCTTCGCCATTTCTAACCCGATTTCGATTCCGTTTGCTTTATGTGGTGGCACTAGGTTGGGGCTTCAAAACTTCTACACAGAATTTTGACCTTTGAATTCTTTGACCTTTGACCTTGATTTTTGACCTATATTGTACATTGGCTACAAAATGCTACTCCTTCGCCATTTCTAACCCGATTTTGATTCCGTTTGCTTTATGTGATGGCACTAGGTGAGGGCTTCAAAACTTCTACATAGAATTTTGACCTTTGACTTCTTTGACCTTTGACCTTGATCTTTTTACCTATATTGTACATTTTGCTACTAAATGCTACTTCCGGCGGGGACATATATTACGCACCGCGTAATTTCTACTTTTCCTTGTTTGTAAGTGTTATAGAAAAAAAATAATAATTGGGGTGCCTTCTTCCCTCATTCTTATGACCAAAAAACCTAGCAGAGCATGATTGTATTTGCTGTAGGTATGTTAGCTTCAGTATTCTATAAAGTATTTTTATCTTTTTCTGTGTTTGTCCCATGTTAAACAAGGTGTTCTCAGTAATCCTTTTTGTACAGTCTCAAAAAAAGAAAGAAAATAAAAACATCACACTGTCATGTAAGTTTGAAATGAGAAATCAGGTTAATGGGCTATTTGTTCATAACTTCAAAGACTGTACAATACAGTGTGCTCCTGTGACAGTAAAATATTGGTACAACAAAGTACAAATTCTGGTCAAAAAATTATCTGTACCTCTTTGTATACTTTATGTTTTCTGCTATTCTGAAATTTGATGCAACAAAAGAAATTTGCCAGTCTAGTCTAGAGGACTTTGGTATAGTGGGAGTTGTTAGCGTGTATCCTATGCCCCTGCCTGACCGTATTTACAATTTAGGTGAGCACTAGCCATCACTGTCAAAAATACTCTTCCAATTTCATCAGCTGTGCCTTGAAGTTCACTGTAATGGTTGCAGTGGCTGTAACATACCATAGGTGTCAGGGACCTTTTTTTTACCTCCGTCAAGGGAGGAGATTATGTTTTCATTACCGTTTGTTTGTCCGTGTGCAAAATAACTAAAAAAAAGTTGTAAACGGATTGGAATGAAACTTGCAGAAAAAATTTGAAAATGACACAAGGAACAGATGATTAAATTTTTGTGATCCAGAAATTGTGGATTTTAGGAAGGATTTTCGATATCTTGGTCAGTAGGGACAATGAACTTGGGAGTTCAAGCTGCATATTTTGGAGGTTTTCATACGCGCACTTAAGTGCGTAGTTTCTGCTAGAGCGAGGTGCGCCGCGCAGCTGAGGGTTTATGACGTAACAAAGGCATCTAAATTGGGGAAAATCAGGCAAATTTCAGCATGCTTGCGCATTTTATGGGTGGAAATCACTGATCTCTGTGGAAGAACAAGATCATTGGTGGAAATTAGCTTCTTGGTGGAGGTCTGCACTCTCAGAGTGCTTCTCTAGTTTGTTTGGGTTTTTTGGGGTGTTTTTACACTGTCCCGTGTCTTGTGAGTTAAAAAATTAAGATTTTAAATGGGAACATTTCCTTTTCCCCTGATTTCAGGAATCCACTGCACGTGAGATCATCACCCACTTTGAAGGAGAAAAGGCAGACTTGGTAGTTTGTGATGGAGCTCCAGATGGTGAGAATAACAAGGGATTAGCAGGGGATTGATATGGTTGGCTGACAGATTAGCAAAAATACACAACAAAGAAATTAGCAGAACTAGATGAATGCCTCTTGCCTGATAAGGGGAGCATGATCAGTTGTGAAAACACAATCAAGAGAAAAATGTTGAAAAGTCATCCCTATATACATACAGTTGAACCTCTCGTATCCGGACAAGTCGGGACCGGGGCTCATCCGGATAAGGGATTCAGCCGGATACGGGAGACTCAATGCTTTATACATGTACATATACATACACATGTACTGATGTAGCCCATTGTAGTACCACATGTAATAATATGTGTACTGCAACCTTTTCATTGTTACATTTGGGGATGTTTGGGGATGTTAGAATGTATGAAGGTAAGCAATTTGGAAGGAAATTTGATTTAATTTATGTTAATCATGTTGGAAGTAATATGTAGTTCATGTGTGTTTGTGTAGGAGTTCAAGTTCTCAAGGAGTTGGGAATCCCCCTTTCCTCCCGTAATTATAAAAAAAAAAAATCACGGCGAGATTGCGTCCGTATAATAGAGAGATCCGGATAAAGGGAGGCCGGATGAGAGAGGTTCAACTGTATATAATTGTATTGAAAATTCCTCTTAAGAATATAAAGAGGTGACTGTCCAGAAACTTCAAGAAAAAAAATTTAAATATACATATATCCTCATAAAGGATTAACCATTGATTGGAAAGAATGACAACCAAACAGTCTTTCTACAGTGTGTTTAGACCATTGATTGGATTACTTTTCAATTTCTCTCTTTGAGATGGCATGATTACACAACTGACAGCGATGATTAGGATTTAGAGTGTTGTAAGCCATGAATGGAAATCATGTTTATTTTTTAATTGTACCCCCGCCAAAGAAGTTTGAAGGGGGTATATAGGAATCAGAGGACGGTCGGGCGGTCGGGCGGTCGGGTGGTCGGTCGGGTGGTCGGGCGGTCGGTCGGGCGGTCCGTTGCAAATCTTGCGTCGCGAACTACTTCCTCAGTTTTCAACCGATTCCCATAAAACTTGGCACAGATGTGTGCCTTGGGTTGTAGATGTGCAAGACGTATTTTTTGACAGTACCCAAAAGTACGTTGCCATGGTAACGGCATATTATGGGCAAAAATGGGTACAAATCTTGCGTCGCGAACTCCTCCCACAGTTTTTGATCAATTTTTATGAAATTAGGTACAGATGTTCGTCTGAATATGTTAATGTGCAAGACACATATTTCCGCAGTGGCAAAAAGTGCGTTGCCATGGTAACGGCATGTTATCGGTAAAATATAGGGCAAAATGCTTCATGGCAAAACTGCTTCATCAGTGTTCTTCCAATTCTCATTGAATTCATATTGAATGTTTGTCTTAGGATATAGGTCAGCATGACACATTTCTTGACAGTGACAAAAAGTATGTTGCCATGGTAACAGCTCACATATTATGAGCCAAAATGATGGAAAATTTTGTGTTGCAAACTACTTCCTTAGTTTTTGCCCAATTTCCATGAAACTTGGTACAGATGTGTGCCTTTGGTTGTAGATGTGCAAGACACATTTTTTGACAGTACCCGAAAGTATGTTGCCATGGTAACGGCATATTAATGGCAGAAGATCAAGGAAAGATCTTGCGGATTTAACTACTTCCTCAGTTTTTTGACCAAAGCTTATGAAATGTGGCACACACCTTGATCTTGGTGGGAAGATGTGGAAGACATATTTTTCGGATGTGTCGGAAGCTGCGTTGCCATGGTAACGGCATATAAATGGCAGAAGATCAAGGAAAGATCTTGTGGATTGAACTACTTCCTCTGTATTCGACTGAAGCTCATGAAATGTGGCACACGCATTGGTCTTGGTGGGAAGATGTGCAAGACATATTTTTTGGACGTGTTGGAAGCTGCGTTGCCATGGTAACGGCATATTAATGGTGGAAGATCAAGGAAAGATCTTGTGGATTGAACTACTTCCTTAGTTTTTGACAAAAGCTTATGAAATTTGGCACACACAATAGTCTTGGTGGGAAGATGTGCAAGACATATTTTTCGGACGTGTCGGAAGCTGCGTTGCCATGGTAACGGCATTTAAATGGCAGAAGATCAAGGAAAGATCATTCCTTGGGTAAGACTGTCGTCACGGAGCGGGGGTATTAATCACCTTAAGTGATATTTTTTTTTCCAAAGAAGTGTACAATGCATGCAATGCAAGGGTGATCGAAAGTTGGCAAGAATGAGTAAGAGCTTGTAAGTGTCTGTCAGTTGCCAAACTTTGTGTCATCAGTATCAAGTGATCCTTTATAGCTTTCATATATAAGGACCTTTGAGGATTTGATAATCATTTCATTCATCCTGATCTTACGTAGTGATGTCTGCAGTATAACTCTTACGTACAATCAAATCATTTCTTGGCAAACATTCATTTCTTTTATTGTATTAACATCTTGAGGTTTACTGTACACTTGAAATCAATGAGGTTATATTCTGTTATAAAGCAAAATTATAAAGAAATATTGTGGCTGATGATAGTGACAGGATTATAAAATGGAATTCACCTGTATATCTTTTCTTCATCCTAGTGACTGGTCTGCATGACATTGATGAGTACATCCAAGCTCAGCTTCTCCTTGCTGTAAGTCTTCCTAGTAGATACTAAATACCCCCCCCCCCTCCCCCCCCCCCCATCATAATGTGGATCCAATGCTTCTTTCAGTAGAAGTATTTCCATCTTTATTAGAGCGTGTTTTTGTATATTTTATGCCATGTAGGATTTACAAAGTATCAACAAAGCTGTTAGTGTGTGCTATTAAAATCGTAACAAAATATTCCGAAGATGCAGTGCACCATTATAACAAACACAGTTATAACAAATTTCTGGTTATAACGAGGTGAAATTAAGACCACAACATTATCCGCTCCATGTTTTTTAGTTGTTTGCTTTGTTTGGTTATAACAAAATTTTGATATAAGGAAAGAAAACTGCTGGGGCCCAAGGACTTTGTTAGATCAGGAGTCCACTGTATTGACAAGTGAGAGCAAGCTTGCAACCTCTCAGTTCATGTTGTGTGCATAGTTGTGTAAGGGTCGTCACAGCCCCATCATTCAACTCTGAGACTGACCTCCAGTTAGGAATGGTACCATGAATTGTGCTACCATGTCATCAATTAAAGGAAACCAAAACCCAAAGAGAAATGTGGATTTAGTGAGAGCAGCAACATTAGTAGAACGCATCAGTGAAAGTTTGAGGAAAATCAGGCAATCAGTGCAAAAGTTATGAATTTTTAAAGTTTTGGTGTTTGAACCTGCTGGATGAGGAGACTACTAGAGGTTATGATGTCATGTGTGGAGAACAATATAAAGAAAATGTAACTTTGGGAATTCCACAAAAATTCACTTTTCTAGCATAATGAAAGAGCACTTGACTACCGGCTTTCAGAAAGCAGGGGGAATAATTGCTACCCTTGTAGAATTCCCTTTATATTTTCCTTACTAGTATATTGTTCACACATGCAGCATTTTTCATAGAATACATCAGCAAAGTTTTGATGAAAAGAGAATCGTTTGTTCAAAAGTTATTGTTGCCACCATCGCTGGATGAGAAGACTGCAAAATTACTACAATGATATAAAGAAAATATGAAAAAAGTCAGCATATTTTTGTTTTTCTAGCATAATGAGAGAGAACTTCACTCATAGATACCTTTGTTCAGAAAACAGGAGGAATAGCATTGCCTCTAAACATATGTTAGTATTTAACAAGTCCAGGAAATATGTACTTTCCAAAAAAACATAAATTTTGTGGTTTTTTTGTTTTGTTGTTTGGTGTGTATCATTTTCCTCCTTTGACATTACAAACTATTGTCATCTCCTTCTCCAGTGATGGTTATACCAAATAGAATTCGTAACTTCTGAATGAATTATTCAATTTTCCTCAAACTTTGCTGATGTGTTCTACCAATATTGCTGCTTTCACTCAGTCCACATGTACATTTGGCTTTTATTCCCCGTAAAGGTTAGATTTGTCTTGAGTCCCAGATATCAGGCAGCCTGTTGCATTGCATGTTTTGTTTTCTTTTCTTTTCTTTTTGCATTTCTGTGTGTGTTGTTGTTTTTTTTACATGATGTGAATGGAAATGTAGTGTAGTGAGCAAAGATTTGTGGGACAGATGCGGTTGAACACAAACATCGTATTTATCCAAGTACCATTTTTGTCTCCTGTGTCTTTCGATATTTTCAGGCGCTAAACATCACCACACATGTATTGAAGCCCGGTGGGACATTTGTTGCCAAGGTAATGTCCATCATTTCATGAACTATAACCAAAGCAATGCCCTGACTTCACAAAATCAATTAATGTTGAAGAATTGCTGTTTAGGAGGAGTAAGCATGTCTTCAGGCTTACCAATCTAGTGAAGCATAGTATACCGGTAATGCAGTTCAACGCAATCTAATTTGTCCAAAGCCCATATCATTCTCTGTATTCATAATGCAACAAAATATGGCAGGGGCATAATGCAGCATAATATCAATATTTGCAAGGGTCACTTTCATTGCTTGCTGCAAAGTGCTTGCATATGATTAGTTACATCCTGACATTGGTAGATGCTTCTATAAACAGTGTGAACAATGAGATGAAAGATTTTATGTATCAAGCAGATTTGGCTTTGCTCCTAATACGAAAATGAGCTCAGACTACTGTATCATCCATTGGAAACTCAGTATATCATTTACAACAAGCAACATCTTCTGTAAGCATGATGCATCTGCATAAATCTGTTTTATATGTTTCTTACTGAAAGTACCTGGTGCTTTTTTTTTTTAAATGTACGGTAAACCTTGCATGTCATCAGCAGAAATTTGACTCTAGTGTGAAAGAGTATATTTCTCAGATGTATAGTCTACTCCCATTACAATGAAAGCAGTTAGACCGAAACTCTTATTACAAAAAAGTGGAAATTCAGATCCCCAAATTATTATCTACAATGTACATGTCTGTATACACATGTATACTTTTTGTTGGACTATAATAAAATATGTTGTATTGATAGTGAAAGAAAACTGCTGGTCCAGAGAGTTTTGTTCTAATGGGAGTCGCCTGTATCATATCTTGCCGTTGACAAACAAAATGTTGTCCAAAAGTAACGGTTGTTTAGCAGTGATTCTGACTCTGCTCATGTATCTTTTGTGCAGATATTTCGAGGAAAAGATGTGACCTTACTGTATGCTCAACTCAAGATTTTCTTCCCCCAAGTCACCATCTCAAAGCCTCGCAGCAGTCGAAATTCTAGCATAGGTAAGTGGCCAGCACCTCGATTTAGTCTGTCGCTCTCTCTCTGTCCTCATGTCTGTGTACATCTATGTCTGTTTGGTAATGTTGATTACATTACTGTTACATGAACATTGAGTTTTTATGCCTCCGCCACGAAGTGGTGCCGGAGGCATTATGTTTTCGGGTTGTCCGTCCGTCCGTCCGTCCTTCCGTCCGTAATGAATTTTGTGGACAGGGTAACTATCAAAACCTTTTGAGGTATCCTAATGAAACTTGGCATGTATGTGTATCAAGGGGTGAAGTTGTGCCTATCAACTTTAGGGTGCACATGCTCAAGGTCAAAGGTCAAAAGGTCAAGGTCAAATACATAAAATTTCACTATTTCCACCATATCTATGCAATGCCTGAAGATATTTTCTTGAAACTTAGTGTATATATGTATTACCCAATTAAGATTCTCTGGTGAAAGTTTGGGTTATGAGGTCAAAGGTCAAAAGGTCAAGTAAAAATATCAAAACTTCACCTTTTTTTTCTCTGTACCTTGGAAATTGTTCATGGTATCTTCACGGAACAAAGCATATATACAGTACTGCCTGGCAGTGATTATCTAGAGAATCTAGGGTTCATGGGGTCAAAGGTCAGGGGTCAAAGGTCAAGGGCAATGCTTCAAAATTTTACTATTTCCCTCATGTTTATGCAATGCCAGCAGGATTTTTTTTTTTTTACACTTGATGTATGCATGTATAACCGAACAGAGATTCTCTGGAAAGTTTTTTTTTTCTTTTGTTTTGCCTCAAAGGTCAAAAGGTCAAATCTCAAGTGAAAGTGCTGAACTAATTTTTTCCTCCATATCTCGGAAGTGGCTCAAGTTATCTTGAAACGTGCTACATATTTATGCATGTTCTTATGAATTCTTATGAATTTTAGGGTCAAAGGCCAGATGAAAATCGTAACAATTTACTATTTGATACAGAAATTGCAATTTTTCTCCATACCTTGAAAATTACTCAATGCATAAACGTGTGAATGGGTCAAAGTCAAGTTAAAATCCTTAAAGGACAAGTTCACCTTCATAAACATAAGGATTGAGAAAATGCAACAATATTAGTAGAACACATCAGTGAAAGTTTGAGGAAAATTGCACAGTCGATGCAAAAGTTATGAATTTTTTAAATTTTTGTGTTGGAACCGCTGGATGAGGAGACTACTACAGCTTGTGAGTCATATGCGTACAACAGTATAAAGAAAATGTAAAAGAAAATTCAAACATATTTTCACTTTTTTGGCATAATAAAAGTGCACTTGACTTGCCTCTTTCTAAAGGCAGGGGGAATAATATTACCCATAACATTTGTCGGTAACGATTCAGGGGAATGTGTACTTTTTTCAAAAGATGGAATTTTGTGAAATTCTCTTTATATTTTCCTTATATTGTTGTACGCATGTGACATCTAAGTTATTCATACACTGCAGTAGTCTTCTCATCCAGCGGGTACTGCACAAAAACTTCAAAAATTCATAACTTTTGAACGGATTGTCTGATTTTCCTCAAACTTTCAATGATGTGTTCTACTAATATTGCTACATTCTCTCAATCCTTATGTTTATGAAGGTGAACTTGTCCTTTAAATCCCAAATACATGCTCTCCTATTCATCCAATTAAACCTACAACTCTATAGGTCAAGGAAGGTGAACATTCAACACATTTGTGCCCAACTTGTCATTTTAATATATTGCCAATTTTGTGAAAATGTAATCACACGTTGTCCACATGTACTATCTATACCTATTAGGAGAATTATGCATTATGGCGGAGGCATACCAGTCGCCATAGCGACATTTCTAGTGTAATATTTGGTTTATAATTATACACGCAAAGTTAATATTTGATGGTATTATGCATTTCTAAGAACTGATTATGATGATGGTTATTATTATCAATATTATTGTTTTTATTATTATTATTATTATTATTATTATTATTATTATTATTATTATTATTATTATTATTATTGTTGTTAAGTTAGGTGTGCGTCTGTGTGCATGATGTTTGTATTTTGGTGTGTATGACTGTATGTGAGCATGTGTTTACATTATATATATTTCCATCTCTTTCTCCCTCTCCAGCTGTGTTTGAGCGTTCAAAAGCAGCCAAACCAAACTAAACCAAACCAAACCAAACCGTTCATGTACCTTCAATCTTTTGCAGCTGTGTTGATGAACACACTATATTGTAATTGATCTTTATCATACAGATACTCTAATGAGTAGAATCATAAATGAGTGCTCATTACAAAAACCATTGATTTAGAATAATGTATCATAATCCATATTATTAGTCTTGTAATAAGAGGAAAATTTACCCAGAAATTTGAAAAGGAGTTACACTGAGCATCTCTTGTGTGAAATGCAGAGGCCTTTGTCGTGTGCCAGAACTACGCACCACCTGTTGGCTACATACCCAACATGTCAAACCCTCTCCTGGATCAGAAATATGGTAAGTGTGGAAATATATCATGGAAATTTTTCTTCAAGCTTTTATGACTGTGTCTTGAAAGAAGGCTGTTTCCAAAATGATCAGCATGAACATTTTACCATTGTCAAAGTACTCAGGATCAAACATTGTCAAAATATCCTTCCTGGAAATCAAAACTAGTTCATGAATGTTGTTCCGAAATTCAGATTTTGCGAATGAAAAAAAAAAAGAGATGCAGGTTTTCAGATATTTATGTCAAGCAAGTTGTAGAAATTGTGGATGGGTCTGGTCAATATTGTTTTTGACTACCTTTTTATATTGCTGATTTATGGGATCATATTATGTTAAAGGTACTGTTTACCATTGGTAGCAGTGATTTCAAACTGTTGGGAGTTATCAAATTTGATGCGTATGTGTAGGCCAGTTGTATCACAAAACATTCTACCATACACAAAATTTTGCAGTAAAGCCTAAAATATGAGGTCATATCACTATTTTTCTCTCACTACACCATAACTGTAGACAGTTAAGTCTAGAAATTTTTTTATTATAACTACTGTTCACATATTGTATATTTAACAATACTTAAAGGGATTGTATAGTTTTGGTTGAGACTTAACTTCTATTTTCTTACATATTTTGGTGATATAATGTGAAAAAAGTCTTGTGAAATATGAAAGAACATGTAATTCCAAGAGGAATTAAATGTTTATTTGATGAAAATTTGTTTTGAAATGGCTGAGATATCCAAAAGAGATTTTATTATGATCTCTTTGTTTTACTCTGTTTTTTAATGTCTCAGCTATTCCAAAGCCGATTGTCATCAAATAAACTTTGAATTCCTCTTTGAATGGTGTGCTCTATACAGACTATTTCATAAGTGGTGTCTTGGTATCTTGCAAAAAGTTAAAAGCCCAATCCTCATCTCCACCAACAGTATTCTATCCCTTTAAACGCATGTGGTCCCAGAGATTTAGTCAAATGTGTATGCGGGCGCACGGCACAAGTGCGTGTATGTGTATGCTATCGACTCCTCTTTAGTGCTTACGCTGTGGCCCACTTCCCTGAGTCCGAAGAAGTCCGATCCACTGTAGTCAGTGGTCCGATCAGAGTTTGGCTCATGATTCGGCTGAGTGGGGATGACAGCTTTAGCAAATGTCTTTTGTGATGTCATAATAAGAAGCACATATGCTCGCACCCTGGCATTACTACAGACTGCATGATGCGTAGAGAATACAACGGAGGCAACGTTACTTAGCAACACCTACTCGCTTTACTCTTGATGACAGCTCAACGTCGGCAATGTTCGTATCAATGCCAACAGTGATCGGCAGTTTCATCAACAGGGCCCTCTGCACTACCGGGACTATGCACCTTTAAAATTGATTATACTGATTGACCTCTTTACATTGGTTGTATCTATCCATAACTCACATTCTAGAACTATTTTGAAGCATTTTGTTTCATCTGCAAATGGTAAACAATGCCTTTAAAATTACAGTACACATCAAGCATTGTACCGTGGTGATTGTTTTGAACATTTTGTCTTTTGAATTGAATTGTTGCCCGTGCTTCAGATACCGATTTCAACAGCCTGGAAGGGCCCAACCGAGTCATCGTTCCTTTCTTGGCCTGCGGTGACCTCAGTGCGTATGACTCGGACAGGACCTACCCCTTGGAGGTGAGGATGCCAACTTGCGATGTCGCCACGTCGCAAGCGACAAAAGAGTTATGTGATTGAAATTGATTACCTCCATTACCACCGCATTGCCCTTCATCGACGTAAATCAGCACCTGTTATTCAGCGTTTTCGTAATAGCCAAGATAGAAATTGTGGGCATACATACTCGGGTCGGACTTGAACCAGCAACCTCCTCATTGCTGGAAAAGTGTCATATTCACTAGAGTAACAATCTTCTGCCTGATAGCCAGTGTGTGCTAATGATTTTTTATCATGGCTCCTCCTAATTGGTGTGTATATTAGGCTGATGAAGAGAAATTTGCCAATCAGTTACAGTGATATGATGCCAGGATGATTTTCCTTCTGTCCCCTCATAATCCTGTATATGCCAGTGTTTCATGTATTGACAATTGGAATTAATCTGACATTACAACTTCTATGACAAGATGCCAGATACATGGATGAAATTCAATCAATCCCTGATAAAGGACATGCAATGACAGTGGAATATACCACAGACTGGTTTCTTATGAATTGTCGATGTAAAGCTCAAGTTCAAAGAAAAACATAGGAAGCGAAGTAAGTGACATGCTTTTCACCATTAGCTTGCAGCTAGTAAAAGAGAAATTAAGTTTTTTTTTGAGGGAGATGAGGTAAATCATACACTCTAGAGCAAGGGATGAAGGACTAATGATCTGATAATCATTGTTGCTGTGATGTCCAATGTGCCGAGTTAAAGGATACTTCAGACCTGATCTGTTGATGCCATATGTTACTGTCACCTTTGCAGATGAGGAACAGTATGGTAGAGTACAGCACCAAAGAAAGTGATTAAATTGAGTAAGCAACACAGATTCTGAAAGTGATATAAGGGACAGTAGAAATGCCTAGGCGCATTGACATTTGCAGTGAAATCATTTTTCTTCCATCTGAAAACCTTTGTCTTCTCCCATTTTCCTAATTTTTTTTTTTTTTTTGGTAGCCTCCATATTGCTCATCCCTGTTTGTTTGCTTTTTTCTTCTTCTCACCACAGCTCAAGCCTGGAGAAGGATACACGTACCACCCACCAACTCAGGGACCCATCAACCCTCCCTACCAGGTTGCTTGCGCCATGAAAAAGAGAGATCAGCTTGCCAAGCCAGTGTCTTCCAGTGCCAGGATACGAGAGCCTTCGTGGGTGAGCAGGATGGGAGAAGAGGCAAGTAGGGCAGCGGATGCCGGGGCCACTGGGGGTCCCGGAGCGTCTGGTGGAAGGCCTTCAAGTGAGTTTGATGATGTGCTCCGAGCAGGTGCAAAGCAGCAGCGATTGGATCTTCTGGGTGCCTGTGGCTCAAGGGGTGGCATGCTTCCAGGATCGCTGTCTGGAGGGGAGATGGCGCACGGGGAGCGGGCCCCAGACGTGCTGGACATAAGGAGGGGCGTGCCCACAAGGAACGTTGAGAGTGGGGAGGAAGAGGGCCAACATACAGTGCTTGAGGTCCGAGGAATGTTTCCTCCCGATTTAATAGGCGGGGCAGCGCAGGAGGGCAACATCGATGGTGGAGGAGAGCAAGGGAGTCAACGAGACGTTGAGGTGCTGGAGGAGGAGGAGGAGGAGGAGAATGGTTTGGAAGGGGCTGTGGGAGGATTGGTAGGAGCAGTAGGGGGCATTGGCATGGAGCAGGAGGACAGGGGAGAGGGAGAGGTGGAAGAGGTTGTGATGCAACCGGCAGCAAGAGGTGATGATGGTGAAACCGGTAGGAGACTCGTGGGTGCAGGAGGACAGGTGATGATGGATGGGGCTAATATTGGACGGGTGCAGATTGAAGCTGTGGAAGGTGCCATGGGTGGTGTTGACACCGGAGTACCAGTGGATGTTGTCCAGCCGACTGCTCGAGGTGATGCGTACCCACTTGATGTACTGGGTGGCATAGGCGGCCTCAGCAATGCAGACGTCTTGGTTCCCAGAGGGACTGATCCGCAGTGTCGGCCAGCGGGGGATGTTGGACAGCAAGGGGCCCAGCAAATGGGGCTCGACGTCGTTGAGTTTGCTGGGGGAGTTGGCTCGAATTCGCCCACCAGCCCTGTGAATCACGGAACCGGGAGTGCACAGGGTGTCCCCTCAGACGAAGCTCCCTTTTCCAACACAAGGACACTCGCAGGAGCTAGTCGAAGGGCGCCCCCTCCTGATGTGGCTGGTATCGAATCAGGCATTGTTGGAAGACTCGATAGTTTGCATGTACAAGAAGAGGAAGAGGACACAGGAGAGGATTGGGTGTAGTGATGTGGTATTCCATGGTACATTCATGTTCCTTTTTTGCATTTCAGAAAACTACCTATGGATAGTTTCAATAATTATGTAGTGCTCCATTGTCACATGCATACAATTTGTTAGATTCCCAATACGTAATGTATGTATCGTAAAAACATCATGTATAGTTCAGGGATATTCACTGGTATGTAAAAAGCTGACTTAGGTCTTAACTCTCATCCATCTTTACGTACCACACACAATCATTACATCTTCCTCAACTCTGGTGAAGATGTTGGCATTGTGAAAAAAAAAAAGGAGAAGAAATAGAATAAAAAGATGAAAGTGTTCATGACCCCTGTGCCTCAGTGGGATATTGTTCAAATCACAACTTATTTCAGATGTTTTGCTTTCCTTTATATCTATTGCAAGGAACCATGCTAATTTTGATGTTTTCAGCTTTTTTGTTAAAAGTTGTGAAAATTTCTGGAACTTGTGCAATCCATGGACATTAGACTTAGCCTGACAGTGTTAAAGTGTGATCAATTTTCCAGTCACCCTCTATCATGGTGGTATACAAGCATCTGTATTAAAGTTGCCTAGATTTTTGCTTTTATTGTTTTATTTTATTTCATTGATCATGTCAAATAGATACAGATTATAGCAAATAAGAATATGTATGTTCACATGTCAAAGTGAATGATTTGCCAGTGATTCAGGGCCTGATGCTACAAGTACTCTTAAAGTCGGACAATCCTAACCCCTAATGGTACGTTGTTTTGTAAACTCCTCCTCCGAACGAAATTTGTGTATACATGCAATACCACACTGCAGTGCTATATCCATAAACGTGCGGGACAATGCTGTCACTGAGACGTGTGTGTGTGTGTGTACGCATCATACACAAACATTGTGACTGCGACCTGCGATGATTGGAGGAGAGAGGCCAGAAGACGCGTGGCTCTTTTGGCCTCTCTTCATGCGCATGCGCACTGTGAGTGTGCTTCCATTTGGAAGCTCGCATGGCTCGGACAGCCATTTTGGGTCACATGATTTTGAGCTGCAGTGTGTTCGCTGACCAATATTGAGCCAGCGCTATTCTCATTCAGTGTCATGACATTTGATACAGAATGGGGGAGGCAGCGTGTTGCGTTCGTCTCCGTGCAGCACAAACCACTCGCCATGATTGTAAGGCTTTAATAGGCACCAAGGGTCATGCTAGGCATTACTTTTCAGCACATAGAAGGGACACTCATTTTCCATACAGGCCAGCTATTCTCATTTAGTCTTTTTGTGCACAGAGAAGAAAGTGAAGAGTTTGTTTGCAAAAACCGATGTCCATATTTGCCAAATGGAGATATTTGCGATTAAAGGTCAAGAAAAATAAAGAGAGTAATAAGAAATTTTTTGCTTCTTTTGACCATAACTTCCAAAAATGTACCTTTATGTGTAGTGACCAATATATCATTTAAAAGGTATTATTTTGTACTTTATGACAGAGACCATACTTCAAAATCTTCAAAAATGGACTTATCGGTTTTTGCGAACAAACTCTTCAAGTTTATCCAACCTTTTGTTCATAATTTAACAAATAGCTGTCATTAAATGAAGTGCTGGAGATGAATGAAATCTCAGTTTTTTACAAATAGAGGGTTACGGGATACGCTTTACATGCAGATTTTTATTCTTTTTTTCTCTGTTCATGATTATCCCACTTGTAGAGTGCGAGAAAATTGCATTTGAAGAATTGATGTGATCCTAATCGTAATAGCCCAGTGGGAACAGATATGGGTCTATAGTTGTCTGAATGAGTAATGATAAAATTACTGTAAAAGTGGAAGTTATTGCACAAGTGATTTTTCATGCTCGGCCAAGTCAGATGAATTTTTCATGTTTTCAATTCTGTGGAATTTAAACATCAAACTGTGTTTCATGTAATAATGGAAGTTTTTGTGCTTGTATTTTTTGCTTTGCACTAGCTTCTTGTTGGGCAAAATATGAAAAATCTCTGCACCATGAAAGATTTTCCCTTTTACAGTACTCTAATCCAGTATGTTATGTTGCTACCACAGTTACCATTCCTGTTAAGAATTCATCTGGAATTTGATCCGATTGCTATATAATCTCCCTGCTCACTGTCACGAGTCATCTGATATCTGGGCAATGTCATGACCTTGTTGGTTTGCTTACATGCAAATATGCTACAATTTACGATTTACTGTTGGAGATAATAAAATGCCATTTTCAGTCATGGAAATGACAGAGGTGCCAACGAAACAACAAACGCTTACTCTTGTGCCGTGAAACCAATGTCTCCTTTATCTTGCTCCGTACAGCTTTGTTGGTTTATTGCCACTTGGTCTACTATCAGATGGTCTACTTCCCAGTTCGTCAAACGCCACTACGGCTAGACCCACTTGTGTACTATCAATTTCGTCTATTGCCCGTTTGGTCTAATCCTTGGTCTAATGCCCAGTTTGGCTATTATATTGTTTTGTTTAATGACCAGATGGTCTGATTGCAATTTTGTCTCCTTGGATTTTTCCCATTTTGTTTTATAAACTGTGGGTATTAGATGAAATGGGCATAGCCCTTCTCAAGGTAGACCAACTGGTAATAAGGCTAAGTGGCAATTGGACTAAATGGTCATTAAACAAGTTGGTCGTAGACAAAATAGGATTAGATCATGTGGGTTGAGACTAAATGGCTATTGGACAAAGCGTGAGTAGACCAAGTGATAGATCACCACTTCATCATGAAGAGATTATGCAGGTGGAACTACAATAATTTAAATTCTTCCCCGTCCCACCCCTTTTTTTTTCAGTGTGTGTGTGTGTGGGGGGGGGGGGGGGGAAGCTGTCCAGCAATGGGCTCCAGGGCAGACACCATTGGAGTGTGCAGACCAGTGATCTCTATTTCCAAATATCTCATTGGCCATTCATGCCTTACAAACGAGTGAATCCGCCACCCTGCCATCTTACCACACTCCCTCTGCAGTTGACTCCCATTAAAATAAGGTCCTTGGGGATTGGCAGTTTTCTTTCATTATATCGAAATTTTATTATAAACGAACAAATAAACAATAAAAATACATAGAGTGGATAATGTTGTGGCCTGAGTTTTTACTTCGTAGTTAGCGGAATGTCATTATATGCCTGTTCATTTTAACGGGAGTGCACTCTACTTGGATTTGCACGCATTTTTGAACAGAGGCTGTCATAAAGACTGCATGATTTTATGAGCTCTGTACAAACGTGTGGGTAATGTGCATGGTAAGATGGACACGCAGTGGCTTCAAAACAATATTGACCTATGAGATATCCAGATGTTTCCTATAGAAATCATTGGTGCAGACTGATACTGCTACATCCACATTCAGCCACAAGAGGGCACTCTTGCAATCCCTTCTTGTGAGAGCAAATTGGGACATTTCATCTTTTATCTTAGAGACACTTACACAAATACAATGCTGGATGATGTGAAGGTAAAGGTAGAAAGTCAACCACCTTCATGGTGAAACAATTCTCATATTATACCTGCAGAAATGTGAAGGTTGTTTTCTTTTTTCGTCTGAAATGTACACATATGCATGAAAAATGTGTGAAATAAAGCTTGTAATGATTTAATTTTATTCAGGTAATGATGAAAATGTGAAATATTAGCCAAAGCAATTGTCAGAAATACTACAATGTCAGAGCATGTCTGGTCATGGCTGCTGCATTAGTTTTTTTTTTTTTTTTTTTTTTTTGATTTAATATCAACGAACTGGGGCACAGCAGTATCCCTGGATTCAAGGCAGCATCAAGCATTATGCAGTAAGTTGGTAAATAGGATTGCTAGGATACGATTGTTCATCACGATGCAGGGGAGGATCCAGGAATTCTGTAAAGGGGGGCGCAGCGTATATTTTTGGTGCCACTTCTGGGTTCCATTTCATTTTTTTTTCTTTTTATTTCTTTTGTTAAAATAAAGGGGGGGGGGGGGGGCTTGTGCCAGTTGTGCCCTTGTCTGGATCCGCCACTGCAATGCTGTCCTCCCTAGTGCTAAATGGGAAGCCCTCCCCCTCCGTGCCCCTTTCCCTAGCCTTAGTACACTTTTCAGATTTACACAAAATTCTGAATTCTTCTGAGTGCACAAGACTTATCACTTAAATTCTGAAAACTCGAAAATTCCTTCGTGTACAAGGGGGATATCCCCTCCCCCCCCCCCACTCTTTCCTCTCACTTGGGTTTGGTTGCCTTCATGATATTCAGTGTAAGAATAAATACAAGAAGTTTATTTAAGTGATACAATTTTATAGGCAAATTGTTTAATGATAATCGACATCAAAATGTATTGCTAACTTTAACAAGTGGGACTCTGTCAAGTAGATAAACACGCAAAAACATGCTTCAAATTGCACCATGTACAACATCAAAATGCAAAAAGTTCTCATCGTGGGAGGGGGACACCCCCTCCCACACCCTCCCCCATCACCCACTCGCTCCGCTCGGTCGGGTTCGGTCACGTTCATGATAGTCAGTGTAAGAATTAATAGAGCCTACAAGAAGTTTATTTAAATAATACCATTTTAGAGCAAAATTGTTCAATGTAATCTACATCAAGATATACTGCTACCATAAAAAGTGGGACTGTTTCAAAAGACAAGAACAGAAAAGTCTTAATACTTGTAGAGTCTGATTTTCCGCCGAAAGTCGGCTGACAAGCAAAAAACAAACAAAAACAAGAACAAACAGTCTTCATATTTTTGCATGCCACTTCCGTCCCACTTTTATTATTTCATGCAAAAGAGTGGGGGATACAAACATTCGATCCCTCTAAAGTGTGTGTGTGTGTGCGGGGGGCACCAAGCTTCTCCCCGTGCAGGGCAACCGAGGACTCGTTTGCGCAGTTCTTGGGATCGCGCCCTCACTCGGCCTAACGCGTATAGTCGATAAAAAATGAACGAGACTAGGAGGGGGTACGTGGTCCCCTCCCACCATGATAACTTTTCTGCATTTTGATGTTGTAAATGGTGCCATTTGAGGAGTTGAGGAGGGAAGCGACATAGCGACATAGGGAAAATGTAAGGAAGGCAAATAGTGACATGTTAAAGGCTGCAGAGAGCTTGAAGTTGAAGTCGCACTATGGAGACGGAAGAAAAGGGGGACAGAGAGAGTGGTAAGGGAGAATATAGTGAAAATTTAAGTAAAATATTCGGACATGGCTTGGAGGAGAGAGATGACATGGAAGGGAGGGGGAGAGGGAGAAGTTTAAGGTTGGAAAATCATGGAGATCGGAGAGAGAAGTGGAGATTCATGAAACCAATCAGGAGAAGCGAAGTCTGTAAGCGATATGGACTATAATGGAACGCGAAATAAAAGACGACGAATGGAGAATAGGGAAGGGAAAGAAATGGTAAGTCGGGGGGGGGGGTATGAGACTATGGGTAAAAAAAAAAACAATGGGAGGCGGGGGGGGGGGGGAAGAAAGCTGAAGGGCAGGTGGTAGAGAGGATCCTGGAACCTTCACCATGAAAACCTTCAAGCAGCATATAAAGCAGTCTTGTTATAGAATCATCACTCTTTTTGCCTATAGCTATGAATAAAAAGAAATATTAACTTTCTTATCTGCATTCTCATTCTCCTGCGTTTATGGATAAACGTGTAATGGTGTTGTAGGGACAACATTAACAATATTCCCCCTGAAATATGGCAGCTTAATTCCAAACTAACAGATGACCACAGAGAAAGGTAACCCCTGCTTGAAAGATCACAGTGTGAACATGGTGTCAAATTGTGAAATTTTAGCAGTGTGAACACAGTGTCCAACAATGTGCCTTATCATGTGCAGATGAACTATAATTAGATGAACTATATATAATCAGGTGAACTATAATAATATCATTTTGTCAACGTCCGTGTACATTGCAGTATAAAACTTTAACTCACTTGTTTTATCTACCACTAATACTGGCGACCAGTACCCGCTATTCCTATTCAACACTCGTTTGTTTGTTTGTTTTTAGTTGCAGGATTGTTCAGCCATGAGTTAGTTTTGAAGAGAAAAGAAAAAATAACAAGGTAAATACGACGTGAGAAAGGGGAGAAAATCCTATTTTGAGATTCAATTGCTATACAGTTTGAACAGAAGCTAAGTTACTTACCCCCGTTTTTTTAGTGTAACAGCAAATTGTATAGCTCACCTTCATAATAAGGTGATGTTGATTCAAGATCCTTGATGTCACGATTTTTTTTTTCTAACGTTGGTAGAATAACTTATCTAAACAGAAGACATAGAGAAAACAGACCTTGGAAATTTCGTCACACAAGACAGAATTCACAGTTTTTAATCCATTTTTTCTTTTAATTGTAAGAAGAGTTTTTCAGCCTTTGGTCGCTAAATAATTCATCATAATTGAATGCTCCCAAGCTGAAATAAAAAGATAAAACTTCCAACCACATAGATCTGAGTAAAGGTGTTTTCGGCGATTTGCAACGTGTTTGAAGGTCTTTTTCTTTTTACTTGTAAGACCAAAATAATGATAAAAAGCTAAAAAGGAAATTGTTTTCTGACCCTGCAATTCGGCGCCATCCTTGAGCACATTCTATCCATGTCTATCATTATTGAAATGTATGTAAAATAGGACAGTATGATGGTTTAATTTATAAGCAGGACAGGTAAACACATTGCCATGCACTGATTGGGTTGAAAGTACATGTACATGTAGTGGGAAACCTAGGGTGATTATTTAGGAGTAGGGTAGAGAATGTTAAGAACCCAATTATACATACGTACATACGAATTCACCTGCGTAGCCAGGATTTCATGTAGGGGGATGAGGGGAGGGGGTGGGGTGGGGGGTGGGGGCGGTTATTATGCGAGGAAACGAGCGAGGGGGAGGGGGAGGATGTGGAAGGGGATGTTCCCCCTCCCACCATGAGAACTTTTTGCATTTTGATGTTGTAAATGGTGCCAATTGAGGAGTTGAGGAGGGAAGCGACATAGCGACATAGGGAGAATGTATAAGGAAGGCAAATAGTGACAAGTTAAAGGCAGCAGAGAGCTTGAAGTTGAAGTCGCACTACAAATGTATTTAGTTGTGGAGACGGAAGAAAGGGGGGACAGAGAGAGTGGTAAGGGAGAATATAGTAAAAATTAAATAAAAGATTCGGACTTGGCTTGGAGAGATGAAATGGAAGGGAGGGGGGGGGGGAGAGAGAGAAGTTGAAAGTTGGAAAATCATGGAGATAGGAAAGAGAAGTGGAGATTCATGAAAAGAACAAGCAAGAGAAACAAAGTCTATGCCCCAAAGTTAAATGTCCCAGACCCCTTCACTTAAATCGTGCCAAAGATACCTAAATAGATGAAAGGAAAAATTAATTAAGAATCAACAATGCAGTTTGGCAAGAAACTGAATAGCTGCAGATATTGAGTATGAATTCCTCTACAAACTGCATTTTAGTTAGAAGATGAAAGCTATTTTCATGGAATTTGAAGGGACTATATTCCATTGGGTGCATGTACAGAAAATAGGTGACTTTTTGAGTGAAAAGAGCTTGTAGTCTGGCTTTGCGGACCCTTGGACAGAATCTGAGCTGTTGAACCCGCATTGGAAATTTGATGGATGAAAGGGTATAATGTCACTTATGCAGGTTAGTGAAGATGAAATACCTCATTTCTCCCAGCTAGTGTTTTACATGAGAATGCTTTGAATTTTGAATTTTAGCACACGTCTCTGTGGGGAATTATTTACCCATGTGAGCCCTGTAAGCGATATGGACTCTGGAAGGTGAAATCAAACACAACGAATGGAGAAATGAATAGGGAAGGAGAGAATGTGTAAGTCAAGGGGGATAAGACTTAGGGTAAAAGAAAAAAAAAATAAAGAGAGGGGGAGGGAGGAATGAAAGCTAAGTTAGTGAAGGGCAGGTGGTAGAGTGGATACTGGAACTGGGATGCTGTGGAAGAAAATTAGAAATTAATAGTAAGAGATTATGTCCTGAAAATGTTTCCGTCGGAGACAGGAAAAGGAGGAGAATATCAAGTTAAGATGTAATCCTATAGGAGAAGAAGAACGAGGTATTAACCTGTGATATATAGTCATTCCAGATGGTCCTGAAAAGGACCGTTAGGTTGTAAGGAAACAAGAAATGAATAAAGTAAGGAAAAAATAAGTGGGCGAGGAGAACAGACTATCGTGAAAGAGAAGAAAGTGGAGTGAAAGTAACTGAGCGCGAGAGCTAAAGTTAAGATGGGGAGAGAGATCTAGTTATAAGAATTTAACTGTGATCCTCGGATAACTTGACGTTTTGGGCAGATTGACGGTCCTTCGTCAGAAAGTGAGGCGTAACCTGTGAGGAGGCGAGCCAATGAATTAAGGATCCATCTAGCTCTTGTACTCAATTAATTTCACTGCACTTTCTTCTCTCTCTTTCACTATAGTTCGTTCTCCTCACTCACCTATCTTTTTCCTTCTTCTTTATTTCTTGCTTCCTTACAACCCAACGGTCCTTTTCAGAACCACCTGACTATTTTACAGTTTCTTCACAGACACTTAATACCTCGTTGTCAGTGGCGAATCCAGGGAGGACTGCAACCGGCGCACCCCCCCCCCTTATTTGTTGTTGAAACAATAGAAATAAAAAGAAAAAATGGGGGGGGGGGTGCGTGCACCCCCCTTTAATTTTGTAAACGCGCCCCCTCTTTACGGAATCCCTGGATCCGCCCCTTTCCTTTCCTACCTGCTTTATTTCTCCATTCATCGTTTTTTTTTGTTTTTTTTTGATTTCGCGTTCCGTAGTCCACATCTTTCACGGACTTTGTTTCTCGATCCCGATTGGTTTCCTGAGTCTCCACTTCTCTCTCCGATCTCCATGATTTTTCAAACTTCAACTTCTGCCTCTTCCCCCTCCCTTCCACTTCATCCCTCTCCTCACGGGTCTAGGGCAATTACCCCCTGGGCAATTACCCCGCACCTTTCCCCTGTCCCTAATCCTAATCCTAATCCTAACCGTAAACCTAATCCTTACCTTAATCTTTACTCTAACCTTACCATGTGCACTAACCAGTATTTAGACGGGGGGGGGGGGGGGGGGGGATAATTGTCCTGTGGGGGTAATTGCCCGGATACGCTCCTCCCAGCGATGTTCGAAAATTTGACTTTATTTTTACACTATATTATTCTCCCCACTCTCTCTGTTCCATTTTCTCCCATCTCCACTATTAAAGCGCAACTTCAACTTCCAGTCTTGTCATTGTTTGACTTCCTTATACCATGGACCGACTACACATGGACAATCATCGTTCGTCAATTAATTCATGCACCCGTTTCTGTCAAAAGCATCACAAAAGCATTTTAAGCGTGCTTTCCTGCTTTGATCTTATCATCACCGCCATAACCGCCGACAACCAGCCTGGATAAAAACGAGACGACGCTTTGAGAAATCTAAGAGCTTACATGCGCAGAAGATAGTAATTCTCTTGAATTAGAAAAATGCATGTGCAGTTGTAGTGTACAATGGGAAATTATCGCTCAAGTAATTTCATGTGCAAAATGCGCGTACTTTACAAGAGAAAGCAATTATTTTGACAGGTTGGCTGTGATTTGTAATCTAATTTTCCCCATTTTCGCACATTGTTCCAGAGTAAACGTGGGACAGTAACCGTAGATGGCATGTATGTCCTATCTTTAAGCCATGTTACATGCTTGTCCACAAGTGTCCACTTCACAGTAATTTTTAATTTCGTGGTAAACTGTCATGTTTTCGGGTTTGCTGCTCCCTTTCATCGGTGTTAATTCAAAGGCAGTTGAGTCTGAAAAGGCATGCACCTCAGCAAAATAAGACCAATGGTTCTTTTGTCAGTGACGATGCACGATTGCACAATCGTCATTATCCAAAGCACCTGGATGTACTCATTAAGATGCACATAATATTATGGTATAGAATCGGGTGGCGGCGGTGATGATGGGATCAAAGAAAGACCTTCGTTTCTAGTCCATGTGTAGTAGGTCCATGGTCATACAATACGCCTTATCAGATGAAGTATAGCTCGTTTCGTCGACGTCCGTGTACATTGCAGTGTAAAACTTACTCCCTTCTTTTATCTACCACTAATACTGGTGATCAGTTCCCGCCATTCCTATTTAACACTCGTTTTTTCTTTTTTAATCGGGGAATTGTTGAGCCATGAATTGAAGGGGTCGGTGCATTATAGTGTTAACCCACACTTTGGTGAAAAATGAGTTACATGCATTTACACCATCCTGAATCACTGCTCTATAATCCCTAAAAATGTCATCTTGAAATTTAAGCAATAAATGGGTTTTTAATGCAGGCGTCTTTTTGCCCCGAAAATTAATCACATCTTATAGGCAGGAATATAATGCTAAGCCACACTTTTCAAGATGGCGACCTCCATGGTAGCAGACAGAAGGGTGTCATAAAAATATCTAAAGCTGAACAGTGAGGAAACTTTTTCATCTACAAAAATGAGTGATTCTGATTCATAACATAACTTGTACTCTTCTGCCAGTTATGAAAATGGAGATGAGATAAATATTAATGAAATTTTAAGCATTTAATGAGTATTTTTGGTTAATTTTTAGCTCACCTGAGCCAAAGGCTCAAGTGAGCTATTGCGATCGCCCTTCGTCCGGCGTCCGTCGTGCGTCGTGCGTCGTGCGTAAACTTTTTACATTTTCATCTTCTTGAAAACCCCAGGACCGATTTTCATCAAACTTGGCAGGTAGCATCCCTAGGGGGTTAGGAACTCAATTTGTTAAAATGGGCACCATGCCCCACCCAGGGGGCCCCCAGGGGGCCTAAACCCCCAAAATTAAGGAATCTTTAAAAATCTTCTTCTCTAGAACCAGAAGTGATAGAGCTAAGTTAATACTATAAGTTGGTACATTGATGACTGTAGTTTCAAGTTTGTTCATGGCAGAATCAGGGGTGCCCCCCTTGGGACCCAGGGGAGGGGGGTGGGGAGGGGTCCTAATGAGGCTTAAATTGTACATTTTCATCTTCTTCTTGAGAACCCCATGACCCATTTTCACCAAACTTGGCAGGTAGCATCCTTAGGGGGTTAGGAACTCAATTTGTTAAAATGGGCACCATGCCCCACCCAGGGGGCCCCCAGGGGGCCTAAACCCCCAAAATGAAGGAATCTTTTTAAATCTTCTCTAGAATCAAAAGTTATAGAGCTAAGATAATACTATGAGTGAGTACATTAATGACTGTAGTTTCAAGTTTGTTCATAGCAGATCCAGGGGTGCCCCTCTTGGGGGCGGTGGGGGGGGGGGGGAGATTGGGAAGGTCCAAATAGGGGCCTGAATTGTTCATTTTCATCTTCTTCCTGAAAACCTCTTGATGGATTTTCGTCAAACTTGGCAGGTAGCATCCCTAGCTGGTCAGGATCTCAATTTATCAAAATGGGCACCATGCCCCACCCAGAGGGCCCCAGGGGCCCCCAATCCCCCAAATTAAGGAATCTTTAAGATTTGGGCCCTTATTGTACATTTTCATCTTCTACTTGAAAATGCCTGGTCAAATTTTAGTAGAGCTGTGAATAATTTAGATTAGTGACTGCGTGAAAGGTAAACTTGCGATACTCAGGTGAGCGCTAGACCCGCGGGTCTCTTGTTGTACTGTTGGGGTTAGCACTATTTTCATGCTAATTCTACTGATCATGACATTTTTCCCCAGTTTTTTTTTTATCTTTTGAACTTATCAGGAAAATACCACAATCACTGGTTTTAGGAGTATTTTAGCATTGTGCATTATGACCTATAAGAAAATTAATCAACATTCATGGTCTGTCCCAGCACCTCAAAGTTTCATTAGTGGGTTAGCACTTTATTCATGCTGACATTTCACTTCAAAAGGGAAAGCTTCCTCAAAATTAATCAGTAGTTAGATAACTGATGAAATATATTCAAAATATAAGTCTTCATTTGTTATGTGTGTTTTTTTCATCGAAATGGCTTATTGTAATAAGTGTATTGTCTCTAAATTTATGATTTCTTTCCCGATGCAAGTGTGATCTGAAAACGTTCATATGGGTAAAAAAAAATGTACGGATACACGATTGTGTAGCTGGATGTTTGGACATGTGCCCTATCTGTTAGTAATTCTTACAGAGTTAGATCACTAGTGAAACAACATTTGAAATTGTCATTGATTAATTTGTAACTTCTTTTGAATAAAGTGCAATTTTGCTATGCTTTCACAGCCATATTTAGGGGGATTAGCTATAGACAGTAGAAAATGGATGAAAACAAAATGCATCTTTAATATCGATTAAATTACCTCAAATTTTCAAAAAAAAATTCCTGCCGCTGTCAATACAGCTGTGCTTCCCTGTAGTTTCTTACATAACCGAGACAAGATACTTACATGTTTAACATCCTTTGAAAGGATGTTACATTTATGATATAACTGCAAACATTATTTTTCAAATCTAACGCTGTCGTATAAAATTCACAGTTGATACCTCTATACGGTTTCTCAAATTAAATCAATAAACGTTGAAAGCAATCAAAGCGGAATTTAAAGCATCAATGCTGATAGTATAGTGTTTTTTTAACGTAATTTAATTGTGAGTCAATAGCTCCCTTTTTTCCACTACTGAATTTACCCTTTAAACTCGGTATTCATCATGCACTTTTATGAAGAAGTCTCCATGTTGGAAAGAAAATGTATTTGCTGTATTCTGTTACAAATGTCAGAATTATTTTTTTTTACAGGGTTGTTTTCAAGATTAATTTACAAAAATGAAAGTTTCCTTCAAGTTAATTTGGAGATTTGTGATTGATAAAATTATTGAAAGGATATAGATTTTTCACTTTTTCGTGTATGTTTTTGTCACCGTAACAGCTTTGACATGAGAACATTTTTTTTCTTGTTCCTAAATGATCTTCATGATCCAAATGTAGTCTGCATATGGGGTAAAATGTATGTGTATAAACACACCAACTTGGTATAATACGTAGACTATTTTGGTCTTATTCGGCACATTGTATTTCAGCATGTATGGTCTGTCCGAATATGCGAAATCTATAAGTGTTCAGGCTTCCAAAGAGATTTTTCCCCAATTTTTAAAAATGTTCTTTTCATAGATTTTTGGCCATTAAGAGTTAGTCATTCATTTTGTGATAAGAACTTTCCTGCATAATTTCACACAGCCTGCATTTACCAGCGAACATGAGGAGGATTAATTGAGGCATGTACAGTCATAATTCTCATGCAACACTTTTTTTTTTTGGGGGGGGGGGTAAATTCGTTGTCATACAAAGAAGGATTTTAGAGTACTATTGGTGATTTTGATACCCTAAACAAGAAAACCAATATAGCTAAACAAGGCCTTAATGTCTACTCTATGGTATTTTATTCCCCTTAACAAAAGACATGATAATCTCTGGAATAATGTTGATATGTACCATTTTACTTTATTTTCTCTGATTTAGATACTCTAAATTTAAAATGCGTTATATGCATAATGCTGAAGAAGGGACTCTTTCCCTGCTTTTAGGTACACGGAAAATGTAAAATCCTCAATGAGATATAACCCCTTCCCCCCCCCCCCCAACAAATCATATTATTATTTTGTATGACACTGAATGCTTTGTCTTTTCAAACTTGAATTGTTGAAATTGTTTAATATCCACATTTCAAGATGTCTTTATGCGTATATGATTGATTCTGTGCGCGTGTGTGCGTCTGAAATATATGCAAAGTTTGTCTTCATAATTCACACAGATTATACAATACAGACAGTTAAAAACAAGTATATCTTATTTTAATTTCACGTCACAAAGGAGGGAAACTCAAATATTACATTAATTTTCCATTTGTAGCGAAGAGATATTGATATTTTGTGAGTTTTCAAAAAATAAAGAGTATTTGTATACACGACGGATTTGGCTGCAATAAAGTGCTAAGCCACAAATTCAAAATGTGACTTGAAAAATCCTCTTCAATCCACCAAAATATCAGTGTAGTAAATTTCCCCAAGACACTATTCAATCTTGAGTATGTAAAGGTTCATATACGAAAAAATTGGCCTTCTCGGGTCATTAACCTGATTTATGGATTTTTTCAAACTTTCAAAAGCGATTATCTCAAAATGAACATTGTGTGGGTTAGCACTATAATGCACCGACCCCTTCAATTATTTTTTAAGGAAAAATAACAAGGTGAATACGACGTCAGAAATGGGAGAAAATCCTATTTTGAGATTCAATTGCTATTGCTTGAAGAAAAGGGGCATTACTTTATAATAACCTTTTAAATGATTCACCTTCAAAATCATAATACTTAATCGAGATCCTTTGACTCACGATTATTTTTCTAATCTTGGAGGGTAACATAATAACCTTATCTAAACAGAAGATAAAGAGCAACAGACCTTGAATAGGTCGCCGCACAAGACGGAATTCACAGTTTTTAATCAATAACAAAAAATATTTATTGTTAGAAGAGTTTTTCAGCCTTTGGTTGCTAAATAATTCATCATGATGGAATGTTCCTAAGCCGAAATGAAAAACAAAACCTTCCACCACAAAAATGTATATCTGAGAAAAGTGTTTGCCTGCGTATCTTGAAGGCCTTCTTATTATTACTTGCGGGACCAAAATAATGATAAAAAGCTAAAAAGGGAATTGCTTTCTGACCCTACAATTCGGCGCCATCCTTGAGCACATTCTATTCTTGATTATAATAATAATTGAAGTGTATATACAATATGACGCGATACGTTAACTTTAAGCAGGACAGGTGAACACAGTTCCATGCGCTGTTTGGGTAGAAAGTATAGTGGAAAACCTAAGATGATTATTCAGGAGAAGTGTAAAGAATGTTTTAGAACCCACTTATACGTACGTACAATGTTATAAGCTTTAGGTACAGGAGGAGACGTTACTTCTGCATAAAATACCAATGAAAGCAATGCAGTAGACTTTGTTCTCAGTTGTTGTCATTGATAGTCTCAGATTATCTTCGGTATCGACAAGATGGTCTTTCGCTGGTTATTCTGACAGTTACAACGCTTTCCGTCGAACCCATTCGAAGAGGAATATCACTTTGTCCTCCATTTTAGTTCTGGCTTTCATGATACTTCCGAAACAAGTGATTATTTTTCTCTCTTAAAGAGGAAATCCAGTCCAAACATAAGTTAGTCTGATAAAAAAGAGTAAAATCTTACGAGTTCAAAGGTAAAAATTTGACTGAAATCGGATGAAAAATAAAGAAGTTATGACATTTTGAAGTTTTGCTAATTTCTGCAAAACAGTTCTTGTACAGTGGATATGAATATGCAAATGAGTGAGCTAACCATGTCATGATACCCTCACAATTTTCCATTGATCGTGTACAAAAAAAAAATGATGGAAATTCAAAGTTTCTGTCACTGAAGTCTGAATATATGAGGATTTGAGCCTTGGGCATAATTGCGTTTGAATGAAAAACTGGAAATTTCAAAATTTTATGTACAAACTATATGGTAAGTTGTGAGGGATTGACATGCTCACTTTGCCATTTGCATATTCATATTGACTGTTCAAGAACTGTTTCCCCCCCCAAAAAAAAAAAAAAATATGAAAACTTCAAAATGTCATAACGTCCTTATTTTTCATCCGTTTTCGATCAAAATTATACCGTTGAAGTCGTAATATTGTACTCTTTCTTTTCAGACTAACTTATATTTGGACTGGATTTCCCCTTTAAAGTTTTTTTTTTTTAAACTGACGAACTTTCATGTCTTACGTTTCCTCGTGACCGTGCACCTTAAAACGAACATAAAGTCGCACACACTGATTTTGCGTGAGGACTAAAAATAAGTGAAATGGGTCAACCTAGCCGAACTTGACGTTTTCATATTTTCTGAAACAGCAGGTCTTCTTTTACATTATGCTAAAATTTGGTATCATAAAACGGGCAGAAAAGTGTGTTTTCTTAGCAGTTTATCTCGAACATTTCTGGTAGAATAGTGTGATTAGGTGTGTCTTTAGAATCCATTTTTCATTTCTGAAAAACCTAGTCCACACTCTTCACTTTCAACTCTAAAAACTTTTGAAAGGAGAGTGCTACTGCTTTGAAAGTGGGCATTAATTATGGACAGAATGTGTTAATGAGGCATGCTTAATTTCAGTTTAATCTAATAATCCCTTCCCTTGTTACTCAGGTGGTTTACTTCCTGTTTTTTGTCCCATTCATCGCACAGCCAGCACGGTTTGGTAAAGATTAAGCGCTTGAATAGACACTGTACTTCAGAGCCTCTTTTCTCAGTTCACACTTTTCCTGAGTTTGTGCTTGGCTTTCCAATGTTTAGATAGGTTAGGAGAGTCCATTTGATTTGAGTTATACATCATTTTAAAGCTTAAAGTCTGCTCTTTCAGAATATGGTCTTAACTAAAAATTCATGTCTGGCGACCTTTTGTTTGCTTTGAGGTGCAGAGTCACACATTATCGCAAAACCCCATTTTGGGGGGAAATCAGACATGGGCTGTTGTAAAAGGTTGTTGGGTGTCAAAATGTTTAGGGGATCATTCTTGACAACTTCTAGGTGGACTACCTGAAAATTATGCTGCTGGTTAAAAATGGCGGCCATTTTTTCAAAATGGCCGCCATGTGTAAGTAATAATGATATTTTTGGCAAATAACTTTTGAAAATTACCTTTAATCAACATGTGTGTGGTATCAAATTGAAGAGAATTAAATTATCTACAAGAATATACCACATTTGAGGGGTTTAAAGGCAGTTTGCATAAAAATTTCTTGGCCAAAATCAATTTTTTACTAATTTTTCCACATTATGTAAATTTTGCAAAATTACTATTTTGTTCATATTCCAAAAATTATAGCAACTACAGACCTCAAAGTTGGTAGAAAACTGTCCTTATATATGGTTAACAATGTGTGAAAATTACAATTTAATTGTTTCCCTAAATGAAAAGTTATGATGTTCCAAAGTGGACACTTTATATAACATAAAACGGCAGTTTTCTAGCTTTTCTGTTACATATGCATACAGTGTATGTACAACTTTCGTTGGCCTTTGGATATTGAATAAAATGTGCCTGCAGTGATCCGCTCCATTAAGATATAAATATTTTGAGCTCTGACTGTAATTCACATGGCCAAGATAGTACATGTCAAGAGGTCGGTATTTCACGAAACCATTAGTGCAACATGGTCTATGTAAGTGTGCACAATATGAGGGTGATCAGGCATGTACAATATACATAATGTTCAGCTGAAACCGGAACCTATACCGGTAATTTGCCCAGTTCAGATGTTATCTGAGCAAAGGGTCGTTATTTCACAAAATGGTCTATGTATCGTGGTCCATATGTGTGCAATATATGGGGTAATGTATTCTCAAAGATATCTTAGTGATGTATTTCAGCAAATGGCAGAGGTAAAAATGGCAGAAGTAAAAATGGCAGGGGTAAAAATGGCAGAGGTAAAAATGGCAGAAGTAAAAATGACAGAGGTAAAAATGGCAGGGGTAAAAATGGCAGAGGTAAAAATGGCAGGGGTAAAAATGGCAGAGGTAAAAATGGCAGGGGTAAAAATTGCAGAGGTAGAAATGGCAGAGGTAAAAATGGCAGTGGTAAAAATGGCAGGGGTAAAAATGGCAGGGGTAAAAATGACAGAGGTAAAAATGGCAGGGGTAAAAATGGCAGGGGTAAAAATGGCAGAGGTAAAAATGGCAGGGGTAAAAATGGCAGAGGTAAAAATGGCAGGGGTAAAAATGGCAGAGGTAGAAATGGCAGAGGTAAAAATGGCAGTGGTAAAAATGGCAGGGGTAAAAATGGCAGGGGTAAAAATGGCAGAGGTAAAAATGGCAGAAGTAAAAATGACAGAGATAAAAATGACAGGGGTAAAAATGGCAGTGGTAAAAATGGCAGGGGTAAAAATGGCAGAGGTAAAAATGGAAGAGGTAAAAATGGGAGAGGTAAAAATGGCAGGGGTAAAAATGGCAGAGGTTAAAACGGCAGAGGTAAAAATGGCAGCGGTAAAAATGGCAGAGGTAAATAATAATGTGGTAAAAATGTCAGAGGTAAAGTTGTCATTGGTCGAAATGTCAGTGGTCAAAATGCTAGAGATAAAAATGCCACTGATAAAAATTTAGTCGTTGAAATGTGAGAGGACGAGGTAAAAGTGACGGAGATTTTTTTCCTTCATGTTTCTGACACCTTTCTCGCAATACGCGCTTTTCGTACCTTCTTCTCCTGAAATAAAGCACGGGGGAGACCGGGGAGAAATGGGACACGGGGAGAAATATGGGACACTCATGTAACTTGAAAAACGCTCGGCCAGTCAACAATCCAATTATATCAGTAAAAAGATGAGCCTCGGTACACCTGAAAATGGACATATTAACCACTATACAGCTCTACAGGTATCTTGTCAGTAAAATATCAAACTCACTTTAGATCTGGTAGGTCCTATACTATATTAATAAGTATTTTTAAAAGCGTGCAAACTTCTGAAAATAAAATTGCTTGATAACAGACATGCAGGTATGAAAAATGATATTATTGGCACGGATCTTTTACTGTTTCCATTTGGTTTCCGTTACCACTGGGAGAAATTTCGAGATTTTTGTTTTTGCGCCATGTGATACTTGAACAATGTAATAAAATATTTTGCAAAAGCTTATTTGTTTTTGCGCCGTATGATACTTGAACAATGTAATAAGATATTTTGCAAGAGCTTACTTATGTCTGCCGATACATCTGCTGTAGTTTGTTTTTTGCGTTTTGTACTTTTACTTCTACATTATGCCGTGATCAGGCCTTGTGAGATAAATAGGCTCCTACGAAACCTAAATGTGAGAAAATAATATTGAACAGGTGAAAAATTAGCGGTTTGCTTCGACTATGTCTCCTTCACTTCTTTACACTACACAGTTCAAGAAATGAAAAATAATGACAATACACTAGCCTGGACGTGAGCGGAATTCGTTTGTGTAAGAGTGTGTATGTGAGAGTATGTATATCTGCGTATATGTTTATACCAAAAGTGGGTTCGTGTGTGTGTGTGTGTGTGTGTGTGTGTGTGTGTGTGTGTGATAACTTCATTGGGCGAAACAACGTAGGATTAAACTGTTTAAGGGCTTTGCAGCATTGTTGGAACCCCCTTATAATGATAGGTAATAATAATAGTAGTAATAATAATAATAATAATAATAATGATAATAATAATAATACTGAATAATAAAATAATTTCCCATAGGACTACTAGGCTCTTAGCTGGTTTATTATTTCTCTGCACACAGACAGATTACGCCACTGCACTTGAATCAAACCCAGAATGCTGAGAGTGCTCTAATCTCTTTAAAACATAATTCATTCAATATTCTTCAAACCTGCAATTTGGATTTGAAAATTCGATAAATACAGTTTGCTCTGGCTAGGTTATCATTCAAAACCTCTTCATACGTTTATATCTCACGAAATCGCTCTCATTATACTTCTGACATTGTACTTCTGCCATTTTTACCTCTGCCATTTTTACCCCTGCCATTTTTACCTCTGTCATTTTTACCTCTGCCATTTTTACCTCTGCCATTTTTACCTCTGCCATTATTACCTCTGCCATTTCTACCTCTGCCATTTGTACCCCTGCCATTTTTACCTCTGCCATTTTTACCTCTGCCATTTTTACCTCTGCCATTTTTACCCCTGCCATTTTTACCCCTGCCATTTTTTATCCTGCCATTTTTACCTCTGCCATTTTTACCTCTGCCATTTTTACCCCTGCCATTTTTACCTCTGCCATTTTTACCTCTGCCATTTCTACCTCTGCCATTTTTACCTCTGCCATTTTTACCTCTGCCATTTCTACCTCTGCCATTTGCACCCCTGCCATTTTTACCTCTGCCATTTTTACCTCTGCCATTTTTACCTCTGCCATTTTTACCCCTGCCATTTTTACCCCTGCCATTTTTTATCCTGCCATTTTTACCTCTGCCATTTTTACCTCTGCCATTTTTACCCCTGCCATTTTTACCTCTGCCATTTTTACCTCTGCCATTTTTACCTCTGCCATTTTTACCCCTGCCATTTTTACCTCTGCCATTTTTTATCCTGCCATTTTTACCTCTGCCATTTTTACCTCTGCCATTTTTACCCCTGTCATTTTTACCTCTGCCATTTTTACCTCTGCCATTTTTACACCGAACCTGTATTTCTGACCATTGACCCATATTTGCACAGCCAAGATGGCTTCTGAGCAATAACTAGTTATCTAAAAAAATTATTATGGGTCTGTATACATGTATGTGTGTAAATTATGAAGGCGATCATATTTACCAAGATAAGAGATATAATATCTGTGACCTTTGACCCAAATTTGGACTGCCCATATGATGTCCTAGCAAATTGTTGTTATTTCTGCTGACGATCCATGTATCATGGTCTATATGTGTGTAAAATATGGGGTGATACGTATCATATAGTGACGAATTAGACAAAGAATGAGGTATTAATTGACCTTTGACCATTCTTTGCACTGCCAGGATGGCATCTAAGAAAAAAGTTTTTATTTTGTGAAATGATTCTTGCAACCATGGTCTTTGCTCGTGCAAAAATATGGGAGTAATAAGGCATGTATTTACCAAGATACAGGATAAAACATTTTTGACCTTTGACCCTAGTTCATACAGCCAAGATGGTATCCGATGAAGTAAAAGTAGTTGTTATCTCATAAGATGGTGTACACGTATATGGCATGGACAGTGTACAAGCCATGCAGCAAACTGATGGTGTGTAGGCCTACATTTCAGAGACCATGAACAAATACTGCACATTTCCCCATGTAGATGTATTTGGATTGGACAATCAGGGTTATCCAACAAGACCGACATTCATGAGTCACACAGCCCACGAGTCCTACACTAGGCAAATAAAGCTCATGAGAGCGACACTAGGTAAAAACAGCTCACGAGTTCGACAGACACAACACAAAGTTTAATGGGTCAGTCTCGTGGGCCTTGTTTTCTGGTGTCGAATTCATGGACTGTATGACTTGTGGGCTGTATAACTTGTAGGCTGTATGACTCTGTGGGCTGTATAACTCTAGATTGTATGACTCGTGAGTGTCGGTCTTGAGACGAGCACCAGGACAATCTTGACTGGAAGAAAAAGACATTAGAGGGTGGGAGTTTTAATGCCACTACTGCCATTGTCACTGAAAACCAGGACAAACACTCAGAGAATGTCCGGGAAGGTACTAAACTGTCCAATCCACATTCACACAAAAGAAAGACGCTCTTTGATGATGAAGACCAACCCTTTTACAAATGCCATATCTCAGGTAAAGACATTTAGGTCACTTCAACATATAGAGAAACTCGAGAGTTTGATGACATCTTCAGATATGCAGGTCGATAGGAGTTTTGCTTGTGTGGCGCCTCGGAGGAATGATCACATCTTTGCGATTGTGAACTGGTACAGACGAATGGATAAGCAAAACTTCCTGGTTTTTCTGCCTTCTGCGCTGATCTCTATCCACAAAGAACATCAAGTACCATTGGCTATCTATCTTTGACCCCATCTTCCCGAATGGATCCGGCTGGTCTAAAGGAGAAAATGATGCGTCAGGTATCACAATCGGCCATCAACATTTAATAATCACAGGATATCAGGCTATGAACTTGCAGTCGCCATCACAATCAAGCATCGTGGATAGTTCTTGCTACTGGGCTGCTTTCATCTAGCTCACAACTACATGAAAGCAGTTTGCAAGATAATCAGGGAAGCAGATGTAGAAGATCTTCTCGTTGCTGCTGGTCTATGCCAGGAGGAGACCAGTCAGAAGATGTTTGGTGAAAAAGCTGACTATTACCAGGCCATACATGCCCTGAGAATCGTGAGCGAAGCTATGTGGGGTTTGTACTGGGAAGCATTCGAAGCATGGATGCCTGATTTGAAGGAAACCAGCCACAGGTAGAATTTATCCTGAAGATGCTGTTTGACAAAGACATTGCAACCTCCAAGAAGTTAGGCATGATTTAGAAATCCAAAGAGCAGTAATAAGCCCCGCAGGAACAGATGTTTTTCCAAGAATCCGTGATTGAACGACCAACTGCAATCTTCTGGACCACCTTCTCGGAGATGTTTGACATTCTTCACAGGTTTAAGCCCTATCTGCTACTAGCGAGAGGCTGACTGGGTAGGACATCTCTGTGAATCATCACAAATGCTACCTTACCACCAAGTAGCAAGGCACTACAAATATGAACATGGTCTTTGCCTTTCTGTCACAATATATCTGACTGAGAGGAAGAAACTACCTGTAACAGCCTCAGATGTTGATAAAGCATTATGGTAGGTGCATCATTTGTAGGGAGGAGAATGGATGGCAGTCACAATAGTGTATCTCATGTCATGCTTCTGGAACAGCCCTACTAGTGCACATGCCAAGGAAGGAAGTGTCTGAATGGCATATACACTAAGCCATGCAGCACAGATGAGTGGGTTTACACAAAACCATTCATTAATTGCTGTCTCTGAAGAGCTGAAATCTATGCTAAACATCTTCATTATTACAGCCCCCACCATGAATCAAGTGTAAATCGAGTTTAATGGATGAAGACCTGGCGATCAAGAATGGCAGCAGTTGAGATAAATCTGTTCAGTGCAATTACAACTTCCCTGTATAATAAAGTGTAACAACTGGACAATGCACCGATTCCAACGTAAAGGACAATCTGGTTAGAGTGAAACAAATTGGTCTAGAGGCATTTTCTCAATCACTGACTAGTGATTAGAAGAAAACAAGTAGCTGAGCACATTCAACACATATAACAAGACTCCAAAGAAGTCTGTGGATAAAACAGCAGCATCAGGTCAGAGTAACGAAATAAGTGACCATTTGCTTTAATACATATATGATTCTGCATTATTTTCAGTGGCTTAGAATTAAGACTTTGTTGACTTCATTGGGAATCACGAATGCAGTGAATACCCACTATCTCTCTTCAAGGATGATAGCAGCATGAGAACAGGCACCAAGTCAAGCCGTGTCAAAGTTCTGATAAAAGACACTGAAGTGACCAGCAGTGCCCCAACTCGACAGAAAGACAGCAGTAGTCTTTGATGCCATGTATGCCATTTGACGTTGGTCTTTTCACAAAGATGACATTTTCGGAACCATTGCGGGTAGAGCGATACAAATTCCTGCTGCTGAATGATGTACCTGCTGGTACCGAATTCATACACTTCTGCTGTGACAAATGCAGTGGGCCATTACCACCTTTAAGTCTGCTGAGCAAGAACACAGGTCAAAACCTGCTGAGACATAGGAAATCAATGATCATTACATGGTCCCTGACACACAAGATTTCTTTGTAGTGGCAGCAAATGAGGCTAAACTCCTAAACTTCCTCTGTGAGAAATGGTCTTCACTCTGCTGTTAGCTCGCCTCATATCTACCTAGGTGGTGGCTTTACAAAAGAAGCGAGAAGCATGTTAATCGCAAAAGAGTCTGTTATGAATGTCCCTGCCCTGAAATCAACACAAAAGGATGCTGATACAAGGGTAATACTGCACAATTTATACAGTGCCCCGAATGATAGAGTTAAAAGAGTTGTTATCCATGTGAATGATACAGACATTATACACTGTAATTTCTAATAGTATATGTATGCCTACATTCTGGTGCAACACATGTGAAAGATCTACCTAAACTATGGGTGAGGACAACTCAGGATGCGTATTTACAGATCTATGATTTGGTATTTATGGCACCTGGAACTTCACAGTGTTGTGCAATGCCTGTCATCCATAGTTTAAAGGTATAACCTGTATAAAGGTAGAAAATGCCCTTGTGGCTGATATGAAAGTGCTAACTTCAGAGCATTATATTTTTTTAATGAGATATGCAATGAACCTGTAAGTTTAACAGAATACTGCCCATATGTATGGACTGTTTTCCAGAAAGTTTGAATTCTCTAGGACAGATGATTTTTGAAGTATGACAATTTGCAATTTTGCAGAATTTAAATTTTTGGTAAAAAATTGTAATAAAAATTATATTTTGGCTGGAAATTTTTATGCAAAATATTACCAAACCAATCAAGTGAGGTATCATCCTGTAGCAAATTTAATTCTCTTTAATATGATACCTCGCACATGGTGGTTAAAGGTAAGACTCAAAAGTTATTTGTAAAAAATATGAATATTAGTTAAACATGGCGGCCATTTTGAAAAAATGGCCGCCATTTTTTTCCAGCAGCATATTGTCAAGGTAGTCCACCTAGAAGTTGTTCAGGAGGATCTTCTGAACACATTGATACCAAACAACCTTTTACAACAGCCCATGTCTGGTAAACCTGTCTTGCCCCCTGGGTAATAGAAATTTGATTGTTATACAATTACTGTTGCATTAAAACCGTCATAGATTGTTGGAACTTCTGTCACAGTCTGCACAAGAAAATACAGCAAAAACAGGTGTGTGTGTGTGTGTGTGTGTGTGTGTGTGTGTGTGTGTGTTTGTGTTCGGTGTGCTCGCGCGCTGTGCCGTGCACGTGTGTGCGTAGGACCCCGGGCCGTCCTCGTAATACCAAGGAGGTTCGAGAGATGGAGTTACAACTGACTATAATTATTCAATCAGCTGTCAGTTTTCTATGGATGGACAAAAGAATTCCACAGGTCCATGTGTGCCTTTGATGTTCGATGCTTGAAGCCGCCATCTTTCTGAATAATCTGAAGATTCATTTTTAACGTTAACATAATATTGGGTATATGCTGCTCGTTTATATATCAAATGCAATGAAGTTTCACCTAATGATAAAGCATATGAAACCAAAGTCAATTCCGTTCGAAAATATGTGCAAAAGTGTAAATGTGAGCTGTATTTTGTGAAAGTATTTGCAATTTTACCCTCATGGAAAGCCGGTTTTAACACTTTTCTCCTTATTTCCGCCAAATGAAACTAATATGGTTTCATCTTCAAATGTAGTTCTTTATAAATTGTTATGTCAGATTAGCGTATAGACACACAGTCGAGTAATTTTGATATCTATTTCAGCAATATTTGAGCGATTTCTATTCGCGCACCCCCGTGCCTTTACCATTGTCTATATACCGCCCATCGTTTGTAAGTAGGGATAGCGAAAAGTAATTACCGTCACAAAGACATATCTTCCTCGGAAAGTGAATGGTGATTATACAATGAGACACAAGTCAATTGTCTTCGCATCTGAGCGGCAGATCCAGTTTGAAACATACTTCAAATATTTTAGAGTGGCGGCTTCGAGCATGGGATCAAAGCGAATAAGACTGTTGTGACTCCATTTCTCGAACCTCCTTGGTAACACTCTGAGAAAGTCTCAAATATTGAAATGTCGGGAAACTTACAAAAGGAATTAATGAATTAACGTGAAATGAGTAGTTTGATATTCATTTCTCGAAATTTGTACTACACACATAAATGCGCACACACATACACAGAAAGGAGGAAAACATTGGAATCATATTTACAATTAGACAACTTGTGCCCAGACAAATCTTGCAATTATTATATAACACCCTCATCCTTCCGCGTATGTCTTATGGACTAGAAGTTTGGGGATGTACATACCACTCATATCTTCAATCTGTAATTTTGTTATAAAAGAAATTAGTGCGTGCAATCTGTTTCAAAGGACCTAGGGAGCATACTGGCCCTTTATTTCATATAGTTTACAAATGCTATAGATGTATAGATAGACTATACCAATTTGTGAGTGGAACTGTAATGTTTGACCTAATCCATCATACTTTGCCGCGCGATGTCTCCGATTATGGTCTTAAAATTGAACATGACTATGATACAATGTTAAAAAATAATATGAATTATAAGCCATAAAAATTAGATCTGAAACTGGTAAACACTCCATGTCATAATTATGCGGGCAGTATAATTTGGAGAGGATTTCCATAGGATGTAAAAAGATAAACGTCTGTAACGCTTTTCGAAAATCCTTACGAAAGTATATTTTTCATCAAATAATATATAAAATATGATCACCTATGAAAACTAAATATGTACATAATTATAACTTTGCTTCTGTGAATATCGAAAATGCTTTATATTACAATCTATAGCATTGAAAGGACTGGCCTCGACTAGCCTGCACGGTATTGTCGGTTCTTTTTCTTTCTTTTTTTTTTTGGCCAAAACTGCACTTCAACTATTGACTGTTGTGACTATGTTGACGATGTTTGTTTGGTAAATAAATTTCATTTCATTTAATTTCATTTCATTTCAAGTAATTTTTCATTAACACATTTCGATTTTACCCACGTATTTGCATAATACCTTCTTCAGTGATGTCATGAATCATTTCATGAAACCAACGTAATGCAGTAGAGCGTTAAATCTACTGGGCACAGTGGCCCTTTCCCGATCGGTAGAAAGTTGGCCTTAAAGAGTACAGTGTATTAGCTGAATAGCAACTCATAAATCCACCGGACAGTGCCGGACGCTGACTCATCATCATTATAGTCGGAAGCGTTGCTTTTTCACGTATATCTGGTGATTGACTGATCTGAATATGAAGAAACTTCTGATTCTGTGCTTGGTCATTTTGGTCATTTGTTCCCTCTTTATTGAGGACGGCGGTAAATATTCCCTTCCATTCAAACATTAATTGCTCCTTGTTGATTCCGGATTTTTTTTTCCTAGCTTACTTTGTGACAGCAGAAATAGTTTCCATTTCATCTCTTTTGGTATATCTGAATGCGCCATTTGATTGTTCTCAAGTAAAGTGAGCGAGTCGCAGAAAATAATTGTGTATATATAATATAATGTAATTGTAAACTTCATAACAAAAAAACAAATCATTTTAACGCGATAATTATAGCCATTATCTTCATTGTTACCCCTGTATGTGTTAAACTCGAAAATGTTAGAACATGGACCTTAGGTCCATGGTTAGAATAATTATTGATTGATATACAGTACATGATTATTGCCGGTCTGAATTTCAGAATTTGAAAATATCTTGGGACAAAAAAAAAAGAAATCTTTCTGCGCTATACAAGTGAATAAATATTTTAATTGCGATGTTGAATGTTATATATAATTGTTTGTTTGTGCGTGTGTGTTTTTGGTTTGTGTGTGTGTTTTTGGTTTGTGTGTGTGTGTGTTTTTAATTATAAATAATATGGAGGGGAAGGGGCCTGGAGGGGGACCTATGTAGGGAAACACCCAAGAACATAATCATCTTCCAAAGTCCTTTTTAGTCAGATTATTTCAAATCCAATCAATGCCGATTAATAAATGATATTTTTACCCTTATTCAAATAGTCCAAATTCATTTTTATTTCGTTCCGCTCTGTCCCTTAATTTATGATAATTTATAATAATTTATGATAATTTATGATACTACCAATGATTGCAATCATGTTCCTTCTTTTATCCTCTATTTTTCGGGTGCTGTTCGTTTTTCCGAAGGTTCGCTATTCCGAAGGTTCGTTATTCCGAAGGGTCGTCAATCAGAAACACACGAATTCCCTATACCTAGAGGTTCGTTGATCCGAAAATGAAAAAGGGTTCGTTAATCCGAAGGTTCGTTATTCCGAAGATTCGTTAATCCGAAAATGACATTCGGAACAATGAACCTTCGGAATAACGAATCTTCGGACTAAAGAGCCTTCGAAATAACGAACCTTCGGGATAACGAGCTGTTACCCTTTTTGTTCCCCTACCAAGACGACTTTGTTTCATTACTTTAGTCAAACTTTGTTGTTGTTGCTGATTTTTTTGAGGGGGGAGAGGGCAATATCATTACGTTCTTTCTCGTGTTGTGAATTATATCTTTGTTCAGTATCATAAATTATTGATTGTTTTTATTGTGCTGTAACTGATTTTACGGACTCACTATGAAAAATAGCCCTGAGGCTAATGCTGATAAGGTTTGTGTTTGACCGTATTCAAATAAAACAAACGAACAAGCAAACAAAAACAAACAAACAAACAAACAAACAAACAAACAAAGACACCTGAGAGTCATGCTCGAAGTTATGTGACAACCGTCATCAGTGACACACACAGGAAGGGAAAAGAAAAACTCGAAACTCAAAACTCAAATATTTCCGCATTTAATTTTGTGTGTCTCCCAAACAGAGGCTTATGCCACCAGACGTCGCCGCCGGCGCCGCCGCCCGCGGATTGGATCTCCCGGCTATAGTAGAACGAATCGTCAAAACATTCGGACTAGACCAGGTAGGCATGCTTTATTTAATGATTTGTATTCCTAACAATAATACTAATCATGCAAATCGGTAGTATTTTTTTTCTTCGTAATTAGGTAAAAAGGTATATGTCATATCAATATCATAATACTGTCCTATGATTAAGCATTGTACTCACAGAAAGTTAAAACTGGATCCTCTTTCACGATAATGTATTGAAATGCAGTAGGCCTACCTTTCCACATCCCAATGGTTATCATAATAATGAAATAATGATAATGATAATAAGCACTATGAATCCAGTAATACTGTTGTCAAGGTAACTTCAATTATTGATATCCATATATTTATTGCCGTTGTGACATCATAATTATTATATCATACCCTCGCATAAGCGAAGTCTTTAACGGGGAATCAGCGTGTGGTCGGTCGGGCGGTCCGTTGCAAATCTTAATTGCCTTGCGAACTCCTTCTACTGTTTCGAAGCAATTTAGATAAAATCTAGGGTACCCGATGACATTGAGGTGTAGATGTGCAGGACCTGCTTTTGTATTTGTCGGAGAAAGCGTTGCCATGGTAACCACAATTTCCCCAAAGCCTTGTGGAGCGAACTGGTTCCACGGTATTTACGCAATTTATTTTAAATTTTGTGTGAATAATGATCTATTGGTGTAGTTATGCAAGACACTCTTTGTGTCTGTAACCGACTGTAGGCGTTTCCATAATAACTGCATATTTTCTTGAAAATCTTATGAAGTGAACTACTTCCATATCATTGAAGCAATTGAAACCAAATTTGGTGGACATCATGAAACCATTGAGGCATAGACGTGGCAGACCTGATTTTTGTGCTTGCCAGACAAAGCGTTGCCATTGTAGCCACAACTTTACCAAAACCTTGTGACTTTAGGGACGTCTCCATAAACTTGGAATGTACAAGAAAGAGCACGGCAAACCTGATCAAACCAAGAAGGTACTTGGGCTCGCCTAGTACCTCCTTGATCAAACTCACAAGGTATTTGTACTCACACGGTACTACACACGCACGCACACACACACACACACACACACACACACACACACACACACAGACAGAACCTTTTATCAGACCCTGGTAATGCTTTTTCACATGAGTCTGAGCTGCTGGAGCGAGGGTATAAAACACCTTTTTGTTGTTACTGTATTATTGTTACTGGTATAATCGTGTTTCTTATCAGCAGCAGCTTTCAGAGGAAGAATGCCCATCGAAAAAAAAAGGAACCTAAGATTAACGTACCTTTGGCTCGAGAAAGAACGCCCATCGGAAAAAAATACCTAAAGATTAACATTTACCAACAGTATAGTGTAACCCTCGGAACAACAAAATGCAACCCAACTAACTGTATCCTATCACCACGCGCATACGTGGTCTTCATTGTGGCAACTGAAAACATATCGTCTGCCCACAGAAGGCTTTTAACATGCAGTGGATGTGAATATATTAATACTTGATTACATGCATGCATAAAGGTGTGATTTCACGGAGCACGCGAACGATTTGAGAAGGATGCGAATGACAAAATCCAACATTCGGAAAAGATTTTCTCCGAATGTGTTTCGATAATGAAGCCGAAAACTACTCTTGCGCAATTTGGGCGAAGTTTCCACGACGTATGTGCGAATGTCGTGTGTATCATTGCTAAAGTACAGCATGTTACGTACACAAAGAACACGCGACGGAAATGCGAACAATGAAACATTGTCAATAATCATGGGAGAAAATGTACCCATGGAGAGATGGAAGCTGTCTTGAGTTAAATTGTTTTTTTTTTTCTTTCCTCTATTTCTCCTCTCTTTTTCTCTCATTTCTCTATCGTGTGCTTTCCTATATCTTTTTTCCTAGGACCTATCTCCACTAGTAAAGCTCTTGATTTTTTTTTTGCACATAATCTCTATAATAGATCAAATGAAATTTTACATACTTTAGATTAATTCTAAGTGTATTCTGCGATTTTTTTTATTTCAAACACTTCTTTCTATTTTTGTTACTGTGGTTGTTAATATTTGTTTGATGTTTAGATGTATGCTACGATTTTTATTTGTAGAAAACGTATAGGTCATACATCCCCCAAACGTGCGCTAAACGTTCGCGAGAGTGTCTCAAAAGGTGCGCTAAACGCATGTAATTAGATGTACGCTACGATTTTTATTTGTAGAAAACGTATAGGTCATACATCCCCAAACGTGCGCTAAACGTTCGCGAGAGTGTCTCAAAAGGTGCGCTAATCAGTTTTTGATTACGTCGTAAAATGATCGGAAAAACTTCGCAGATTTCGCGTAACATACGCGAGACATTCTCCAAAGATTTGGAGCCTGTTTGGGGTTTCACGAACATTCTGCGAACATCGCGCGTGTCTTGCGAAGGTCTTGCGCATAGACGAGGCTTTAAAGACACTTTCGAGAACAATTCAAGAGCAAATCACGACCAAGTGTGCGGAAAAGGTTCGCAAAAAATGTCAAACTTTTTTGAAATTCTCGCCGAAGTAAAAACGACACTCGCGAACAATTGACGACGCTTCCGAACCCCCACATTCGTTTGGCGATCTTTTGCAGACTAAAATACGAATGCTGGATTTTGCCATTCGCGTCCTTCGCAAATCGTTCGCGTGCTCCGTGAAATCACACCTTAACAAAGCGACTTACATGGATAGCACCCACGAAAGAGCACATAGAACAGATTTATATCTCCTGATGTTTTCAGGCAAGCTAGTTTCATCTGTAAATCTTTAGTTCTCATGACACTTTTGCAACTATGTAACATCCACCAATGGTGAAATACACTTTGATAAAATCCTAACATGTATTTACATAAAAACGCATTGAACACAATGATGTTTTAAATAATATGTCTGTGAAGGAATAACAAATGATATAATTAGATAATAGCAATGTGTAAAAAGACGCAGATAACCTGTTTAGAGTAAGACGTTTAGTTTATATACATGCAATCATGAGTTCATGTCGCTCACTTTGACATAGTAATGAGGAAGAGAACACAAATTTGAATGTCTATATAAAATTGTCTAGATCTTCACTTAAGTAAATTTAACCTGCACTGAAAAGCTAATAAGCATTTATACGTCAATAGGCAGGGAGGGACTCATAGTGATAGACAGAAGAAAACACGAAAAGTAAAATACAGAAACATACAAACACAAGAACATAGCATACACACAAGATGGTGACAGATGCATTACTCCATTGTTCCTTATTATTCGAGAAAATCGGGGCTATTAAACTTCTATGTCATTATAGCATCACGTGTAGTAATTCCATAATATCAGCAGCACTCTCTTGAACACTATCTAACAAATATGTCATCAATATAGGCTTAACGGAGAGCATAAAATGAGTAATACGTGATTGTACTAGAAGCTATGTAACAACGAATCAATAACTTTTTTGGGGGGTTTTCCTTGGTATTTATTGATTTCATTCAAATCTTTTGTGAATGAACACATTCTGGGTTAACATGAACAAAAACAATACAAATACTCACGAAAAATAGGTGTAATAGGATAATAGCCTGACGTATTCTTTTTTACGAACTTCCACATTAGCTATGCTCTACTCCAGTTTTATTTTTCCGTATTTGAACTGCGGAATTTTACTGTGGGGCAACACGCATCAATTTATTTTGGAAAAAATAAAAAACAAAATAACACCTATTATATCCCTCATGTAAAGCTTCTTGCCATAGGATTGTACAGAGCACGAACATGGTGTAGTTTTACTAGCTAGCTACGAGCAGCTGGATGCGGTGCAATTGGTTACTATAGCCAGCGGGATATAGTACTTTTGGGAATCCACGATCTGCACCCATCGTGATCGTGCGATCGATATCGACATTTCTCACTTAAGAATGTACGCAGTGCGCGTAGTAGCGATACTTTTGAGCGACAGTCCTGTGCGTGGCTTGTAGCTAGCGCTAGCAGCGCTTTGGAATTGCGCGACGGCATAATTACAGAAATCTGTGGTGCGATGGCGTGTGTGTGTAACGTTATTTGCAATTAGTGTGATCAATGCATTCAGCTCAATTGACAAAGTGACTGGTTCAAGTAACGGAGGAATGATCGCAGGAGGACACCATATCAGGTACGAATTGGGAATAAACTAAAACCGATTTTGAAGATGATCTGGGTAACGAAGCTGCTTTAGGCCTACTTCTAACGTAGTCCTGGACCTCCTCGATCTTTCGGAGTTTTGCACGCTGTGTAGTAGTGTAGCTCGTGTGTAGGAATCAACAACAGCGCAGCGGTGTCGTTCGCTACGCGCTGCACGCACTGCTGCTGCACAGCTACGGCCTAACGGTAGATTTATCGTTCAAGAAACCTGCACATTTTTCCAAAAGGGAACCGTCATTACTCTAGTAAAATGCTCGAGAGGGATATAAAACAAATATCGACTGCTTTCTTTCGGGCCATGGTAAAACTATTTGACCTCGGTGATTTCTCAACAGTGCCATGTCCCTCGACTTCGTCTCGGGACATAAGCACTGTTGAGAAATCACCTCGGTGCAAATAGTTTTACCATCTCCCTCTGCAGCAGTCGATATTTGTATACTGTATACACACACACGCACACACGCACATACACACACAAACACACACACACACACACACACAAGGAAGAACACAATGCATAAACTCAAACAATATTTTGATGTCTCTCCACAGGTGCGAGTACCACACGCCGCCGTAGCCTAAGGAGAAATTTTCGCCCACGTGGTGAGTATACATACATTATTCAACAAAACGTGTTAAATGGAGCCTATTCCTTAGACCCCCCCCCCCCCCCGGGGGGGGGGATGTTGTTTTGGCGTAACGGGCCATGTGAAAATAGGGTTGGTTGTTCGATTTTTTTTTATCCTTACGTATTTATGTATTTATTTATTCATTTATTTATTTATTTATTTATTTATTTATTCATCCACTTTCTACCTCAGCACTTTGCATTGAATATAATATGGCGAAGTGCAAAAAAAAAAAAAAAAACCACACACAAAGCAAAACTGAGAACAACAGAATGTTCGAAGAAAAGATATACTACTATACACGCGGATTTGATAAGAATAAGTGAGTGAATCGCAAATGAAAAAGGAATGAAAGTTGTAAAACTCAAATTGGAAAAGATGGCGACTGCGTCGAAGCGATATCAATTGCACTATCGATATCAAAATATTGTGCTATCGCGAACGCGATAGCGGATATATATATATATATACACCGGGTGTCCCAAAAAAAGCGTAACGGTGGATTTTCAGTACCTTGCGTTCTAAAAGTGATATATTTTTTGACATCATTAGAAAGAGTATCTTCCGCAAAAGACAATGATACCAAAATCATAAAATTTGGTTCAGTACTTTTTATTCTACGCCAATTCCTGAAAATGCAGTCATTTTCAAATTTCGCCGGATTTTTGCGACTTATGAGATAATAATTTGAGTGCGACACGCGATCCATACGGTGAATATTGTGTAAGCTCAGTGATCCATGTCAACGAAAGATACAGCTTTCACATTGGGCACGGGCCAGAAAAAAAAAAAAAACAGTGTGTGTGTCTGTGTCTGTGTGTGTGTGTGTGTGTGTGTGTGTACGCGCCCAATATGAAAGCGTTATCTTTTGTTGACATGGATCAACGAGCGTACACAATTCACCGTATGGAACGCGTGTCGCACCCAAATTATTATCTCATTAGTCGCAAAAAATTGAAAATGACTGCATTTACAGAAATTGGCGTAGAATAAAAAGTACTGAACCAAATTTAATGATTTTGGTATCATAGTCTTCTGCGGAAGATGCTCTTACTAATGATGTAAAAAATATATCACTTTTAGAACGCAAGGTACTGAAAATCTACCGTTCCGCTTTTTTGGGACACCCGGTATATATATTTATTTTTTATTTATTTTTTATTTTTTTAATCCCAAGGGTAAAAAAAAAATATTTTTTAAGTCGGTTGCTTTACGTAGATATAACTTTTTGTTTCCCTGGCCTTACATTCGACTTATCGGCATAGAACTTCCAAGATTATCACATTATTCCAATGTAGCCAATAATCAGTGTCCAAAGACCGTTCCTCCAAATTAGACCCAGTGAATGTTATGATATATATACACTCTATATTGCAGATGAGGACGAGGAATTTGAAGCGAAAGCTGTAAACACTTTGCTGGAAGCCTACGAAGGGGCACGTAACCATGACAACTAAGACCCCTGAGTGACAGCCAACGATATTAATGACGACTTCCGGCCTGTCATCTGGACCGAGAGCTGTTAAAATCATGCAGATGCATAAACTATAGATGGATATAATCATTATCATGCATGTGTACTCAGACATGACAATAGTTGGTGATAAGTTTTGTTGTTTTAAGAAGTAAAGAATGAATAATGACAACAGAATTAAGTTTGACTTACAAAAAAAAACAAAAAAAACATATACTTTGTCATGAAACGAGTAGTACAGACTTGAAGGTGAAGGGAATAACGAATAACCATTAGAATCTTGATCTAAATTACCCTAAGCATATGGTGATTTTGTGATACTGGGGATTAAAATCATCATCAAAAACCTTGATCTAAAATACCCTTAGCATAGTCGTATGGTGATTTTATGATACTATAATGGCTCATGCAATGCAGCCAATGACATTCGTTCTTCCAATTTCAGGCGTCTTACTTTTCCTTCATATCAAAGTAAGTGACAGTGAAATCTACTTACATTCATTACAAACTTATATGGAAGATCTTAAGCAAGCTACAGAAAAGAGAGAGCTTCCATGACCAGGTTCAAACAACGAAAGCACAAGTTCTGAAAAGGACAAACGCTCTCAAAAACATCATGCTGAAATGCATCTCGAAAGGATTCAAGCAGAACACTTTAGTTTCCATTCAAAATCAGCCAACAAATTTTAGGAATATGGAAGTAAAATAAAAATGATATGTAGTTCAGGATGTTTGAACTGCAGTTCATGCATGTGATCGTGCACAACGTGTCATATTTTGATTCATACTTCAGAAAATGATAGATAGGCCTATCTGTTGTCAACATAGATTGTTATTCCTCCTCTCCACATATTAAATTCAAATGTGTAAAAAAAACTACAGAGAAAAACAAAATATGATAGATACGGTACAATATCATTTCCCCGCCCTTAATCTTATCTTAAATATTTCCACCTTTGTTTTCTTGTAATAAAGCGTTACATTCTAATAAAAGAACAGTAGCATAAAATAATGAATATTTTTTCTTGCTTACCTGGATTTGCTGTTGATGCAGTAGTGGTGTTTGTTGAATAGCAAGCTGATGGAAAGAGGAGCGTGAGTTTAGATAATAAATTCTGTGTTTCTATTCTCTGTATGCATTCATATTGCTCTCTCTCTCTCTCTCTCTCTCTCTCTATATATATATATATATATTAACATATATATATGTATATATAATGTATATATATATATATATAGATATATACACTGTACATGCCTACATACATATATTTATATATGTATGTACACAGACATGTACATAAGATATATATATATATATATATATATATATATATACATATACAGTGCGAGAAGAAGGAGCTCTACACTGGTACTGTAAATGGTCGAGACGCCTTCTCGCAGTCTACATATATATATATATATATATATATATATATATAGTCATATTTATGTGTTTATTATTATCATTATAGATATACATAATATGTAAGGTATATATATATAATATCATATGTTCTTTATTATTTTAAGGATGGTTTATTTCGTAAAAACTTGCAAAATTGTAGCCCGAAGGCTAAAATACACTACAATGACATATGAATACTTGCATCTCCAAATTAAATGGAACGCATTTAGTTGTCATACTATTATAACATTCACACAAAAAAATCAAAATTAAATAAGAATAAATTGCACAAAAACATTACCACACATTTTACCCAAAATACAGAAGTATGAATATTACACACATCCTTCATCAATATACTTAACCAAAACTAATAAAAAATGGAAAAGAATGAAACCTTCCAAATCATATTCTAAAAACATACTTAAAGTACAAAATATCAGAACATAATGAACCGATACTACATTCAGAGTAAATTTCTGTATGAAATCTATTCATATATTACCATTGTATGAGTTTGTTTCAATCAATAATTAGGTACAAAAAATTATTCTTTCTTTAATTCAACCCTAATTAATGTTTAATAATCAGGCATCCACACGTACTCTCACTGAGATATGTATATATGTATATATATATATATATATATATATGTGTGTGTGTGTGTGTGTGTGTGTGTGTGTGTGTGGTTTTTTTTTGTGTGTGTGTGTTTATAACGACTACCAATAGTAGGAGATACGGATTCCAGAAATAACCATGGTGTAAACACCAACCAGATAATTTTCAAAGTACCCATTTTCGGGCGCCCTGCCCTTTGTCAAATGACTTCGATTTTTTTTTTTTTTTTTTTGCTTTGTCGGATGGGTCCATTGAATTAATTAAATGAATTGCTAGGGCAATTCACTGCCTTTCCTCGCTTTCTTCAATAACGGTTGTATAGAAATCTTGAAAGTGGAATTTAAGTTTTAGATTAAATTTCTTGTTTTCATGTTTTATTCTTTTCCTTTTTTTAACATGTTTCTCGTATGAGGAGGGGCAATTCGTCTACCCATAGCCAGTGGACTTCAAGGGGATATCCAGTCCAAATATAAGTTAGTCTGATAAGAAAGAATAAAATACTACGAGTTCAACGGTATAATTTTGATCGATATCGGATGAAAAATAAGGAAGGTACGACGTTTTTAAGTTTCGCTATTTTTTGGGAAACAGTTCTTGAACAGTCATCATGAATATTTATTTTTTTGTACACGATCAAAAGAAAATTGTGAGGATATGTCGTGGTTAGCTCACTCATTTGCATATTCATATACACTGTACAAGAACTGTTTTGCAGACATTAACAAAACTTCAAAATATCATAACTTCTTTAGTTTTCATCCGATTGCAGTCAAATATTTACCTTTGAACTCGTAAGATTTTATTCCTTTTTTTATAAGACTAACTTATATTTGGACTGGATTACCTCCTTAAGGACATATAAGAAAGAGCATAATACTAAGAATACAAACAATGTAGGAATCGCAAGTACGTTACATATCCACACCTTAATCACAAGGGGGCGCTGTATACTACATAAATCCTTTCTTGTTCAGTATTGTTATTGGCTGATGCACTGCAGATTACTTTGTTCATTTCATTCCTTTTATGACACGACGTATGCTTCCCCACCAGGTAACTACAGTAACTGCCTGTGCCACTTCGTTTCGGACTGTCAAAGTTTAGGGCAACTATTTTCTTTACCTGTTCATATTTGGAAGTACACCAGTGTATACAGGAAAAAAAAAAACTATTTCGTGAATGATTTAAAATCATTATTTCTGATTATGCCGAGTGAATTATTGTTTACTATCCTAAATAGGTCCCTTGGTGCCGTAGCCATTGCTCTAATAACGTCCTCCATTCCTAAGTTATGCTCAACATCTTTCAAATTGACTTATTCAACGAGGTGGAGGCGAAGCCATTCCATTTGATGACGTTTTACTGCAAGTGGACTTGATTTTATATAGTACTTTATTATTTTATCACACCTTGATAATAATAATAATAATAATAATAATAATAATAATAATAATAATAATAATGATAATGATAATAATAATAATAATAAGGTCTTATTTATCCAGGGTAGCCTCTTCAGGGTTGCCACTGCTCTACCAGAGGGCCCTGCTATTATTATTACCCCAGCAGCGTTGCCAGGTACCCATTTATACACCTGGGTCAAGAGGGACATAGTGGGTAAAAACATCTTGTCCAAGGACGTAAGCACTAGGCGGGAATCGAACTCGGGTCCTCCGATTAGGAGTCGGGAGCCTTATCCACTTCGCCACAGCACCCCTACGCCCCCACCTTGCTTTATGTAGAAAACAAAATAATACCAAATAATAATATGAAGATCGCAAAAGTTACTCCAATTCACTAGAAAAGAGAAAAAAGATGATGTCAGTACAGACCGATATCCTTGTTAGCTTCAATTTCAAAGATTTTTAAAATAATAATGTACATTTGAACTGCATTTTCTCTTAAATCAGTGATGTTTAATTTTCAATTCGTAATTCAGAAAAAAAAATTACTGAACTACGCATGCACTATACTCCCTTAGTTGAGAAAGTCACACATGCAACCGATATAGAGCTATACCGATTATTCACACATATTTCTTTTTAATAGTTTTTTTTTCTAATTTTTCAAGAGCGTTTGATAAGATTAACCATGAAATGCTTCTGGCGGAATTAACTTATTACGGAAAAGCATTTCAGTGGTTCACAAATTACTCACACTGCAAATCTCAAATGGGGTTTACGCGTAAGTGGCTTTGAATCCCATAATTTATGAAAAAAATGTGTCCCAAAAAGAAGCTTGTTAATGGTCCATTTTTATCTAAAAGTTACATTGTCCGGATTGGAGAAATTTTCATTTCTTGTACCTGCAGATGACTTTTGGTTTGTTTCTTCTCACCCAGACCCTGATATTTTGATAAGAACAAATAAATAATGAATGAATAAAGGTTATGCAATGGATTTCGTGAATAAATTATCATTGAACATAGTACCAAAGGCAAAATTTAGGTCTTTTAGTATAGAACTCATCAGGTAACCCTCATTATGACATTTGGTAGTACTCCCTTAGAATTAGTTTCTTCCATCATTTTTTAGGTGTTTGTGTTGACGGCAAATGTTCACAGAAATTTCACTATTTTTAAAGCTATTTCAAGTGATATTACGGGTGAAATGAACTGGTTAAAATGCCGACTAGTTTCATCTTTATCTTTCATAAATTATGTTATAGACCTACTATATATGTATTCCAGGTCGATAGTATCGTATCTGACTTCTGGAATATCAACTTGGGGTAATACTTACCAGACATTACTAGATGAACTTTTGTTATTACAAAAGAAGTTCCTCAGAATTGCTTTTAACATTCACCCACACACCCACACTGATGCTTTGTTTTCATTAATGAAAATGTTGAAAAGAAATGATTGACACTTAAAAATAAAGCTTGGTCAGCTTAGGTTTAATGAAAGTCATCTACCCCCCCCCCCCAAAAAAAAAAAAAAAAAAATTCACGATTCATTTCATCGAAATAGTCATGTCCATAAATTTCCCATGCGACAATACCAAAAACACATTCAAATATACAGGACCAAAACTTTGGGACAACCTTGGCCGCAGTTTTAAAGAATCTTGTAAACTTACATTAAGATATCAACTTGATAGGAAAGTATTTGATATCAACATACTGACTGATAATAGAGAATTTCTATGTTTATAAAAAAAAATACGTGTTTTTTAATACCTGCCCTGACGACGCAGTGCCCTGTTGTAAAATATGCAGACTTCTTTATATTTTTTCTACTCCCCTTTCTTTTCTGTCCTCTCTCTTCTTGTACTTCGTTGTTTGTAACGTCAATGTTTTATCTTCCCTATACCATGTGGCGTCTTTTAAGAATGTATTAATCTGCTTTTTCTTTTCTTTTTTATTTGAAGTGCGTGTAGGCCTACGTATCTCCTATCTGCCTATTATGAGTTTTTTCATCATTCTTCTGTTGGGTACACAGGGCTCATTTAATAGTGCCTGCAAGTTGAACATTGTTAGATTTGCCTGAATTTGTTTCTTCTTTACTTTAAAATGATTGCGGTTTATAATGACAATGTATATCATACTTATTTATTGTGTTTTTGAGTGATCCATGTATTGCAAGCCTTTTTTGTTGTTGCATTTTTGCATAGGTGTTCTTGGTTATCACAATATATTATGCCTTGCGATTCACATTATACTATATTTTCTTTTTCTTTGATTTCCTTAACGCATGCTTTATATTCTGTTTTACTCTTTGTTGGATGGAAATAACAATTGAATTGAATCAAACTGAATTTAATTGAGTTAAATTGAAATGAATATTGAATTGTTGCTAATATTGCCGTTATTCTTATCAGCAGCAGCTTTTGTAGAGAAATAATGCCCCCTCGAAAAAAAAACCACCAACCGACCAACTAACCAACAAACCAAACAAACAAAAAGCAAACAAACTAACAAACAAACAAACAAACAAACAAACTCCCTAGGCCCTCTTGCTCGAAGGGAGTTCACAATAACCTACACACAGTCTCAAATAGGCCTACTATATTAAATCCACTCTTTCAGGCGGCAATACGGCTCGTATGAATATTCATAATCAAAATTCTTGATCTCGCCATGTTTTTGACGCAATACGTACCTTGCACGGGAATATATACTTGTGTCATCCTCTCCTCACAATTGCCTCAGATGATATCATATAATAACATATTTTTTAAATGGCATAATCGACCATTTTTACATTTTTTTTACAATACCGTAGTATGTCAGTATAACCAGTCCCTTTTCGCACCTTTTTTTCCATTAACTAACCTTCGGAATGATAAACCTTTCTTTCTTCTTCTTTTCATTCTCAGAGTAGGGGCCCTTCGGAATAACGAACTCTATTCATTTTCCGATGAAAAAACCCTTTCGCATTTTCGGATTAACAAACCATCGAAAAAAAAAGATAATAAGAAAGAACCTTAAGATTTATTGGGCCCCCTACTTTTCTCTATTTTTGTTAATGATATGCCGAATAATGCACACTGTTGTGACCTAGCTTTATACGCTGACGATACTTGTTTATTCACCTCATCCAAAGATCCAAGGGACATTACAAGAAAATTGAATGAAGATTTGTTGAGTCTGTCAAATTGGTTAAAAGATAATAAGCTTATGGTTAATTCAAAGAAATGCGAAGTGATGTTTATTGGTTCACGCCAAAGGCTACAAAGAGTTAATAACCTCTTTAATGAATGCCATGTTTATATAGATAACAGTGACATTAGAAAGGTTGAAGCTTGTAAGTATTTAGGGGTTGTTATTGACCAAAACCTTTTATGGCATAATCAGGTCGATCATGTTAAGAAAAAAGTTATTAAATGTATGTATCTTCTCAAGAGATTGCGGCCGTATATTAGTAATGACACTGCCTTGTTATTTTATAAATCAGTTTTGCAATGTCACTTTGATTATTGTAGTCCGGTTTGGGCAAATGCCTCCAAATCTTACCTTTCGCAATTACAAATACTACAAAATAGATCACTTCGTATTGTTATGAATGTTGATTATATGCATCCTTCTGATAATTTATATGATATATTGAAATTAGATCGGCTACATGTGAGATGGGCTAAACAACTAGCATGTACAATGTACCGTTCATTACATGAATTATACCCTCCCTATTTAAATCAAATGTTTTGTTTTCGACAGACTGCTTATAGCACAAGGTCCGGCCCATCCAAATTGAAACTCATTCAACCGAAGACCAACTATGGTAAACGGTCCCTATCTTATCGAGGGGCCAAACTTTGGAATGACCTTAATTATCCCTCTTCAACAATTGTATCAATTGAAGCATTCAAACGCTACGTAAATCACAGCCCCGACATACCTATTTTTGCAGGATAATGAGTCAACGAAATTAGTAGATTATTTGAGATTGTACAAGAACGATTTTTCTCACCCACCCCCCACCCCCATTCCCCGATTTTTGATGTTGATTATATTATATTGTTTCTAATATCTTAGTATGTAGGTTTTTTTCCTTAAGTTAAATTGTAGCTTATGCCATTCTGGCTTTTTTATGTAATTTCAGTTGTATATTATTGATTGATTTGTTGTTTGTACTGATGGCATGTTTTGTATTTTGGTTGGACCCCTGTGAAAACCAGCTTTTAGCTGACCAGGGCAATCCATCCCATGAGTGGAGAATAAATAAATAAAATAAATAAATAAAAAATTAAAATACCTCCGGTGTAGGAAAATCTTCGGAACAACGAACAGTAACCAAACTGTATCCAGGGCAATGTAAAAATTGTATTACCGGTTTGTTTTTTTCTCCACCACCCTCGAGATGATCTCAATGACCCTCATGTTGTATTTTCCCTTTCATGTGTCCCTCTTGGATGTATTACTGGATTGAAACGATAGATCTATATTTTGCGTATTATTTATTACTCATTTAACAAAGAAAGACATTTTTAGGTTTTTTTTTCTCAGGAGAATGAGTCCTTATAGTTATCGTGACACCTTTGTAACTATACAAAGAAGTCCACCTATTGCAAAAATACATGTTGATCAAATCCTTTCGCGTATGAATATAAACGTGTTGCACACAGTGAAGTCTTAAATGTGTCTGTTCAATAATGACAAAATGTGTAAACAGGGCAATTAGTACTTAGTATAGATTGCCAGTTTAGAATAAGTAAACATGCAACCATAAAGATTCATGACACTCATTATGGCATGATAACAGAGACTCCAATTAACCCAAAGGACCTTCTGATCTGGAGATTCTCCCGCCCGAAACCCCTCGCAAACGGGAGACTCCGAAGTTGATGTGTGCGAAGCGCGAAGTTCCTAGGGTTCTAGATGCTCTGTGGTGCAATCTAAGGCTTATTTTTTTCAACATACAATAGCAATAAGTAAGAAATCATTTCCAACGGGAGACACAGAGCCAGGGCGGGAGAAATTAAATCTCAAGCGGAAGAACAGGAGATTTTGCAAAAATGGGTTTTCGGCGGGAGATCTCCCGTCGAAAACGGGAGAGTTGGAGTCTCTGTGATAATGAGGAAGAGAACAAAGATTTAAGTGTCTATCCAATGCAAATAACAAGAAATGGTATCTATTTCAGTGGGAGAAACCTATACTTTATATCTAATAAGCTCATATAGGTGAATGGGGAGAAAGTGAAGACATTTGTAGAGAGAAAGAAACATAAAAAACAAACATCGTGGTAAAAGAAAATAAAAAACGCTTAGTCTACAAGAAATGTCTCTATTTCATGGATTATGGGTTCACTACATTAGCTGCAAGAAATTCACCGTCTCAGTTACATAAAAACCCGGATCCTCAAGGATTTACACGGCGATCCCCGGATCACGCCGGCGATGATCCGAGGAGTTCTGGGGTAGTCTTGTCCAGGATGGAGCGTCGACGAGCGTTGATGACTGTGCACACGGTATCAACACGGCAGCTACACGGATGAGCTATAGGCCGGACCGGCACGGCATCTTATACACGGCGCTTTAATACACGGACCTCTTGGTACCATGCCGGACCCACCCGGCAACTACACGGTCCATGCCAGCAGAGCACGGCGACTACACGGACCATCAGGGCGTCTACATGATTGTATCAACACGGCAGCTACACGCGGACCAACACGGTCACGCTAGCAGACGAAAGTCTGCCATTAGCTGATTTTGGATTTTCATCAATCTTCCTCTCGTTCTCATCACGTATATAGGAACCGTTTAGATCCGTTTTCATCCCTGTAATACTGTGTTTGAGCGTGATGGTCCGTGTAGTTGCCGTGTGGCCACTGGCGTAGCCAGGGGGGGGGGGGGGGGCGATGGGGGCAGTCGCCCCCCCCCCCCCTAAGATTTGGACCGGGGATTTTGGGAAGCGGAAAAAAATGCGTGTATACTGTATGCATGCACATGAAGCGGGTCTCCTTTGCAACCTTTCATCAAATAAGATATTTTTTTTTGAATATTTCACTCAAAGTGTGCACCAGATCGTTGAATTTCAATTCAAAATATGCAAAATCTCTCGTGCTTGGGAGGGGGTATCCCCCTCCCAAACCCTCCCCCTCTGTGCCTCTTTCCCTAGCTAAGTACACTTTTTAGATTTACAAAAAAATTATGAATAATTCTGAGTGCACAAGACTTATATTCCGAAAACTGAAGGTTCCCTCATGTATAAGGGGAATTTCCCCCTTTTAATCGACCCTTTCCTCCTTCAGCCCCCCCCCCCCCATCATTTTTTTTTTGGGGGTGATTTCCCAAATGTTGCTTCCATCAAATATGCGTATACGAGATATCTCAATTTCAACCTTAAAAAGATAAAAGCTCCATCGGAAGGGAAGGGTGGAGATAACACTCGCCCACGCCTTCTCCCTGCTCGCCCCCCCCCCCCCCGCCATGCAAAGAAGTAGACTGTGGCTATACCCAGATCGCTTTATTTCAATTCTAAAAACGCAAAAGCTCCGCGAGTGGGAGGGGGAATCCCCCTTCCCCTAAGCTCTACCTCACTAGACTTTATACATACGCACAGATGGTGCACATTCGGAATAAGAGCTAAATTCCGTGATTTTAACACTTCGATGAAAAAGTATTGCACCAAAAATCTGCACCAGATCGCTGAATTTCAGGTCTGAAAACGTAAAATCACCTTCGCGTGGGAGGGGATATGCCCCTATCTACATGCTTTTTCTGTTTGATTGCTGAACAAACAACGTTCATGATATTCAGTGTAAGAATTAATACAAATTCAAATTATACCATTTTATAGGCAAATTGTTCAATAATAATCTACACTAAAATATACTGCAACCTTAAACAAGTGGGACTGTTTCAACTCGTTAAATCACGCAAAAACATGCATCAAATTGCAACATTTGCAACAACAAAATGCAAAAAGTTCTCACCGTGGGAGGGGGACCCCCCCCCCCTCCCACACCCTCCCCTACCCCCTCGCTCGCTCCACTCGCTCGGGTTAAGTCGCGTTCATGATATTCAGTGAAAAGAATTTATACAAGAAGCGTATCTAAATTATACCATTTTATAGGCAAATTGTTCAATAATAATCTACACTAAAATATACTGCTACCTTAAACAAGTGGGACTGTTTCACGTCGATAAAACGCGCAAAAACATGCTTCAAATTGCACCATTTGCAAAATCAAAATGCAAAAAGTTCTTACCGTGGGAGGGGGGACACCCCCCTCCCACACCATCCCCTCCCCCCTCGCTGGCTCCGCTCGCACGGGTTCAGTCGCGTTCATGATATTCAGTGAAAAGAATTAATACAAGAAGTGTATTTGAATTATAACATTTTATAGCAAAATTGGTCAATAATAATCTACACTAAAATATACTGCTACCTTAAACAAGTGGGACTGTTTCACGTCGATAAATCGCGCAAAAACATGCATCAAATTGCACCATTTGCAATATCAAAATGCAAAAAGTTCTTACCGTGGGAGGGAGACACCCCCCTCCCACACCCTACCCTCCCCCCTCGCTCGCTCCGCTCGCTCGGGTTCAGTCGCGTTCATAATATTCAGTGAACAGAATTAATACAAGAAGTGTATTTGAATTATACCATATTTTATAGGCAAATTGTTCAATAATAATCTACACTAAAATATACTGCTACCTTAAACAAGTGGGACTGTTTCACGTCGATAAAACGCGCTAAAACATACATCAAATTGCACCATTTGCAACATCAAAATGCAAAAAGTTCTTAGTGTGGGAGGGGGGACACCCCCCTACCCCCACGCTCGCTCCGCTCGCTCGGGTTCAGTCGCGTTCATAATATCCAGGAAAAAGAATTAATACAAGAAGTGTATCTAAATTATACCATTTTATAGGCAAATTTTTCAATAATAATCTACATCAAAATGCACTGCTACCATAAAACGAGCAAAAACATGCATCAAATTGCATCATTTGCAACATCAAAATGCAAAAAGTTCTTACTGTGGGAGGGGGGACACCCCCTCCCACAGTACTATATTGTTCAATGATAATCTACATCAAAATAAACTGCTACCATAAACAAGTGGGACTGTTTCACGTCGATAAGACGCGCAAAAACATGCATCAAATTGCACCATTTACAACATCCAAATGCAAAAAGTTCTTACCGTGGGAGGGGGGGGGGGGGGACATCCCCCCTCCCACACCCTCCCCCCCCCCCCCTCGCTCGCTCCGCTCGCTCGGGCTCGGTCGCTTCGCTCCCTCGCAGACTAACCGCCCCCCCCCCCCAAGATGAAATCCTGGCTACGCCGTTGCGTGTGGCTGCCGTGCAGGTCCGTGTAGCTGCCTTGATAATCCTTGACGGTCCTTGATGTGGAAAAAAAGGTCACTGATTGCCAAGAATACTTATGGCGCCTACACGTTCCAGACAGCCACACGGACCTTAACGGCAACTATACGGCAGCTACAAGGACCATCCATGATTGCTCTGCCAACACGACAGTACATGGATGACGCCGGATGTTTTTAACCTCCCAAACCTGCCACTGACGTCCACGAAGTTAGAGTACTCCGATACCAGCACAGACCAGCACATTATCACCAATACTTTGTTTTATGGATATAAATCACATAATACCGTTCTGAATGAATTAAAATACATTAAAATAATCGAAACGTGCACTCTCACATTCCCGTTGCGTAAAGTGAAAAAGATCATTTTGTTCTCTGTTTGAATTGCATGAGTAAAATTGACTTTGCACGTGATAATTAATGTCATAAACATGGAAACAAACGCGTTAATGACCAGATTGTGTGTCCAGGCAAGATATTAACAGGTGGTCGAGAAAACACCGTGTTTCGTGTTTCGTGTGTCAAGATTAAGAGTTTTATGAGTACATTTATAATTCGTGATGTATTATATTCGTATTACATATTTAGATAGGGTCTCATCCACGTCAAGCTCTGCTTTTGATGACGGTCCCCTGTATTGATTTCTCCTTTGTTCATAGATACAGTATGCCTTAATATGTTATTTTGATTCATAATATGTCACTACAGACTGATGTTGTTATGAAAATGATATTTCTTGTATTGATTTGTTATTGTATGTTAAAATCTCGTGTGCTTTTTTTTGCATACTCTGTATCATTTTGTTTTCATTTGTTATTGTATTTGGAGAAAGAAAATGCAGAAATAAACCAAACAAAACCAAACCAAAAGGCGGAAACATTTCATTCTTTCTTTAATATTCGTGGTCCAAATCCAGCTCGCAATATTCTCGTTGTATACACACAGATCCTTTCATTCATATTTACTAAATTCGAATCCTCGGTCTTTAGTTTGTAATCCCTATAGCCTTTACCCCTAAAAGTGCAGGTCACGATGGGTTTTCCAATCGTCTGATGATATGAACATGTATTGTGAATGAAATATTTCCACCCTTGGTTCACATTTTGACTTTGCCCTTTATGTTGTTGTGCCAGCTGAAATGAAAATAGCTTAAGTTATACCAATACCAATTCATAAGAAAGGTGAAGAGGACTCTTAGTTGGGAAAGTCTCGACCAATATCATTGTTGTCTTCCTTTAGTAAATTACAAGAAAGGTGGTATTAAAAGCTTTATCTAATTCTTAAATAAATGAGATGCTTTAACAGAATCTCAATTCGGGTTTCGCAAAAAAAAAAAATGCAACAACTCATGCCTATTTTTTACTGGTTTAGAAAAATGCGAAAGCCATACAAACAGCAAGTCGCATGCATTCAGTCTGTTTCAGAACGACTCCACAGCCTCTGACACGAGAAATCACGAAATTCTTTTGTACAAACATAATCAGTACAAGTGGTATTCATGGAAAGACCTTGAAAATGGTTCAAAAGTTATCTCAGTGGGAATTTGCTCCAGTGAATTATCATGACTGACATAAACTCGATTTGTTGTGGTGTCGAACATTGCAGGGCTCCCTCTTATGTCATCTTTTATTTACTGTATCCCTTTTCTAATGACTTCCGGAACTCATCCTTTCTGCTGTCTTTTTTCCTGTTCACAGATGACGCAAGTCTTTTTTTTAATTCTCACTCAAATTCTTATGCATATTATCCTTTTTCCTGAAATATGAACTGCAATTGGTATTTGAGTGGATTCAGGCCAATAAAATTATCTCTCAATTCGAATAAGACCAACTTTATGGTTTTAAGTAATAGATCATAAAGTCAATTCCAGGTTTAGTCTAAGTGAATGGATTGCAGTTAAAGCAGACAGACAGTCAGATTGAATGACAGTATTTCGATGCCTGAGCAAAATTGACGAAGAGGAATGATGCTAATATGAAACTGAATGACAAGAGAATGAAATTGGTCGCTAAAACCTATATCTACAACAAATAGCTGCAACATTGTAATTATGGTCATTGTTAATGTTTTCCGAGTTTTCCAGTTTTTATCGTTTTGTTGCATCGTTGATGCCATTGTGCGCAACGGCGTAGCCAGGATTTCATCTTAGGGGGGGGGGGGGCGGTTAGTCTGCGAGGGAGCGAAGCGACCGAGCCCGAGCGAGCGGAGCGAGCGAGGGGGAGGGGGAGGGTGTGGGAGGGGGGTGTCCCCCCTGCCACGGTAAGAACTTTTTGCATTTTGATGTTGTAAATGGTGCAATTTGATGCATGTTTTTGCGCGTTTTATCGACGTGAAACAGTCCCACTTGTTTAAGGTAGCAGTATATTTTGATGTAGATTATCATTGAACAGTTTGCCTAATAAATTGCTATCATTTAAATATGCTTCTTGTATTAATTCTTTTCACTGAATATCATGAACGCGACTGAACCCGAGAGAGCGGAGCGAGCGAAGGGAGAGGGGAGGGTGTGGGAGGGGGTGTCCCCCCTCCCACGGTAAGAACTTTTTGCATTTTGATGTTGCAAATGGTGCAATTTGATGCATGTTTTTGCGCGTTCAATCGACGTCAAACAGTCCCACTTGTTTAAGGTAGCAGTTTATTTTGATGTAGATTATTATTGAACAATTTGCCTATAAAATGGTATAAGTTAAATACACTTCTTGTATTGATTCTTTTCACTGAATATCATGAACGCGACTGAACCCGAGCGAGCGGAGCGAGCGAAGGGGGAGGGGAGGGTGTGGGAGGGGGGTGTCCCCCTCCCACAGTGACAAATTTTTGCATTTTGATGCTGCAAATGGTGCAATTTGATGCATGTTTTTGCGTGTTTTAACGAGTTGAAACAGTCCCACTTGTTTAAGGTTGCAGTATATTTTGATGTAGATTATCATTGAACAATTTGCCTATAATATGGTACAATTTAAATACACTTCTTGTATTACTTCTTTTCACTGAATGTCATGAACGCGACTGAACCCGAGCGAGCGGAGCGAGCGAGGGGGAGGGGAGGGTGTGGGAGGGGGTGTCCCCCTCCCACGGTAAGAACTTTTTGCATTTTGATGTTGCAAATGGTGCAATTTGATGCATGTTTTTGCGCGTTTTATCGACGTGAAACAGTCCCACTTGTTTAAGGTAGCAGTATATTTTGATGTAGATTATCATTGAACAATTTACCTATATAATGGTATAATTTAAATACACTTCTTGTATTAATTCTTTTCACTGAATATCATGAACGCGACTGAACCCGGGCGAGCGGAGCGAGCGAGGGGGGAGGGGAGGGGGTGTCCCCCCTCCCACGGTGAGAACTTTTTGCACTTTGATGTTGCTAATGGTGCAATTTGATGCATGTTTTTGCGCGTTTTATCAACGTGAAACAGTCCCACTTGTTTAAGGTAGCAGTATATTTTGATGTAGATTATCATTGAACAATTTGCCTATAAAATGCTATCATTTAAATACGCTTCTTGTATTAATTCTTTTCACTGAATATCATAAACGCGACTGAACCCGAGAGAGCGGAGAGAGCGAAGGGGGAGGAGAGGGTGTGGGAGGGGGTGTCCCCCCTCCCACGGTGAGAACTTTTTGCATTTTGATGTTGCAAATGGTGCAATTTGATGCATGTTTTTGCGTGTTTTAACGAGTTGAAACAGTCCCACTTGTTTAAAGTTGCAGTATATTTTAGTGTAGATTTTTATTGAACAATTTGCCTATAAAATGGTATCATTTAGATAATCGTCTTGTATTAATTCTTACACTGAATATCTTGAACGCTGTCTGTTCAGCAGTCAAACAGAAAAAGCATGCACAAGAGGGTGTAGATAGGGGCATATCCCCTCCCACACGAAGGTGATTTTGCGTTTTCAGACCTGAAATTCAGCGATCTGTTGCAAATTTTTGGTGCAATACTTTTTCATCGAAGTGATAAAATCACGGGATTTAGCTCTTATTCCGAATGTGCACCATCTGTGTGTATGTAGAAAGTGTAGTGAGGTAGAGCTTAGGGGAAGGGGGAATCCTCCCGCTCGCGGAGCTTTTGCGTTTTTAGAATTGAAATAAAGCGATCTGGGTATAGCCACAGTCTACTTCTATGCATGGCGGAAGGGGGGGGGGGCGGGTAGGGAGAAGGCGTGGGCGAGTGTTATCCCCACCCTTCCCCACCCTTGGAGCTTTTGCCTTTTTAAGGTTGAAATTGAGATATCTCGTCTACGCACATTTGATGGAATCAACGTTTGGAAAATCACACACACACACACACACACACACACACACAAACTGATGGGGGAGGGGGAGGGGGGACTGAGGGAGGAAAGGGTCGATTAAAAGGGGAAATTCCCCTTATACATGAGGGAACCTTGAGTTTTCGGAATATAAGTGATAAGTCTTGTGCACTCAGAATTATTCATAATTTTTTTGTAAATCTAAAAAGTGTACTAAGCTGGGGAAAGAGGCACAGAGGGGGAGGGTTTGGGAGGGGGTATCCCCCTCCCAAGCACGAGAGATTTTGCATATTTTGAATTGAAATTCAACGATCTGGTGCACACTTTGAGTGAAATATTCAAAAAAAATGTCTTATTTGATGAAAGGTTGCAAAGGAGACCCGCTTCATGTGCATGCATACAGTATACACGCATTTTTTTTCCGCCTCCCAAATCCCCGGTCCAAATCTTGGGGGGGGGGGGGGGGGGCGATCGCCCCCATCGCCCCCCCCCCCTGGCTACGCCAGTGATTGTGCGACTAGGCAAAATAAGCTAACGTGGTAATCTGCTATAAGGTCTTAGAACCCTATACTGATCCTCAAGTTGATACAATTTTGAACTATTTTGATCATCATCGTATTATCATACTTTTCATCTGGGTCTAGATTTTACTGTTGTAGGATATAAATAAAACTAGATATATCGCTACGGCGACTGATATGCCTCCGCCATAATGCATGGTTCTCCTAATAGGTCTATTTCTAATCGTCTGATGATATGAACATGTATTGTGAATGAAATATTTCCACCCTTGGTCCGTCAATGTCTTGACAATGTGTGATGACAGTTTCACACAATTGGCAAAATATTAAAATGACAGGTTTGACACAAAATGTGCTGAATGTTTACTTTCCTAGAACTAGGTTCAATTGGATGAATGATTAAAATGTCAGAGTGCAGGTATTTGGGGAACTGATGATTTTTACTTGACTTTTGACACTTTTATAAGTTTATGCATTGAGTAATTTTCAAGGTATTGAGAAAAGGGATAATTTCAGTATCAAATGGGAAAATAGCATTATCTAAACCTGGCCTTTGACCTCTGACCTCACAGTTCCAAAGAGAATCACTGTTAGGTTGAACATGCATAGATATGTAAGTTTCATGATGATACCTTGAGTTACTTTTAAGATATGGAGGAAAAAGTGCAATTCAGCACTTTCAATTGACCTTTGACCTTTTGACCTTTGACCTTTTGGCAAGAAACTTCCCACAGAATATATATTGGGTAATACATGTATACATCAAGTTTAAAAAAAAACTTCAGGTATTGCATAAATATAAGGAAAGTAGTGATACTTTGAGGAGTTGACCTTGACCTTTGACCCCCTGACCTTTGAACCATGACCCCCAACTTCCCTAGATAATCACTGCCCATTGGAACAAGCATATATACTAAGTTCCATGAAGATACCTTGAACCATTTGCGAGATATGGAGAAAAACATGAATTTTCAACATTTTTTTTACAAAATAACCTGTGACCTTTGACCTTTGACCCCGTGACCCTAAAAATCCAAACAAAGTATTATCCCCCAGGATATACCCTCATACCAAGTTTGATGTAAAACCAAAAACAAAACGGGACGGACGTACGTACGGACGTACGGACGGACGGACGGACGGACGGACGGACGGACGGACGACCCGAATGCCTCCGGCCACTTCGTTGGCGGAGGCATTAAAAAAAAAAAAATGCCATGCACCTTTTTCGAGGTACCAGCACTATTTATTTTCTTCCGGGCTGCGCCCCTCGGAAACTAGTGTCAGCCAGTCATCTCAGAATCCGTAATTTCAACTCAAGCCGCTCAGTACATAGTATATTTGACTTATACGCACGTATGCAGATGGTTTTTCATGATTTTTTTTTTTTTTTTTTACTCAGGGAATCTGCTAATTGTACGAACTCTAATATATTTTTTTTTGCAAGTTCCGTCCATATTCCTTTTTACCTAGTGCTAGTCCAACTCAATTGATTTCATGAAGATCAAAATATTTGTACATTATGTGTATCTATTATGTGCATGTACTAGTATGTGTACGTGTGCATATACTATTATTTGTATTTCAATCTACTTCATGCCATTTCATCTCCTTGTATAAATCGTTATTATGCAATAATGTTTTTGCAATAATTTTGTATTATTTGGATATGGAAATAAATGAAACGAAATGAAATATCCCAGTCATATGCCATTTGAATCCCACATGCTCTACTGCTGATATTGCTTACCTACACAATGCCTCCCTAAAGCTGGATCCAGAAATATTGTTATATATATATATATATATATATATATATATATATATATAAACAGTCAAAATCGTCTTAGCGGCCACCTGTCTATAGCGGCCACTGAAAAATCCCCCGAGAGAAAAGCCATGTGAAAGGCCCTCTGTATAGCGGCCACCTGTCTGACGCGGCCAGCGGCCACAATTTTTTTTTTCCCGCGGTAGATTTTAGCCTGGTAATAGCGGTCACAGACGGCTTGTGCCGAAAGGGTGGGTTGGGTTAGTGTATTTATTTTCTGCCGTCTCTGTCTCTATAATTGTCGTAATTATTTTCACTATTGCCTTGATCATCATTATTTTTTTGTATATAATATCCATGTTCTGTATTTTGTCCGATTTGTCCTAAGTCTTGATAAAGGGCAGAGCCCGAAAGCTCGAAGTAAAATCAAATTGTGAGGATTCAAAAGCAAGGTCTACCGCCTCTTCTTTACTCTCGTTACACACACTACTAAAAGATGCGACGGCCCAGGGGTTTAGCAGTTGAAGATACACGACTCACACTCTATATATTGTACATATAGGGCTGCACACTGGCGCCGGTCCGACGGTCAAAGACCGGTAAAAATCACTGTCGGACCGTTAACTTTTCAGGAAATCCACAAGTTACCAGTCCGACATGACCGGTAAAAAAAAAAAAAAGCATTGGCGGGGTCAGTAGAAAGAAAAAGAGCAGTCCCGATCAGGAAGAAACAGAATGCAAGATATCGCACTGTTCAACAAGTTTTGCGCAACTTTTCGTTTATGTCTACTGGTGCAATTAGTACCGTAAACATTAGTTTTGAGCACTAGCAGTCGACCAGTTATTCGCGCTCGCTTGCGCATTGGCGCTGCTCACGCACTGCCATGCAATGCAATACATGCAAGGCATGTACAGTGTAACTGCTTTTCGTTTGCGTGCGATCGGCGGTCATGCCAGACAAGAGGCACTGATAGAAGCGCACGCATTTCTGGGTCATTTTACTCAAGATTTTTTAACGCAAGATCGATCCGATCCCGGCTTCGCAGCAGCGTGGCAGTTGACATGTTAGAACTAACTTACTTGTGTCGATTTTTAGAAAAAGTAAAAACATATTCGATATTCAGCGATACAGTAAATGGATCTGATTGCGTTCATTTTCATTTTACACAGTCATGTCACAAATGAATATTTTAATTCGTTCAGAATGGTTTCATAATGAAGATAGGCGCAAAAAGGCTCACGAAATCGGCCCTCCTGTGTATTTTTTAAGAACGCATGCACAAAATGTGAAGAGATAATACACGGGAGAAAAAAAAAACATGAAATCATTGCAGTCTCGCTTACATATTTGAGGTAGAAATCGTCCCAAAAAGGATCATGAATTCGGCCGGCCGCCTCGTACACCTGTCAAAAGCTCATGTACGAAATGCGAAGATATCATAGAGGAGAAAAAGAAAATAAAGGGCACATTTGATAAGTGCATCATAAAAGATTACAGCCGAATGACAATTCATGAAATCAACGCAGTCCCGTTGAAATTTGAGGAAACAATAGGCGCAAAAAGGATCTTGAATTCAGTCCTGCATGCCGTGTTGGTTATCAAAAACGCATGCACAAATGCGAAGAGATTAATAGGGAGAAAATAAAAAAACACGTTTTTACCCTTCTGGTGCGTGCATTACAAAATATTACATCCAAAGTAATTCATGAAATCGCCACAATCCCGCTGATATTTGAGGTAGAAATAGGCGCAAAAAGGATCGTGAATTCGGCCGTGTCATATACCTTTTAAGAACGCATGTACGAAATGGGAAGAGATTAGAGGGAGAAAAATAAAGGACATATTTTCACCCCTTTTGGCGCTTGCATCATATAGATTACAGTCGAATAGTAATTCATGAAAATTTCGCAATCCCATTGAAATTTGAGTAAACAATAACAGGCGCAAAAAGAATCTCGAATTCGGCCCTTCATGCAGTGTATAATTTTGAAAACGCATGCACAAATGTGAAGAGATTATCGGGAGAAAAATAAAGGACGCATTTTCAACCCTTCTGGTGCATGTATCACAAAAGATTGCAGCCGAAATAATTAATAACATGTCGAAATCCCGCTTATATTTGATGTAGAAATAGGCGCTATAAAATGATCATGAATTCGGCCGTGTCGTATTTGCATGTACGAAATGCGAAGAGATTATTGGGAGAAAAATACCGGACACATTTTCAACCCCTTTTGGCCCGTGAATCATAAAGATTACAGCCGAATAATAATTCATAAAATCACCGCAATCCCGTTGAAGTTTGAGGAAACAATAGGCGCAAAAAGAATCATGATTTTTGGCCGTGTCGTATATCATTTAAGAACGCATTTACGAAATGCGAAGAGTGCATCGGGGAAAAAATAAAGGACACATTTTCAACCCCTTTTGGCGCGTGTATCATAAAAGATTACAGCCGAAGTAATTCATGAAATTATCGTATCCCGCTGATATTAGAGGTAGAAATAGGCGCAAAAAGGATTGTGAATTCGGCCGTGTCGTATACCTTTCAAGAACGCATGTACGAAATGCGAAGAGATTATAGGGAGAAAAATAAAGAACGCATTTTTAACCATTCTAGCTGGTGCGTGCATCACGAAAGATTACATCCGAAGTAATTCATGAAATCGCCACAATTCCGCTGATATTTGAGGTAGAAATAGGCGCAAAAAGGATCGTGAATTCGGCCGTGTGGAAAATCTTTTAAGAACGCACTTACGAAATTCGAAGAGTTTAGCGTGGAAAAATAAAGGACACATTTTCAACCCCTTTTGGCGCGTATATCATAAAAGATTACACCAGAAGTAATTTATGAAATCGTCACAATCCCGCTGATATTTAAGGTAGAAATGAGTGCAAAAAGTATCATGAATGCGGCCGTGTGGTACATCTTTTAAGAACGCACTTACGAAATTCGAAGAGTTTATCGGGAAAAAATAAAGGACACATTTTCAACCCCTTTTGGCGCGTATATCATAAAAGATTACACCAGAAGTAATTTATGAAATCGTCACAATCCCGCTAACATTTGAGGTAGAAATGGGCGCAAAAAGGATTGCGAATTCGGCCCAGCATGTCGTGTACCTTTCAAGAACGCATGCACAAATGCGAAGAGATTATCGGGAGAAAAATAAAGAACCCCTTGTTGCGCGTGCATCGGAAAACATCACAGCTAAAATAATTCATTAAATCGTCGCAATGCAACTGACCACCAAGCGCAGGTTACGCAGCCAGTTCGTGCGCCGATGTTTAGAAAAAGTCACAAACGCATTTAATACAATCTGATTTTGTTCATTATCATTTTACCCTGTAATTCACAAACATTCTATTTTTCCTATATTTTTTTTAACTTTCTTGTGCAATAAATAGTGCAAGTTTTAAAAAGAAAATATTCATCTGCAAAATGTACATGGGGGGGGGGGTACGTCCATAAAAAGCAAGAAAATAAGTTTGCAATTTATCTAATGATTTTTGACCGGTAAATTTTCTGTTCGGACAAGTAAAAAATGGTAAAACGGGGCATTTACCGGTCCGACAGAGACAGGTCGGACCGGCAGAAAAAATGGGTTAGTGTGCAGCCCTGATATATATATATATATATATATATATATATATACACTCACAGTATGTCCACATCGAAAATCCAATTGCTGCCCTTGATGTTTATGTTTGCATGACAAAAAAGAAATACACAATTAATTGTGTATCATGAAATGCATATATGCATTTGTAAAACATATATTCGCGTACTCAGCCGAATACACACTGTATATAAAGTTTAAATTGTTTGATCGATTCAAAAGGAAGCTGCACCGGTTTTTTTTTATTGGACTTTACCCTTATTATTATCATTTTTTTTTTGTAGCTTCAGCATGGATGTGGATATTTCCAACGAGTGTGCAGCAGTAACCTGATTGTGGTAACTCATACTGGGCGTGGCCTGCCTTTGCAATGTTTGCACAATAGTCATACGATAATGATTGGTTCAGTTCAATTCAATTCAATTCATTTATTTTCATTCTTCTTCTTTTTTCTTTTTCAACAAAAACATAACACAAGATAAATCAGGTTTTACATCATAAACAAAGAACATTTGTCTTAATTAATAAATGGTATCAATAAACATAGGAGCGCATACTGGCAAAAAAAAAATAATACAAAGTCATGCTTCAGTTGAAAAAAAAAGGAAGAAAGAATAGAGAGGTCCACTAAAAAGCAAAGCTTGTAGATTGTGAACCACTCATAAAACCTATAAATTACTTATTTACAAACACTTGTGACGAATATAATATACGACAGGACGGGACAAAACAGAAGAAACGCAACAACATGACACAACTTGCCAGAATAGATGAAAAATATGGAAGGAAAGAAAGAAGAAAAGAGAGAATGAGAGAATACCTACACGCTGAATAAGGGAAATGGAACAGAGGATGGTAGAGAATGTGCTTCATAGAGTTGGTGCTGCATGCAGCTGAGCAAGGATTGTAATGGCTACTTCTTTACGTAATAATAAATTCAGTGTTTGAATGATTGGTGGGTGGATGATGAACTCTGAGGTTAACAAAAACTATAGCTGTTAATGAAAAAAAAAACATGTCAGGGAGGATTTAATAAAAAAAGTTTCAACTTGCGCTTAAAAGAATACAAAGATGGGGAATTTTTTATTTCACAGCTCAGTGAGTTCCAAAATCTAGGACCAGTGTATATAAATGTATTCTGAGCCAATAAAGTTCTCAGGAGGGGTAAATGAAACTCATTAGATTGTCTAGTGGGATAATCATGAAAAGACTGGTTCCGTGGGAACATTGAATTAAAAATACTGGGAAGTGCATTTACATTGTAGTTAAACATAAACTGACAAAGTTGAAAAAAATACAAATCTTTAATTTTCAAAATCTCATGTTTAATAAATAATGGCTCTGTATGGGAACGTGGCGGGACGCCACAAATAATACGAATAACCTTTTTTTGTAACAAAAGTAATTTATCTAGTAAGTTTTGATGGGCACTACCCCACGCTAGGAGTCCGTAATAAAGATAAGGTAAAATTAGAGAAAAATACAACGTCAACAAAGAGGACAATGGAATATGAAACTTGAGTCTATTAATAATACCAATATTGCGTGAAATTATTGTACTAATGTTAGTAATATGCGGCCTCCACGAAAGTTTATCATCCACTGTGATACCAAGGAATTTTATATGAGGAACTCGTTCTAACAAAGTGTTATCAAGAACAATACCTGTGTCTAAATCTTCTAAAGAAATACTAAAAAACATATACTATTAAGAGATAATTTATTAGCTCTTATCCACTGAGTTACTTTTTTCAATTCGGAATTAACTATGCGTACAAGAGTATCTGGATTTTGGTGAGAAAAGAAAATATTTGAATCGTCAGCAAAAAGTATAAATGAGAGTATGTCAGATGATCTACAAAAGTCATTAATATAAATGATAAAAAGTAAAGGTCCTAATAAACTACCCTGTGGGACGCCACATTTAATGAATTCTAAACTCGAGCTGTACTCGTTCAGAGATACATATTGTTTTCGGTTTTGTAGGTAACTCCTGAACCACTCCAAGGCCTTCCCGCGTATTCCATAATGAGACAGTTTATAAAGTAATATTTCATGATTAATTGTATCGAAGGCCTTGGAGAAGTCCAGGAAGATACCAATAAGATGAGAATGATTATCAATAGTGTGCGCAGCGTGGTCAATAAACTTTAAAAGAGCATGAATGGTGCTATGTTTCTGACGGAACCCAAATTGAGAATTTGTAAAAACATTATGCAAATTCAAAAAATTAATTGTTCTTGTAAATATCAATTTTTCCAATATTTTAGATAAAGATGAAAGCAAAGAAATAGGTCTATAATTACATACATCAGAATCATCTCCTTTTTTAAATAAAGGGAAAACCTTAGCTATTTTCATAAAATCGGGAAAAACACCACTTGATAAGGATTTATTGAAAATATATGAAAGTGGGTCAGCAATTGAAGATATAATCCCCTTTAAAATAAAATTACTGATGTCGTCATAACCGGCACTTCGCTTGTTATTCATTGCGGTAACAATATCTATTATTTCATATTTTGTTGTTGGAACAAAAAAAAAAAATAGAACTGGAATTGGATTGACCTAAAAATTCAGAAAAATGTATATTTGACTGCGGTATTTTTTCTGCCAAATTCTCTCCAATCATTGAAAAATAAGAGTTAAAAATATTGACTATATCATTAGGATCTTCAAAAACTTTATTATCATGTCTTATTTTTATAATTTCTGATTTCTTTTTTGATATATTCATAGCCTGCTTCAACACCTTCCATGTATTTTTCATATCATGTTTATATTTTTCTAACTGAATCATATAATATTTTCTCTTTTCCAACCGTATAATCTTCGTTAAAATATTTTTATACGAAGTGTATTTATATTTTAACTTCTCAGTTTTTTTCATTTTGAATTTATAATATAACCTATTTTTCCTATTTATTGAACGAAGAAAAGATTTTGTAATCCATGGTAATTTGGGGGACGTTTTATAATTAACTGACTTTTCTTTTAATCTGGGAATATATTCATCTAAATGTCTATTAATTATCCCTGAAAAATTCTCAAACGATACATTTATATCATCATTATCATAAACACTAGACCAATCAGCCCTGTCTAGGTTAGCACCAAGACTAGCCAAATTTTCTGGTGTAGCTCTACGTCTGGATGAAAAAGAATGAAACTTATCAACACAATGTTTAAGGTCAAAACATGCTATAATGGGGAAATGATCAGTAATATCAGATAAAATTATGGAAGAATTTAAAATCTGCACGGAATTAGTAAAAAATATTATCAAGGAGGGTGGCGGAATGATTTGTAACACGAGTTGGCTTCGAAATTAATGGCAAAAAAGAAGCTGACAAAAACATTTCAAGAAATTCTTGAGATGTATTATCATCATTCTTAACAAAATCAATGTTAAAATCACCCATTATGAAAATATTTTTATTAATAAAATGGGTTTTTTTTAATAAGTTTGATATACAATCCAGAAAATCTTTAGGACTTGAACTTGGGGGTCTATAAACAATACCAATCATAATGTTTTTACTTTGCGGAATGATTATTTCCACAAACAGGGACTCTAAAATATCATTCATGATATTGAATTCATCACAAACACCATATTCAAATTTTTGAGATAAATATAACGCAACTCCACCACCCGACCTGGTTAATATCTCGATTACCTTTGTCGCTGTGCCTGTATAGGACACACTTGCTCTTCCAAAGGATCCAGAAAGAAAAAAAGAGAACAAAATGTGATAATGGAATTTGCGGCAGAGTAGTGTTGTTATATTAACAAACAACAGAGGATTCAATGCGAACAAGAATAGCTGGGGAATAGAGGCCGTGATGCTGACAAAATTTCTGCGCTTACCACGATTTATCAAACTGCTGGCATTATTATAGCATCTGGGATCAGCGTCGTCAGAGTAATGAAAAGACACCTCATCCCCAATAATCATCATGAAAAGCTTGTGACTACTCTATTTCTTCACTGCGTGTTACGTTAATTCGAACTGGAATAAATTTTTGTTGAAGGTTCCTTCTCTAAATTTCCTGACACCATCTTTTCACTTAAATCCAGTAAAAACTTGGACGTTCAGCGAATAAAAGTATGACAAATAACATAAACTCAACTCAAGTTCTTCAAAAATTGACACATGTTGTCTCTTGGGAAGAACTTCGAAAAAAATTTTGGGACCTCTCCGTGCAGGAAAGGAATTTTGCTCTGAAGGAGCTGGAAACTACAGATGATCGAAAGCAAAAACTATGCGTACGAGTGGAGATCGAAGACCGAAGAATCTACTGCATGGTATATGAGGACATATCTCCCAGTCATAGCAAGTGGTTTTGGTGTAAGATCGGCCAATCCACAACTGAATTGAATAAAGGAACGAGAGAGAAACAAGTAATTCGCAAAATCAAGAAGGAACCGGTTCATCAGTTAATCTTGCAACTTTCTGTGACAGAAACAAAGAAATTAGCACGAGTCGAATCATTAGTGCGAGAGAAATTAGGATGTAAAGTTGACAAAGATTTTGCAAAGGACGTAATGAAACTTAAATTTCATACTGAATGGATTCTGACAACTCGTGACTATATGAAGAACGTCTGTAAAGCGTACAATGACAGGAAAAAACAACCCAACAAGGCCACTACTGATCTAGTGCTTGCACCTGAAGGTAGTGTAGAGAGTTTCAAAGAATACATGCTACGCAAAACGAAAACATCAGAGGAGAATGCTCATTTGCTTCCAGAAGCGATAAAAAAGAAATATGGTCTACCGAATGGAGTTGCTATACATCTGAGAAAAGAAATGCTCCGGGCGCAACAAAATACTGACTAAGAAAAAAAAATCGGATCAAGAGAGAATTGGCGTAGGACCTATGGTGAGTCACCGAATGGACAGACTGATGGAGGGAAGGAGGCAGCATGGGTGCTGCGTGACCTATATTAACGCTGGTATCGTCATCATTATCAGCTTTATTATGTTTTTATAGTTCAAGTTGCATGAAGGGAAAATAATACGTGATCTACCTCAATGGCGTAGCGAAAGGGGGGAGGCGATGGGGGCGGTCGCCCCCCCCCCCCCCCCCCAAGATTTGGACCGGGGACTTGGGAGGCGGAAGAAAAAAATGCGCGTATACTGCAATGTATGTACATGAAGCGGGTCTCCCTTTCAACCTTTTATCATGTAAGATCATAATATCATTTTTCCAATATTTCACTCAAAGTGTGCACCAGATCGAATAATTCTGAGTGCACAAGACTTATCACTTCCGAAAACTCAAAGTTCCCTCATGTTCAAAGGGGAATATCCCCTTTTAATCAGTCATTTCTTCGCTCAGTTCCCCCAGATCTATACATTTTTTTTTTATTTCTCAGATATTCCATCAAATATTCGTATAGGAGATATCTCAATTTCAACTTTAAAACGGCAAAAGCTCCATTGTACGGGAAGGGTGTTGATAACACTCGCCCACCTGCTCGCCCGCCCCTCCCTCCCCCTGCATACAAGTAGACTGTGGCTATACACTCTGAACATAAACAGTTTTCCAAATATGCCACAAAATGTATCCACCAAAACGTAAACTGCGATCAGAAACTACAGAATCTCCTTGCACAGACTTGCTGCACTTCGCAGATTGACAAATTTCCAGATATTCCAACAAAAGTGATTGTAGAATTTCAGTTCTAAAACTGACAAAAAAAAAAAACAACTCCCTAAAATATGGGAGAGGTATCTTGCCACCCTCCCATTGCTTGATCACCTCTATATAGACTTAGTACACTTTGGGGAATGACAATTTTCGAATTTTCCACAAAGAGTGTGCTCAGGATCGCTTTATTTAAATTCTAAAAACGCAAAAACTCCATCGAGAGGGAGGCTGCAAAGATGTATGATACAAATGAAGGGGTCGGTGCAATATAGTGCTAAACCCACACATTTGTCAAAATTGGGTTACATGCATTTTCATAATCCTTATCCTTCACTCTAACCTCCGTGAAAATATCATATTTGAATTCAACCAATAAGATGGTAAAAATGCATGTATTCATGTTTTATTAATGTACAATGTATGGACTTTCCAAACATCCAACAGCGATTATCTCAAAATGACTATTGTGTGGGTTAGCACTATATTGCACCGACCCCTTTAATGTAATTTGTGTGGAAATTTTGATAAAATGAAATGAAAATGAAATGAAATTGAGTTTATACTGCAGGAGGACCTCACGCAGAACGCTATATACGTCAGGAGCGGGATGGTGGTTCAAATGTTAAAATCATGGAGAAGTGTGTCTGCAAAATTTGGACGCATTGGACATATTCCGAATAACTGAATGATTGTGATTTTGCTGTATATAATAGCAGCGCCGGAGTTTCAGCATGGTGAATGAGCTGACCGTGCAAAATGATGGATCTGCTTTCATCAAGTTAAGGCCCGGTCATACTGCCCAAAAGTCGCGTAAACGCATGAATCACGCAAGAAATTTGGTTGTGCGTGCTTGTCCGTCGAGAATTATCGCTGATTTACGCGATGAAAATCACCGATGAATTGGGCAAGAACTACGGAAAGATCACGCAAAAATCACTAACAAACCACGCACCTTCAGCGCATAGGCGCGCAAAGGCCCCAAATAGGGCGAATTCGTGGTTGTGCGCGACGACTGAGGTCCAGTGAAAACCACGCATAATCTGCGCATTATCACTAATGAACTGCGTATGAATCGGGCATAATTCACGCATGATTCGCGCATGCACGCGAAAGCGGTAACATTTTCGGGAACGAGCACTGATATTCCACGCATATTTCGCGCATTGTTCGCGTAAGAACTACGCAAACTACTAAAAAATTACGTAAAACAGGGCAATACTGCGTAAACTTTTAAGCGAAGCCGAGTTTTGAGCTGCTAAAAACCGGGACAACTACGAAGGTTCCAGGTCATACAAACTCATGAAAATGCGCAAATCGCGCATGTATCAAGGCTCGAATTTCTTACGTGATTCTTGCGTTTACGCGACTTTTGTGCAGTGTGACCGGGCCCTTAAGGACATCCAACGTGGCTGTCTCGAGAGGCTTGTTTAGGTTGGAACTCGGGTGCTGGTGACCTTGCGTGCAACGCTCTGATGGGACCAGCTAGCCTGAGATAGAGTTGGGAACCTGCCGCTGTTTCGACCGGCGAGAGACGCGACTCGCTTGGTAGGCAGACGTGCAGGGCAATTTCAAAAGGGATAAGCCCTCTAAACATCAGGTCATTCATGAGGGCATCTTGAGTCTTCTTATAACAGCCAGTGGAGCAAGTTCATGAGCGATATCAAGATCATCGTGTAGCCATCGTGTTTCCTTTGTGTGGTAACTTCTTGATGAAGATTCAAAACTTCGTGTAGTCTGCGTTTCGGGTACCACCGTGTGACCTTCTGTAAGTATGTACTTGCTTCGGCTGTTGATTGGCTTTTGACCAAGTAAGGGGCCAACCCGGGGGCCAACTTTGCATGAAATTGAAAATTCCATAATCGTATGGCATCTCGTGTCAATTTCGGAACAGTGTGACGCCACGCCAGTATGATGTCGACATAACAACGTTCCTGTCCAAAACTTTTGACGTGCATAAAACATGATAGACCTTGATAGATACGAGGTTATTATCTGTGTACTGTTTTTGATATCATCCATAATGGAACTAAATCATGATATGACAGTGATTATGAAGAATATACATTATGTATCTAACTACAGTATCTGAAATAGTTAGATCATGATAATGAATTGCACTGTTATCGGATACAATGTTTGCATGAATGAAATGCACTGTTTTATCAGCCTATGAATACGTATGAGTAAGTGTATGGCTTCTATATCTTAATGTTATCAAGAGATTATCAAAGCAGAGGGGTGAAGATGTGCCATGAAAAATCTTAATCAGTTGTCTCCCTCTGTACAAATGTATTTGTTAGCTCGCAACTGCTGATCTATATTTTAGCAAATGTCGGAAAAAGGAACCAGTGGGCACGTGGTGGGAATTGAGACTGTCATCTAGGGTCTACTGCTTTCCGGGCAAGGACACCACCACCGGGTTATCCCTGGTTCCGGCAGTGACACGATGAACTTGGAACACATGCCAAGGCTCTGAAATTCCGACGTTGTTATAGTAGCCCAAGGCGGACAAGGCATGAAATCAAGATATTATTAAAGTGACAATTCAAAGAAAACAACCATTTGGTACAAATCTAAATGCTGTGTCTATGCTAGAATCTTGGAAAGGACAAAAAATAAAAATGTAAGACTTTTGCTCATTCCACAAGAGGGAATGGAACAAGAGCAAAGAGAAAATTCATACGATGTCTGCGGTAATGCAAGGACTTCGGATGAATTCGGGAAAATTCAGCGAAGTTTTTACTGACGTCATAAAATGGACCAATCTAACAGCAGCAGACGACGTGTCACAGCTAAAAAAACAAATCAAATGGATTTATTGCTACAGAAGAAGCGGTTAAATTACCTCAAATTACGCGAACTGATTCTTCGAAAGAAAAGGTGGCACAGAACGCTACTATACCAGTGCCCAGCTTAGAAACCATCACTAGAAAGGCATATTTAATATTTTAGAATGCAAGGGCCATCGCATTTTCGAGTTCGAAAAGCCCGTCTAACAATGCTGAACAATGTGAATGAACAGCAAACCACCCGAAGCGGCAGTGCGACTGCATGCATAACTCAAACAGTAGCAAGGCCAAGCGAATACCGACAGTGACTTTTGGCGAAGTGTTCGGGGCGGGCAAGTGCCTGAGAGACGTGGAATTTTTACCTTCTATTTGAAAGATTGTTGTTACTGTTGATGTTTTTACAGCAGATCATTCAAATGACACGGAAAAGCGTTAGATTCACTTTGCATTGGTATGGCATTTATCCCGGCTAAATACCAATAAAACGCTCACCAAGGAAAACAGTTACACCTTCGAACCTGTGCATTGTCTATAGGACGTAGTCTTCTTTTGCTAGCTAATTCCACTCAGTAACGTCACAAATATCAGGAGTGTTCGGCGAGTTTCGGTAGGTTTTCGAAATAGAAAGGAGAATGGTATTCTCCTTGCTTTATGATGCACAAATCGTTTCCGTGAGGTCGGGAATTGTAATATGGGGCTGGCTTAAACTCTATTTGCAATTTTATGAAATATTATTCATCAGTGTTCATGTTGAATATCTTTGGATGGGTAGTTTAAAGCAGAGGGGAGAAGATATGCTATGAAGGATTTGAATAAGTTGTCTTCGTCTGTACAAATTATTTGTAAAATCACAACTGCTGATCATATTTTAACAAACACTCTGTACTTAGGTAACTGAACCATCTCGTTCGCAAGAGTCTATGCACAAACGATAACCCATCCCCCCCCCCCCCACGTGTGAAAACAGAACAAAACAAAGAGAAAAGGGCACTTTCATGAGTTATGTCTCCTTGTGTTGTATGAGATTTTCCTACCGGGAAAAAAGAAGGGAAGATTAATCAACCCCAAACTGAGGATTTATATTTCTTCAGGTGTAGGTACAACATCGAAGAAGACGTCCTAGAATATTGCCTGTCAAGGAGAGGACAAACCATGCTTTATAAGAGCACAGGCTTCAAGAGTGCGAAATATGCGCTCTCTTTGTTTTATAACAAAACTCTACAGATTTTATCTGTTTTCTTATTATTGTATGTTCCATGCTAACACCAATCAGTGCTCATGCTGGTTGGCAAGCTACTTTCTGTCTTTCTCGTAATTGGGAGGAGGGATGCAAAATTGTATATGCTTCAAATATGAAAGAATATTGTATTAACAATGGGCTGTAATGATGTTCGACTTACAATTGAACATTCAATTTCGTGTATTCAATTTCGTAATACACATTTATACAAACGAGAGTTATTTTATCCATTTAATCATGAATGTGACTTCTACGTTTTATGTTTAATTTCATCCTCATGACCATCATTTTTTTAATCTAAAGTCTTTCATTTTTTTATTCATGTTCCTTATTCCACATTTCATACAAGTTTTATATTCCATTTGATTTTGAAAAAGAATTGTTTTTTAACACAAAGGTCAGTTTGAAACAAAATTGCACAAAATGTATAAAGACGTATAATTGATGTAAACGAGGAACCTATAAAAAGCAAAGCTTGAAGGATGTGGGCTCAATGTCAAAAGTGACGTAACATGCAAAAACACAAGATGTCGAGAATATTATAAAGTTTACGGAATGTACAAAATATTGTATGATGTTTATGATTAAACTTAAAGTATCAATGCTAAGAAAAGTAGCAAGTTGATCAAACTAATGAAGTCATCCGAGCGAGGCATCGTTTTGAGTATGCAGAAATTTTTCAAGTGATCACGGCAAAATAATTAAACGTATGACTTTAGAAAATTGGCTTTAAGATTTTGCTTAAAGGAACTTTGTCCAACATAAAAAAATACGTGAACTTCAGTATAAATCCTTCTTTACATCATGATCACCCTATATTGTTTTTATGATATTTAATATACATCTTTAGGCCCTATTTTAATTATGATCACCATATTTTATTTATTATCTTTATTTTGTATCTTTATTTTCATTATGATCAGATAGTTTTTGTGATCTTCGTGTCGACCATTTTCATCATCACGTGTGATCCACAAATTAATGTTCCTAACATTCATTTTAAAATACAGTACAAATAATGTACTTTTTCAATGGACACCTTACAGATTTAATTTTAATGCTCCTATGAATTTGTTTGCCCATTAGGCGAATTTGAATATTCGGAATAAACGATTTTGAATAACGATATTTCGATGCACGAGAGTATTTGACGAAAAAGAATACTTCTAATATGAAACCGAAAGACAAAACGATGAAATTGACCAGGAAAACCTTATACCTTTACACGTTGTACTCAATTACAAAGAAATTACCTATCTCATCATCTGAACTAGCTAGATCCGGAGACTTTCATTTTTTTTTCATGCGAATCAGAATTTTGTTATTCAACATCAGGCTGAACCGTACTTGTTATATGACAAGATAATCGGTGAACACATTTTCTGTATCCACACTTTATCCAGGTATTTATCTTTATCCAAGCATGTATATATATATATATATATATATATATATATATATAATATGTATTCATTTATTTATTTGTATGTTTGTATGTATGTTTCTAATCTTATATAAAGATATAATATATATATATATATAATATGTATCCATTTATTTAATTATATGTTTGTATGTATGTTTCTAATCTTATATAAAGATATACAATATATATATAATATGTATTCATTTATTTATTTGTATGTTTGTATGTATGTTTCTAATCTTATATATAGATATACATACAGATTTATGTGTTTGCTGCGCATACACGAGTTATATTTGTCTATGCTGTGTTACATTTTGTAGTCATAAGCTTTCATATTAATATGTACAATCCAGAAAAATTATGTAGTTTACTATTTAGCTTCAGATTTAGCCAAATTTTGTTGACTGTCAAAATATCGCTGCACACATTCTTTCTGCTTGTAAATCTATCAATGCGAAAGAATGTATAATCATATATTGATGTATTCCTATATACAAATTTATGTTTGGTGCACATATAGACGAGTTATATTATTTGTATATGTTGCAGTTTGATGTAGTTAACTATATGGGTTCTCCTAAAAAGCAGTAGCAAATCAAGGTAATAAATAAACAGGGATTTATCCTTGGTATTGATAAAGATAGAGTATGATAAGAGGAAATTAATGAAGAGTAATGCGAAGTGACATATCCTCTTGACACGAGATGCTTTGTGGAATAAACCCTCAAGTGCCGAATGAGATTTCACCCATAACTAGATTGCTATTGAGCCAGCTCCAGATTAATTTGGAGTCTCATTGTAACAGTAATACTCTATAATAACTTCAACATGGAATTCTTAACAGGCAAACAAGACTTAGAGGGGGTAATGGATGCATGGTCATGTGCGAATACAATTGAATAAGCTCAACGCATTCGACGCAATTTGCCTAAATCATTGTATGTGTAATAATGGCTGTCAAATCAAATGCCTATGCACACATTTTCGCGGCACGTGATGGGCTTCTTAAACAGACACAATGAAAGATACGTGAAACGCAATCTTTAATAAACGGCCCAAAACATGATAAACATCAACACGTTCCTATAGCAGGAGGCCATGTTTCCCTTTTCACACCTTATACAAACAGGTGTTTCTGATTTCTTTTTTTTTAAATGAAATAAAACTGTTAACTAATGTCTTCATCCTTCCTTGTTTATTTTGCACGAATCAGAAAATAATGTAGTTTACTATTTTGCTTCAGATATAACTGACATTTGCTGACTATCAAGATATCGCTACACACATTCTCTCTGTCTATAGATCTATCAATGTGCACGCATGTGTTATCATATGTTGATAATATATACATACAGATTTGTTTGTTGCACATAGACGAGTTAGATTTGTGTATGATTTGTCATATTTTGTAGTTAGATGTCGTAATGCAGGCCCTATGGGTTCTCTTGAAAAACTAACAAATCAAGGCAAAAATTGAAAAAAGGGGTTTATCCTTGAGAGTGTTGTGAAAAGAGTATGATAACAGGAAATAAATGAAACGTAATGCGAAGTGGCACGTGGTATCTTGACCCGAGTTACTTCGTAGAATAAACCAGGAAGTGCCCACTAATTCAACTATAACTAAAGTGCTCTCGATCCAGCTCCAGCATCAAGATTTAGGGTCTCACTGTTAAAGAAAATGTCTTTACCACGGAATGTGTATTGAATACAATTGAATCAGTGCTGAACGCGTTCGATGCAATTAGCCTTCAATCATTGTATATACCTGTATAAACAATACCTGTCAAATTGAATGCCAAAATCAGTTAAGTCCAGGCAACAAATAAATCTACCCTCAAGACGTTGGAGTTCTCTGATATTTCAACCAACGTTATGATGCTCTCGATCCATCTCCAGACTAATTTTGGGTCTCATTGTTACATCAATGTCTTTAACACGGATTCATTAACAGACAAACAAAACTATGTGGGGGTAATGGATGCATGGACATTAGTCATGTAGGTTAAATACGTTGATTGCGTTCGACGCAATTAGCCTAAATCATTGTATGTATAAACAATGAATTCCAACTCGAATGCCAGTAAACATTTTCGCAGCATTCCCCATGATGGGCTTGTTAAACAGACCTAGTGCAAGGTACGTGAAACAGTTTGTATTGAACGGTCTCACAGCCTGATAAATCTTAACTAGTACCTAGTCATGTTTCTCTTATCTCACCCTAAACAAACATCTGATCCTGATTTTATGTTCCTGTTTTGTTGTTTGTTAACATAGACGAGTTATTTGTGTATAATTTGTCATGTTTTGTTGTTTGATGTTGCAATGTAGGCCTTATGGCACAGGCTTATGGGTTCTCCTGAAAAACCGTTACAAATCAAGGCAACAATAGAAAAAAGGTTTATCCTTGGTTTTTAGAGTGTTGTGATTAGAGTATGATAAGAGGAAATAAATGAAAAGTAATGCGAAATTAAAAATGGTACCTTGACACGAGTTGCTTCGTGCATATGGAATAAACCCGAAGTGACCAATGACATTTCAACCATAAATAAAGTGCTCTTGATCCAGCTCCAGATTAATTCGGTGTCTCATTGTTAAAGCAAATTAATGTCTTTAACACGGAATTCTTAACAGGCAAACAGGACTATGTGGGGAAATGGATGCATGGATATCAGTCATGTGTGTTAAACGAAATTGAATCAGTGTTAAACGCGTTCGATGGCAATTAGCCTAAATCGTACGTGAAATACGTGAAATGCAATTTGTAATTAACAGCCTCACAACATGATCGAAATGTATATATCATCTTAAGTATATATGCATAAATATGGGGTAATATGGATTGAGTGAATGTATCAATTTTAGTAGAGCAGATCAGTGTAATTTGAGGAAAATCGGAGTATCCAATAACTTCCATATTGCATATGAATATCTATCTATATCTAATATCTATTCATCTGTATGATATACATTTTTATTGATATATGTATGTATAGTCTATACACGAATCAGAGTTTTACTATTTTCTTTGAGGCTGAACCCTCTTTTGTTATCCGACACGGTGATCAATCACTAATCACTTTCTCTTAATCTACATTGAATCTACACGTATATTCATCTATATCCTACTTTATAGATCATAACATTGAAATGAATATAGTAATATAATTTGTGTTTGCTACGCATACACGAGTTATATCTGTCTATGCCGTGTTTCATATTTTGGTTTGATGTCATAAGTTTTCATCTTCTCTATGTACGAATCAGAAAATGATGTGTTTACTATCTAGATTTAGCTTTCACGCAATTTTGTTGACTATCAAAAGGTTGTTATACTTTTATTCTCTCTGTCTATTTTGTCTAAGTGCACTTGATGCGTAAGACATTCTTTGATACAACTTTATGTTTAATGCACATAAACAAGTTACATTGGTGTATATTTTGTCATACTTTGTGGTTTGATATTGTAAAATACATAGGTTCTCCTGAAAAGCAGTCAAATCAAGGCAACAAATAAATCAATCCTCAAGACGTTGGTGTTCTCTGATATTTCAACCACTGTTATGATGCTCTTGAGCCATCTCCAGATTAATATGGAGTCGCATTGTTACATCAAATGTCTTTAACACGGAATCATAAACAGGCAAGCAAGACTATATAGTGGCGGTATTTGATGCATAGACATTAGTCATGTAGGTTAATCAGTTGATTGCGTTCGATGCAATTAGCCTAAATCATTGTATGTATAAATGATAGCTGTCCATGTTCATTCTCTTAATCTATATATATATATATATATATATATATATATATATATATATATCTATGTATGTATATATATATATATATATATATATATATATATAGGTTTTCCAGGTCAAATGTCCACCGAGATAAACCAAATGTCAAATAGGTAGTTCAAATGTCCATTCAGCTAAATAAATGTTCATGACAGAATATGGTATCAAATTAGGCAATTCAAATGTCCACTTAGGTATGAAATGTCCGCACAAAATATCAGACAAGAGACAATGCAGTTCAATGCAATTTCATGGCAAAATATTACAGAGAACAATGCTCCGGGAAACCATTGTCAGATAATGTTTTCAAGTGTCCATTTCCTCCTAGACAGTGCTTTCTTGAAATATGTATCGTTTAGGACATGTTTTCCAAGTGAGATGTCCACTGGCTCAAACACATTGTTCAAATGTGCATGTGTATTGTAAGAGAGATGAATGTATGTCCACAATACAATGCAGTTAGCAATAGGCAGTTCAAATGTCCATGTAGGTATGGAATGTCCATGTAGCACATGTCAAATATCAGACTAGGTAATTTAATTTCCGGATTGCCAAATAAGTATCCAAATGACTGGAGCAATGTCCCATAAGGGAGATCAAATGTTACATAGTGATTTCAAATGTCCATAGTCTTAAATACTTCTTATTTAAACCATATAAATCGTAGCCTTACATGCATAAACGCACTCCTCAGTAATTAGTTTTGCATTAACTTGTCATATACACAAACACAGGTCCATACGGTGTCAAGATAAAAACATATTTTATTGATACTTTTTTAGAATGCATACAGACATAATCAATAGGGCTAAGCTGGCATTAATCTTATGATAGCGGTGTAACTTATTATTTCATACGTGCAATTTATCATTTCATACGAAAGAATGAGGATTTATGGCATGAGACTATTCACTTTTATTGTCTAAAACATAACGGAAATCATTTTCTTCAGACTTTTTTTTTAATACCGAATGGCCGTTCTTGTACTCCCTTTACTGCGATTGTGCTGCAGGTCAGAAACAAATGTAAACCTGTCATTTTGATGTCAATTTCTCAAGTTTAAGTTTTCTAAAGAACGTTTCTTCTCAGGCGTGTCGGACGGACTTTGGAAATAGGACAGTTCCGGTCGGGGCTATAACCATTTATCATTTATCAATATTTTATACTCTGTCTGTTTTTTCTCATTATTTTCTTTTCCTGCCATCCTCTCATTTTTCTTCCCATTTTTCTCTCTCCCTTTTTTTTTTCTTGCCTAAAAAGTGGTACAATTCATACCTTGCCATTCACTTCGAAAGACCTGCTTTTGTATTTCCTGAAAAAGATTTTTTTGAGATAGGAAATTGCGGATCAGCAAGAGAAACATAGTTATTTCTGTGGTGTCACTTAAATTGTCTTGCATAATGTTGGCATAGAATCCATAAGCAATGCTTATCATCATGTTTTCGAGTCAAAGGATATTTGAATTACCTATGTAACATTTGAATTCCCTATGACCGACATGATACTCTCATTGACCTGAGATGACGAAAGAATTTCTATTGTGTGGACATTTGACTTGACTATGGACTGCTTATGTACCTACATGGATATTTGATTTCTCTAATGCCATGAGAATGACTACAGTATAATCATACTTGCTTTTGAGCAATTTGAATTTGATTCAGAAAACCTACGTTCTTGTGCGTGCAGAGCACCACACATCAAATGCCAGACTGCGGTGGCAAGAAATATGAGATTTAATGAAATCTTTGCACACATTGTACAAAAAATTAACGAAAAAGAAAATATTTGTAAATGTTATGATAGGAATTCCATCGATTTTTTTTAAAGAATAGAATTTTCCAGGGTCGGACTATAATTATTTCCTTGGTCAGGAAAAAAAAACACACACACACAGGAAGTCACTCTTCATAATAATGATTCTTAACTCCTGTCAGTTTTATTGCAAATGCAAAATTGCCTCTCAAGTTTCAAATTTCAAAATTTATGCTTCACCGCTCTTTGGAATTCCCTAGATTTTGAATAAGAAAAAGGCAAAAAAAAAAAAAGAGTGAGACTCGCTTTGTTTTAATAAAGTCATGACAGATTGTGTGTGAATGAAAACCCAGTTGTCTGCGCCTGATAATATCCATCAGGATTTCATATTCTTTAGAAAGATAATACTCTTTGCCGTGTTTTGGAGTCAACTGATATCTAAATCACTTACGTAGCATCTGAATCACCTATGAATGACGTGATATGCTCTCATTGACCTGAGGTGACGCGAAAATTTACATTGTGTGGATATTTGACATGGCTATGGACATCTTACTTACCTTATAGGATATTGGTTTGCTAAGTGGACATTTGATTTCCCTATTGACATTTGAATTACCTAATGTGACGCTTGATCTAATATTGCGGATATTTGACCTGGAAAACCTATATATATATATATATATATATATATATATATATATATCATGTGATGTTCATCAGTAGGTCCTTTTTTTAACCCGTTCCGTATGGGAACCTGGTGGCCTGCGTAGTAAGTCTATGGGCATTTCAGAATTCAGTATGGAATGGGTTAATAAAAACAATACTGTGAAATATGCATAGAGGTATAATTATGATTTGTGTTTGCTGTGCATACATGAGTTATATCTGTCTATGCCGTGTTTCATATTTTGGTTTGATGTCATAAGTTTTCATCTTCTTTGTGTACGAATCAGAAAATAATGCAGTTTACTATTTAGCTTTAGCTTTCACGCGATTTTGTTGACTGTCAAAAGGTCGCTACACGTTTCCTCTCTTCCTACATTTGTCTAAGTGCATTTGATGGGTTAGATATTCTTAGATACAAATGATATGTTTGATACACATAGACGAGAAATATTGGCGTAAAATTTGTGATATTGATTGTAAAATGCATGGGTTCTTCTGAAAAACAGTCCAATCAAGGCAACAAATAAATCAACCCTCAAGATATTGGTGTTCTCTGATATTTAAACCATTGTTACGATGCTCTTGATCCAGGTCCAGATTATCATATTGGAGTCTCATTGTTAAAGCAAATGTCTTTAACACGGATTCATTAACAGGCAAACAAAATTATGCGGGGGTAAATGGATGCATGAATATCAGTCATGTAGGTTAAATACAATTAAATGAGTTGATTGCGTTCAACGCAATTAGCCTAAATCATATATAAACTGTCACAAATGTACACACTGGTAGTTATGTACATATTATGTATGATGTCCTGCATGCATGGCTGTTTTAATGTGTATGTACACAGGTTGACCAGATTAATGGAAAATATTCTATTTGGTATAGATATAGTACACACAGGCAGACCAGATCAGTGGAGAATTTTCTAGGTGGTAAACAATGTAGCTACAGTACATGCATGTGACAGGAAATACATTATAGCTCACTTAATGGTGCCAGGTAAAATGGCAGAGGTAAAAATGGCAGAGGTAAAAATGGCAGAGGTAAAAATGGCAGGGGTAAAAATGGCAGGGGTAAAAATGGCAGGGGTAAAAATGGCAGAGGTAAAAATGGCAGAGGTAAAAATGGCAGAGGTAAAAAAGGCAGAGGTAAAAATGGCAGAGATAAAAATGGCAGAGATAAAATTGGCGGGGGTAAAAATGGCAGAGGTAAAAATGACAGAGGTAAAATTGTCAGAGGTAAAAATGGCAGAGGTTAAAAAAACCAAATTACAGCAGATGTATCGGCAGACATAAATAAGCTCTTGCAAAATATTTTATTACATTGTTCAAGTATCACATGGCGCAAAAACAAACATCTCGAAGTTTAATGAACACTTTGTGGTCACTTTACAAACTTATGCCTATTAAAACTGAGACGATCTTTAGCAATAGTAGAGTATTTAGTGATACCCCTATATATATAAAACATTTTCGTGTAATTAATTATTTGTTTAACCCCTAATTTGGGGGGAAATGGGATATCAAGCGGGGAGAAAAGAGACAACCTGGAGAGAAATTGGATAACCATCATGACCAAAGTGGGATTTACATGTGCCGCGGGGAGAAATGTAACACTGCTCTATTAAATTTCTCCCAGTAGTAACAGAAACAGTAAAAGATCCCTGCCAGTTTTTCATACCTGCATGTCTGTTATCAAGCAATTTTATTTTAAGAAGTTTGCACACTTATTGAAATACCTATTAACATAGTATAGGACCTACCAGATCTATATTAAGTTTGATATTTTACTGACAACATACCTGTAGAGCTGTAAAAGTGGCTAATATGTCCATTTTCAGGCGTACCGAGGCTCATCTTTTCACTGATACAATTCGATTGTTGACTGGCCGAGCATTTTTCAAGTTACATGAGTGTCCCATATTTCTCCCGTGTCCCATTTCTCCCCAGTCTCCCCCGTGCTTTATTTCAGGAGAAGGCACGAAAAGCGCGTATTGCGAGAAAGGTGTCAGAAACATGAAGAAAAAAAAAACTCTGTCACATTTACCTCGTCCTCTTGCATTTCTACAACTAAATTTTTATCAATAACATTTTTATCTCTTGCATTTTGACCACTGACAACTTTACCTCTGCCATTTTTACCATGACATAATTATTTACCTCTGCCAGTTTCGACCGGGGGCATGCAACGGGCTCTTGCCTATATGAAGAGACCATGTCAATGACCTCAGAATTCAAAGAGTTTTTGTTTGCCGGCGATAGTCTATCTTGCTATTATACGTAAAACGTGTTGCTTTACCTCAGTCAACATTCTTTGAACTTGGTCAATTAACATCTTGTCATTTTTTCCCTTCCTTGCCTCCTAGGTGCCAGGTAAAAATGGCAGAGGTAAAAATGGCAGGGGTAAAAATGGCAGAGGTAAAAATGGCAGAGGTAAATATGGCAGGGGTAAAATGGCAGGGGTAAAAAAGGCAGAGGTAAAAATGGCAGGGGTAAAAATGGCAGAGGTAAAAATGGCAGAGGTAAAAATGGCAGAGGTAAAAATGGCAGAGGTAAAAATGGCAGAGGTAAAAGTGGCAGGGGTAAAAATGGCAGAGGTAAAAATGGCAGAGGTAAAAATGGCAGAGGTAATAATGTCAGAGGTAAAAATGTCACAGGTGAAAATGGCAGAGGTAATAATGGCAGAGGTAATAATGTCAGAGGTAAAAATGGCAGAGGTAAAAATGTCAGAGGTAAAACTGGCAGAGGTAAAACTGGCAGAGGTAAAAATGTCAGAGGTAAGAATGTCAGAGGTAAAATGTCAGAATTAATGAGAGTGATTTCGTCAGAGATAAACGTATGAAGAGGTTTTGATTGATAACCTAGCCAGAGCAAACTGTATCGAATTATCAAATTCAAACTGCAGGTTTGAAGAATATTTATTGAATTATGTTTTAAAAAGATTAGAGCACTCTCATTATTCTGAGTTTGGTTCAAGTGCAGTGGCGTAATCTGTCCGTTCAGAGGAATAATAAACCAGCTAAGAGCCTAGTAGGCCTATGGGAAATTTTTATTATTATAATAATAATTATCATTATTGTTATTATTATTATTATTATTATTATCTTTATTATCTTTATTACTATTACCTTTATTACTATTATCTATCATTATAAGGGGGTTCCAACAATGCTGCAAAACCCTTAAAGTATAATCCTATGTTGTTTCGCCCAATGAAGTTATCACACGCACACACACACACACACACACACTCACGAACCCACTTTTGGTATAAACGTATACTTCTATACGCAGATATACATACTCTCACATACACACTCTTACACAAACGAATTCCGCTCACGTCCAGACTAGTATATTGTCATTATATTTTATTACATAGTTCAAGTATCACATGGCGCAAAAACAATATCTCGAAGTTTAATGAACACTTTGTGGTCACTTAACAAACTTATGCTTATTAAAACTGGAGACGAACTTTAGCAATAAACTGTTCAAGTGAGAGTAAAAACCGATAGGTTGCCATGGGATATTTTCAATCATTGTCGAACAAATCCGCAGGCGAAAAAAAATGTAAATGTTAGATGCCTTTCAAACTTAGCTGTTGCTCCAACGTCAGATTCCATTATGTTTAACGTAGTAAATCTATCAACATGGTGTGTTGCTAAAGATTGGTAGATTCAGCCACCGAAAATGACGTTGTTCCCTCGTTATACAACAACAGTAAGAAAATCCAATCCGATCCCATCCAGGTAGATTGAAATCACCGCCTATGACTACCATATGATCGCGATTCAATTTACACAGGGATCGCTGAAGCTCTGCAAGACTCTCTTCGTCATTTTCATGAGGCCTGTAGTACGCAGCCATATGAAGAGTCTTAGACCCCGCCATATTTATTTTACACGAGATAATTTCACAATCCGGTTTTTTTTTTTATGTTCTATGGAAGAACATGATCAGTGGTGGAAATGAGCTGCATGCTTGACGGAGGTCTGCGCTCTCAGAGTGCTTTTCTAGTTTGTTAGTTACCTCCGCCAAGGGAGGAGGTTATGTCTTCGTTACCGTTGGTTTGTTCGTTCGTTCGTTAGTTAGTTAGTTAGTTTGTCCGTGTGCAAAATAAGTCAAAAAGTAATTAACGGTTTGAGATGAAACTTGCAGGAAAGGTTGAGAATGAATTTTTCGCGCATGTATACCTTTTTTTTTTCGTTTTAATGTTTATAATAACGTATACATCGTTTACGTCACGGTTTATGCACTCTTATCTCCTAGCCCCAAGAAAATGTTTCGGATAAACCAGAAAGAGGTCAAGTGAGGCGATATGCATTCTACCTGTTTAAGTGAGGAAAACGAGGGGAATATTTTGTCAGTGGCGTATCTAGGGGAAACGGCGCCCGGGGCAAGCGCGAAAATTGCGCCCCTAATTTCTGAAAAAGTGTTCAACCCCAACCCCATCCCGGTAGGGACTTTAAACAAAGTCTACATGATATGATTTTTTCAAGCACTTAAAAGGGGTCTTTTGAGGGTGATTTAAATGTAGCGAATTTTGATAAATTTTGGCGAGCGAGCGCAGCGAGCGAGCCGAAAATTTTTGTATTTCAGCTTACAAAACATGGAATTCTTGCCATATTTTGCTTATCAAATCTTACAATTCTAATCAAGATATAGTGACGGCCTTATAGATAACGATTTATACCAACAAACTGAGGACTTTAAGAAAATACTCTAAATTAGTGCGCGCGAGTGAGCCGAAATTTATATATTTCTGCGTCATCATCACGTTTTGTTCTTATCTCTCTTTTTTATATAATATATATATAAATTTTGGCGAGCGAGCGCAGCGAGCGAGCCGAAAATATTTGTATTTCAGCTTACAAAACATGGAATTCTTGCCATTTTTTGCTTATCAAATCTTACAATTCTAATCAAGATATAGTGACGGCCTTATAGATAACAATTTATACCAACAAACTGAGGACTTTAAAAAAATACTCTAAATTAGTGCGCGCGAGTGAGCCAAAATTTGTATATTTCTGCGTCATCATCACGTTTTGTTCTTATCTCTCTTTTTTTATAATAATATATATAAATTTTGGCGAGCGAGCGCAGCGAGCGAGCCGAAAATTTTTGTATTTCAGCTTACAAAACATGGAATTTTTGTCATTTTTTGCTTATTAAATCTTACAATTCTAATCAAGATATAGTGACGACCTTATAGATAACGATTTATACCAACAAACTGAAGCCGAAATTTGTATATTTCTGCGTCATCATTACGTTTTGTTCTTATCTTTTTTGATTTTTTTTGCGCCCCCCCCCCCCGTATGTTCGAAACCGTTGGCGTCCTCTTTTGATCCAATCGGCGATCGCCTTCAGAACGAAAGAAATTGCAGCCGCTGCTCAGTGAAACATTTTGCCTGCTAAATATTAAATGACATGTGTGAACACAATAGACATTGTCATTTTATCCGCGTCGTCACGTTTTGTTCTTATCTTCTTCTTCCTTTTTTTGATACATTTTGGCTCGTGAGCGCAGCGAGCGAGCCGAAAATTTTTATATTTCAGCTTACTAAACATGGAACTCTTGTCATTTTTTGCTTATTAAATCTTACAATTCTAATCAAGATATAGTGACGGCCTTATAGATAACGATTTATACCACCAAACTGAGGACTTGAAAAAATACTCTAAATTAGTACGAGCGAGTGAGCCGAAATTTGTATATTTCCGCGTCATCATTGCGTTTTGTTCTTATCTTGTTTGATTTGGGGTTTTTTTGCGCCCCCCCCCCCCCGTATGTTCGAAACCGTTGGCGCCTTTTGATCCAATTGGCGACCGCTTCAGAACGAAAGAAATTGCAGCCGCTGCTCAGTGAAACATTTTGCCTGCTAAATATTAAATGACACGTGTGAACACAATACACATTGTCATTTTGTCCGCGTCATCATCAAGTTTTGTTCTTACCTTCTTTTTTATATATATTTGGCGAGCGAGCGCAGCGAGCGCGCCGAAAATTTTTGTATTTCAGCTTACGGAACATGGAATTCTTGTGTGAACACAATAAACATTGTCATTTTGTCCGCGTCATCATCATGTTTTGTTTTTATCTTGTTTGATTTGGTTTTCTGCCCCCCCCCCCCATCATTCTCCCTCCCTCCCCCTTTCCGGGCGAGTTTTTTTTTTTCTTCTTCTTCTTCTTCGTTTTTTTTTTTCTTCTTTTCTTCGCCTTTTTTTTCGTTTTTTGCGCCCCCAAGGAGTGGCGCCCGGGGCACGTGCCCCCCTTGCCCCCCCCCCCCCCCAGATACGCCACTGTATTTTGTACATGTACGTAAGCCCTACTGGTCGTGAAGGAATGCAGTTTTCATTCTGGACAATTTTTGTACATGCTCCATTTGCAATAGTTTAGAGACGTTGGAGGCTGGGTGGGAGGTTTGGTCCTTTTCATTAAAACGTAGAGGGTATCCGTGAGGAAAAAAAAATGCAGGAAAGTACAGGGGAGACCGGGAAAAAATGGGCCATTTTTACCCCTGCCATTTTTACCTCTGCCATTTTTACCTTTGCCATTTTTACCCCTGCCATTTTTACCTCTGCCATTTTTACCTCTGCCATTTTTACCTCTGCCATTTTTACCCCTGCCATTTTTACCTCTGCCATTTTTACCTTTGCCATTTTTACCACTGCCATTTTTACCTCTGCCATTTTTACCTCTGCCATTTTTACCCCTGCCACTTTTACCTCTGCCATTTTTACCTCTGCCATTTTTACCTCTGCCATTTTTACCCCTGCCATTTCTACCTCTGCCATTTTTACACCGAACCGTATCCTACACGCCCGAATCGGCGACAAGACAATCAAAACTATTAGTTAAGTGCTCTTTCGCTTTGTTTGTTTGCTATTTTTTTATCTACTACTCATTTCTCCCACTGCAATTTTCTGTTCCCTGTTTTAACCCCCCCCCCTTTCCCACCCTTTCCCACCAAACGTTCGATGGTCGGATACCAGATCCGCCCACACGTCCAACACGTATGCATAGAATGTATTTTATCAATCAGTTTCTCTGTAGCTTAGCACTTATTCGCGCACCTATTATTTTCGTTCACTGCACCCAACACCACGGCCAAGCACATACTATAATAATGTACTCACGTTTTATTAAGAGTGAACTTGTGCAGCAGTCTTGATTTAAAGACCCTTAATCAATACTTAGGAAAAAAAAGAATGTCATTAATGGATATTGAATCCGATATTGACAGAGATATAGCTGTTTATCATTCTGATTATTATACGGTTAAAGAATTCAATGAAAAATTTAATATTGATAATGATAATGATTTTTATTTTTATTATAACAATATTAAACATAATTTCAGTCTGCTTCATTTAAATGCCAGAGGTATGAACAAAAATTTTGATTCTTTTGATTTATTATTGTCGTCGATTAATAATTTTCAATTTTCAGTAATGGGAATAACAGAAACTTGGTTGCATAAAAACTCTGCCCCCGTATTTAATATCGAGAACTATAAAATTTTACGAAATGATCGCAGATGCAGACGAGGAGGTGTCGCCTTATCTATTCATGATTCTCTCACTTTCAAAAGCAAAAATGATATATACATTGAAGGAACTGAAAATATATTCGTAGAGCTTACAAGCAATACTTCAAAAAATATGATTATCGGAGTGGTTTATAGACCCCCTAGCAGCTCAATTGATTTGTTTTTAGAAACATTAGAATATATTCTCAATAAATTGGGTGATTATGATATTGATATTTTACCTTATAAATTAGATAATGATAGTTTAAAGTTATTGAATACGCTCTCTATGTATAGTTTATATCCTCATATTGATAAAGCAACCAGAATAGTTAAGAATTCTGAAACTTTAATAGATAATGTATTCTCTAATGTTAATGAGTTTGAAAATTTTAATGGTATTTTATATTTTGATGTATCTGATCATCTTCCTATTTTTGTTATTTCTCAGAATGAGGTTGATAGTATCAGGAATAAGTATAAACGTGAATATATTAGAAGAGAAACAACAAAATATTGATAGACTAATTGCTGATTTGGCAGTTGAGTTTTGGGATGATGTTTTCGGTGAATCCGATGTTAACAGCTCATATGAATTATTTATAAATAAGTTTCTTTTTGTTTTATAACAGGAATACCCACCTTGTACAAAAGAGAAAAAAATAAGAGATTGCCTCGCAGACCATGGATTTCTAAGGGTATCTTGTTATCGATAAAAACACGCAAAAATTTATATACGAAGAAAGCGTTACACACGCGATTAGACGCTGATTTTAATAGATATAAAAAGTACACAAATATATTAACAAATATTATACGATTGTCACGTAAATCTTATTATTCAAAAAATATTGAATCTAAAGGATCCAATGCAAACTTAATTTGGAAGATACTTAAGGATCTTTTGGGAAATAAAAAAGTAATTTGTTCTAAAATAATTGAAGATGGATATGAAATTATGGACCCAAGTGATATTGCTAATTCTTTTAATGAGTATTTTATTAATATAGGATCAAATTTAGCATCTTCCATAAATGAAACCGATATTGATTTTATGCAGTATTTTTTCTGAATCATTTGATATTTCTTTTTTTTCTCACCAACTTCATACCATGAAATAGTCAACATTGTCAAAGACCTTAAATTTAGTATAAGTCTTCGGGTTATGATGGTTTAAGTATTTATCTCCTTTAACAGATTATTCATTTTATCGCACCCCCACTAGTACACATATTCAACATATCTCTCAGTTCTGGCCGCTGCCCAAACTCACTGGAAATCGCAAAAGTGATTCCCATCCACAAAAAAGACGATCACACACAACTAAAAAACTACCGCCCAATATCCCTTCTCCCAAGCATATCAAAAATTATAGAGAAAATTGTTTACAAAAGACTATTTTCTTTTTTAAATAAGAATGAAATTCTTATTCCGAATCAATTCGGATTTAGGAAAAATCATTCTAGATTACGCTATTACTCAACTTTGTGATAAGATAGTTGAAGCTTTTATTAATAAGGAACATATTGTTGGAGTTTTTATGGACCTGAGTAAGGCATTTGATACTATTGATCACAAAATTTTTATCCGCAAATTAAAACATTATGAAGTTCGAGGAATACCTCTTCTATGGTTCACCGATTATTTATCTAACCGGGAGCAATATGTTGAATTTGATTCATGTTCCTCCAGGAGGTTAAAAATCAATTGTGGAGTACCACAAGGGTCTATCTTAGGCCCTCTGTTATTTCTTATTTATGTTAATGATATAATTAATGTTTCACCAATATTAACTTACATTTTGTTTGCAGATGATACAAATATATTCTATTCACATAAAGATCCACAGATACTTATCCACACACTTAATTATGAATTAGGTAAAGTTTCTTCCTGGTTCAAATGCAATAAATTATCTCTAAATATTGATAAAACTAGTTTTATACATTTCAAAAATGTTCATTCTTCTGATATTGAATGTAATTTATATATTGATGGGTTACTCCTTGTAGAAAAAAAGTCTACTAAATTTCTTGGTGTAATTATTGACGCTAATCTTACCTGGAATGAACATGTAAATAATATAAGTAATATTGTATCAAGAAATATAGGTATATTGTTTAGACTGAAAGATTTTTTGATAGAAAAGTCTCTTTTTATTTCATATAATGCACTGTGATACATCACATACTGCAATATGGTCTGGGCAAATTCTAACAAGACAAAAATTCAATCACTTCTTCTCCAAAAAAGAGCACTCCGCATTTGTACCAACTCACATTATCTTGCAAATTCTGAACCATTATTTTTCAAATTGAAAACTTTGTAAATCCATGATATTCACACATTACAAAGCGCAATATTCATGTACAAATACAAATCCAGCACCCTCCCTTCCTCTTTCCACAACCTATTCACTGCGAACTCCAGCGTCCACGCTTACCCAACTCGTCATTCCAAAGATTATCACCTCCACAATCCCAAGTTAATGATAGCTCACAAGTCATTTTAATAGACATCATGGACCTGACGTTTGGAATAATCTCCCTGAGCAAATTAAGACAACCACCAAATTATATTCTTGTAAGGAACTTATGAAAAAATATCTTTTATCGAAATATAATGATGCATGAGTGATAAGAAGTTGTGGGTTTTTTTTTTTACGTTCACTCACAAACAGTTTATATTGATATAGTTTATATTGATATAGTATTAGTTTTAGTACTTTGCTGCATATCAAAATTGTTGATATTGTAGAAGTATGTAGAGGACATACATGTGACACAAAGAACAAACCAGAATCAATTTAATCAGGTATATATACCTAAACATTGAATTAACAAAATTGTATTTCATCGCATGCACAGCTCAGCCCAGCACAGCACAGCACAGCACAGCACTCACCTCAGCACAGTATTATAATAAAAAATGCCTATTGATAACAAATAAACGAAAACTCTTTTGAATTTGACCTCATAAATTACTACGATATTTTGGATTTGATTATTGATTCTATTTTGTAGACAAGTCCGTCATACAAATATGTAAATCGATTTTAAGTCTCGAATTTTACCCCGAGGCCTCGATCCATGTCAAGCTGCTGCTTATGATCGCGGTCTCCTGCTTTTCTGTTATAATAATAACCAAAAAATATTGAATTTTAAAAATCAATTTATTCAAATCCCCTCTGTTATATTCTTTTTTTTTTCTAAAATTCGTTTAATAAAACGACGTGATATACTCCGAATGAATAATCAATTATTATCTGCATATTCTACCAGTGTTGATTTAACGATTCGCCTCCGAACTTTTTTTTGTGTGTGTGAATGATATGCTACACGTCTTATACATCGAATACTGTCATGTTCATAGTGTGTGTGTATATGTACCTTAAATTAATTTGCAAGACAGTATATGCTTGCTTAAATGTCGTGTAACGTTAATTTCTAAATATGTGTATTCTTTTGTTATGTGTGATTTGGAAAAAGGCAGAAATAAAATCAATCAATCAATCAATCAATCAATCAACCTCTGCCATTTTTACCTCTGCCATTTTTACCTCTGCCATTTTTACCTCTGCCATTTTTACCTCTGCCATTTTTACCTCTGCCATTTTTACCCCTGCCATTTTTACCCCTGCCATTTTTACCTCTGCCATTTTTACCTCTGCCACTTTTACCTCTGCCAATTTTACCTCTGCCATTTTTACCTCTGCCATTATTACACCGAACCGACCCGTAATCGGTTTTCACATCAGTACAATAGTGACCAATAGAAACAACATTCTAGATTGGGTAAGATAAACCGCCTGAACATAAGTTGATTGTTTCTTTTGTGCGATCATTCTCAGAGTGATTTTGGTCGTAACAAAACAATAGCTGTCCAATCGAATGCACGGGGCAGTCCTCTGTGATGGCAGATAATGTGGAAATGCAATTTGTAACAAAAGCTTCGTCACCTCCTGCAGCCATGTCTCACTTGTCTCATATCAGACAAACAGCCGTTTCTGGGTTTTTTGTTTGTTTGTTTGGTGTGGGTTTTTTTTTGCAAATGAGAAATAGGTAAGTGTGTACGTATTTAGATAGTAGTTTGTATTTAGAAATTTGAGTCGAATAAACTCATGCTTTAATGGCCAAAGATGCATTACCAGTTTATTTTTCCTTTCTTCGTGGAGCCAATACGTGAAATCTCAATATATATACAGTATAATAAATAATATATGAAGTGCTTGCAACCAAAAAGCTCTCAATACATTTGAAAACGATGAATTTGCAACTTTTGGAAGCAAGCTCTTCATAATTATAGTATGTGTGTGTGTGTGTGTGTGTGTGTGTGTGTGTGTGTGTGTGTATTTGAGTTGTAATTGAGTTAATTAGTAGAGTATATCAGTAGAGTTTGAGGAAAACTCTACTTGACGTTCGATTGGTGAACGCAATCCAACACACCAATGTGAATATTCTAGGTGTCTGGGCTCCTTTTATGATATTTTTATTTGCCGAAGCTCCTCACTCTGCGCTTGAAGCCGAGTGATGGCGCGATTCCTAAAACCTGGTCGACGCGGAAAAAGAAAAAGGAAAGCAAAGAAAAAAACACAGAAAGAAGAAATGCAGGCCAATTGCTCTCAGCTCTCTTTTCTCCGAGCTATCACTCAACTTTACGAGTACATTGAGGTTTACCAGTTCTTATAAAGTTGTCAAAAAGAGACCACATTCTGAGCTATGAAATATGAATCCCGTTTGAACGCAGTTTGTGTCCACGTACAAGAGTTGGCCATTATAGGGCTCACACCCATAAATATTTCCCCATAGGGATGTGTGTTAAAAATCAAATTTCAAAAAATTCTGTAAAATAGCTGGGAGAAATGAGGTGTTTCAGCTTCACTAACCTGGATAAGTTAGATATACCCTTTCATCCATCAAATTCTCAGGGTGGATAATTCAGTTCAAATTCTGTCCAGGGGTCCGCAAAGCCAGACTACGAGTTCTTGTCACTCAAAATATCACCCATTTTCCGTACACGTACCCAATGAAATATAGTCCCCTCAAATTCCACCAGAAAAGCTTTCATCTTCCAACCAAAATGCAATTTGTAGAGGAATTCATACTCAATATCTACAGCTATTCAGTTTTTTGCCAAACTACATCATTGATTTTTAATTATTTTTTTTCTTCATTTATTTTGGTATCTTTGGTACGAATTTGTGAAGGGGTCTCGGACAGTCCACAGTATTTACGGGTGTGAGCCCTATAGTGGAGGTCATATTTCTCATTTGACTTTTAAACATCATAAATGTGTTTTTGATGATATTTGCACTTACATCATATGGGAAATTACACATTCAAGGGTTATAAAGCTTCTCAAAGGTACACTTTTGAATCTCATGCCCTTTGAGGTTTTTTAAAAAAATAAAAATGTAGTGTTGATCAGTTCTTCATAAGATGAATACCTAGATGCAGGCAGTAATCTTTGATTATGGGGGTGTCATCATCACATTATTGCCTACAAAATACTTGAAAAGAATTTGTTTTGTCAAACAGACTAACTTTATGAATTTTGACCTGTTTCAGTGGTAGCCAAACAAAGAAATACATTAAAATAACACAGTCATTCAAAGTTGTGTGGTACTGATGACTGCTATGTACAGAGATCTATCTGTACCACAACAACATCATAAGAAAACAAATTATTGTAGCCAAACAGAGTTGGGGGGGGGGGGGGGTAGAGGAGAGAGGTAAGGGGGGGGGGGTAGGAAGGGGAAGGGTGTAGGGAGGAAGAGATCTGACACAATAGATCAACATAAACCAGCAGAGTTTGTATGGGATGAATACTTCCCATAGACTTGTGTGCATTGCATGTATCCTCTATAGGGCTCACACCCATAGATATTTCCCCATAGGGATGTGTGTTAAAAATCAAATTTCAAAAAATTCTGTAAAATAGCTGGGAGAAATGAGGTATTTCAGCTTCACTAACCTGGATAAGTTAGATATACCCTTTCATCCATCAAATTCTCAGGGTGGATAATTCAGTTCAAATTCTGTCCAGGGGTCCGCAAAGCCAGACTACGAGTTCTTGTCACTCAAAATATCACCCATTTTCCGTACACGTACCCAATGAAATATAGTCCCCTCAAATTCCACCAGAAAAGCTTTCATCTTCCAACCAAAATGCAATTTGTAGAGGAATTCATACTCAATATCTACAGCTATTCAGTTTTTTGCCAAACTACATCATTGATTTTTAATTATTTTTTTTCTTCATTTATTTTGGTATCTTTGGTACGAATTTGTGAAGGGGTCTCGGACAGTCCATTGTATTTACGGGTGTGAGCCCTATAGTGGAGGTCATATTTCTCATTTGACTTTTAAACATCATAAATGTGTTTTTGATGATATTTGCACTTACATCATATGGGAAATTACACATTCAAGGGTTATAAAGCTTCTCAAAGGGACACTTTTGAATCTCATGCCCTTTGAGGTTTTTTAAAAAAATAAAAATGTAGTGTTGATCAGTTCTTCATAAGATGAATACCTAGATGCAGGCAGTAATCTTTGATTATGGGGGTGTCATCATCACATTATTGCCTACAAAATACTTGAAAAGAATTTGTTTTGTCAAACAGACTAACTTTATGAATTTTGACCTGTTTCAGTGGTAGCCAAACAAAGAAATACATTAAAATAACACAGTCATTCAAAGTTGTGTGGTACTGATGACTGCTATGTACAGAGATCTATCTGTACCACAACAACATAATAAGAAAACAAATTATTGTAGCCAAACAGAGTTGGGGGGGGGGGGTAGAGGAGAGAGGTAAGGGGGGGGTAGGAAGGGGAAGGGGGTAGGGAGGAAGAGATCTGACACAATAGATCAACATAAACCAGCAGAGTTTGTATGGGATGAATACTTCCCATAGACTTGTGTGCATTGCATGTATCCTCTATAGGGCTCACACCCATAGATATTTCCCCATAGGGATGTGTGTTAAAAATCAAATTTCAAAAAATTCTGTAAAATAGCTGGGAGAAATGAGGTATTTCAGCTTCACTAACCTGGATAAGTTAGATATACCCTTTCATCCATCAAATTCTCAGGGTGGATAATTCAGTTCAAATTCTGTCCAGGGGTCCGCAAAGCCAGACTACGAGTTCTTGTCACTCAAAATATCACCCATTTTCCGTACACGTACCCAATGAAATATAGTCCCCTCAAATTCCACCAGAAAAGCTTTCATCTTCCAACCAAAATGCAATTTGTAGAGGAATTCATACTCAATATCTACAGCTATTCAGTTTTTTGCCAAACTACATCATTGATTTTTAATTATTTTTTTCTTCATTTATTTTGGTATCTTTGGTACGAATTTGTGAAGGGGTCTCGGACAGTCCATTGTATTTACGGGTGTGAGCCCTATACCTCAAAATAGAGGCATATAGAATTTCACCAACATGGAAGCCACAGGGGGCGCTCTTCTTGATGCCCTGAAGAAGTCGGAGAAGCATGACAGGGCGAGATATGAACCAAGTTCATTTTTGTTGGGATGGTTGTTTTTTAAAGAATATGAAAAACCGTGCCTGTCGAGTGCACTGTGTTGGTGTGTAGTATAGTCAGGATGGTAATAGAAAATGACTGGTTAGTTAAACGGTTAAGATTAAGATGCTGTTTGTTTCAATAAATGCGGCGGGATACACACAATTATTATGTGCTTATTTTCTTTTGCATAACAAAATCACTCAAGGTGATGGGGGAGGTGACAGATTAAAAAAAGATGAATTTCCTTCGCTTGATTGTGAGATTTTAGTTCACTGCAAGCTTTAATAGGTGAAATTCTGTATTTTGAAGTATGCATTTTGTGCAATTCAGGGGATATATTGATATATCTCTTTTTTATAGGTATACATGGTATGATTTCGCATAAAATATTTAATCGTATGTTCAAAAAAGAATGTTATTAAGCAGAGAACCAGATGGGTTTGCTGTCCAAAGTGTTTTCAGTTAATTTCAATTCTATTCAATTGATATTTTCAAATTATTGATATTGTATAAATTTTCTCCTTTTTTTCCATGCACAGGATGTAACATCTTTCAGAAGATTACAAATAATTTCTAGGAAATGGTAGATTCTAAAGTGAAAATAACAAGCAATTTACGAATTGTATTTATGCATATGATTACATAGTTTCCATCCAAACTTGTCATAATTATTTTCATGCTCTGAGAGAACAATAAACAAAATAAAAGAACGAGCGATTCATTGAAAAGAAAAGCAGTTCATGTCACATGCTGATACCATGGACATATCATACACTTCACACAAACACTGACAAAAATGTGAACTTTCTTGACTACAAAAAGAAAATACGTGCGGTATATAAGGTAATTAAAACCAGGACAGTTTTAGAAAGAAAAAAAAAACATACAAGAAAAAAAATCAAAGTTATCCAAACCGTGATGAGTTTGTTAACTAAAAAAAAAAAGATAATGAAAAAAATAAGTGACACTAAAGAATATTCTGCAAAATGCGATGAGATTTTGTAAGTACAAAAGCAGTAATATTTCAATGGGCATTCTGGTCATTTTATAGCACCAAGTGAATCTTTGAAACACCGCTGGCATCGCAATTGAACACAAAAATTATTATCTTCGCTTATTTTAAATGACGGCTGGGGGAAAAGTGTAGACGCTTTGTACTAACTGGACGGATCAAATCATTCACACAAAAGGAATCAAGGGACGTTTAGTATAGATTTAACTTCTCCTTGACCTCCTGAGGAATAAATAATAGCATGCCCTCAATGAGTGCAAGCACAATTGTATACACCTAAAATCTTTCAATGATACCCCCTGTTTCCATAGATGTTGGCAAGTCAGAACCACCTTTCTTTCTCGCCTCGCTCAGTCTTCCCAGCGTCCCGGCTGATGGCAACACAAGGGATACAAGCGATAACCTAGAAATCACGAGACGGCTGCAGAGTACTGTAACACAACATCTCTTTTTGAAGTACAAGTCTGTGTTCTTACGGAAGATAAAGCCAGATGCTACATGTGGCGGAAGCTGCCCTTGCCATCTGAACCTCTACGTAAACGATTTCTGCTGTAAAGCATTTCGGTGGCATTTGAAATTCGTCTATGCTTTCAACTCATAATGGATAGATGCTACCATTACCCCGTTCTGTTGCTAACAGTTACCGTTTCTGTGCTCTGCCTGCCTGTTGCATGGGGTAAGTTTTTGCAAGGAGGTGTCCCTTCCTGGTTTGTGCCTATATCAGGGAGGTGCCCCCTCCCTGCCTATATGACTAAGCCTAAAGAAGCAGCCACATGGTTTACACTACAGCGACATTAACGGATCATGGCAGGATAAGTAAATACTGCATATTACTCTGTACAATGTATACAAGCAAACGTTGGGGTACTTTCCAAAAGAAATTCAGATTTCAGCGATGATTTCGCAGCCAAACTTTTGTTTTTTCACGGGTGTACAGCACCCTGATGCACTGACAAGAAGTCACGGTTGCCGCAGCGCCCTCACCTTATCCCCGGCTGTCCAGGGGCCTGGTGATGACGTCACAGGCTGACAGTGATTGGAGCATGCTGGACGAGGCAGCTCACTAATACAGTACATCTGTAGTGTGTACTGAAGTAAATATTGTTTACCTGCTCATGTGCTTATTTGGTTGTGTGTGTAACGAAAGTGTCTCCCTTCATCGAATTCCTCCTTTTTCTCTCATTTCCTTGAATCTCCTCCTATTCCTTTGCTGTCTTGTAGCCAATCGCGTACTCAGCTGCCGTACTCTGCAAAATCCATTAATAGTTTATTATTTTCGTTTCACGTCGAGCCTTTAAGGTGCGATTTCTCTCTTGGTGTCACTTCATCTTTTCCCTTTACATTTCGAAGTAACAGTCGCCCCTCAAGAGTGTTGTTTACTTCCTGTTTGTAATTCGTCCGTTTTGCTGCAGTATTTAGAGGGAAGTTTTGCTCTTTCGCTTTGTCGAAACGTGTTTGTTAACCACCAGAGTGTTGGTACTTTGTGGTTTGTTCGCTGAGGTGCTCCAGTATAATTTGAATGTGGCTAATGTTAGTGGGTCATAATGTTTGTCAAAAGACTACATGATTTGACCAGAGATAGTAATGATAATTACAGATGCAGGTGTAAGAGACAGCTTACTGAACAGGCCTTTCCTGCTTTAATTTTACGCTCCCCCCCCCACCCCCCAAAACAAACAAACAAACAAACAAACAAACAAACAAACAAACAAACAGCCCTGCTCAACAACACTCACTAGGATTAACCGAGCTTGTGCCACTCGATTTTATTTTTTTCTTTGACATTTGATTTCACCTCTGTATTTCTTTTCACGCTACTATCTGACAAGTGAAATGTAATGTGCAGACATAACACAAAAGACACAGGCAAACAATTAGACCATTTCATAACGTACTGTTCACTGACATATACAAAATATACAACGAAGAGACATAATGCAAGCGCTATAGGTACGAATAGGGAAAAAAGGATGCAGGAATAATGTATAATCCATAATAATAATGTTACTACTACTAATAATAATAATAGTAATAATGATAATAATAATAATAATAATACTAATAAACCATAAGTAATAATATGGTTGACCCCGTGAATATGTTCACTTTTTAAAACATATTTGGTGGTGTAGAAAAATAGATTTTCGCAAGCTGTTATAGCGAAGAGGAATGACTGTAATCAGCACATGAGATGTGGCATTTTCGATCTCATGTCTGTTAAAAAAAATATGTCGCATATTCCAATTCTGATTCTTATTCAAATTCACTAGAGCTTTCTGCGATGGACGCATTACGGATGAAATAGTCATTCTTCTAAAACAGTACAACGTACCATTGGTACGTTCAAGCATAACTAAATTTACAATAGACTGATAACAGATTTTTTTTTTTTTAAAGTTGATATAAATAAAATAAGATAGGAATAAAAGGCAATCTTACTGAAGCTTTTGCGAGATTCAAATGCAGAAGGTTGTCGTTGAATAAGCTAATATTTGTAGAAACGACAACCAGAAGACACAACCCTGGCTGGGACAAGAGCAGGTTGCGTCTTATGAACATTTTATTTTCTTGTTTACATCTTTAAATAATGTAAAAGAACACACCTTCTATGAAAGACATGGCTATGTAACACCTACTTTGGGACAGAGGGGATTTGAAATTCAAGTCATCTGATCACAATTATTATCCATTTTTTCTGCAGCAACGACATCGAAACATGCCATTAAGGAATGCGTTGTTGATAAGAGCAAGTCCAATCAACATGATCAAGGGCAGTGCGCATACCAAACTGCACCCAACGTTAGTTCCTTAAACCTTACGTGTGTCGCCGTTGGATTCAAACCTAACGTTTCCATGCACTGGACTGACGAGTCGGGACAGAGATTGTCTCCCGTGAATTCGGGACAGACAGCACTACCAGATGGCACATACGAGAGGTTTGAGACAATCAATGTTGCAGTTAAAGATGGGGTGAAGCAGACTCTCACGTGCATGGCTACCGGTGACTCACTAAATGGGACGTCGAGCGTACAAATCGTTGTTCTACCCACATCAGGTTAATTACGAGAGATTTTCATGTTGCCAATTTGTATTTCTAAGCTTGTGTGGTCATTGCTGAAGTTTCATTGCAAACAAGAGAATTAAGTCCTGTATATATACCATATGTTACACACAAACACACACACACACACATAATATGATATATATGTAATATATATATATATATATATATATATATATATATATATATATATTATATACTGTCTGGGATAATTCTAAACAGATTAAGTGTCTATGTGTTGAGAAATATGACTGGCCACACACCTTAACAATTTTCTGTTTTACTTTCTCGAACATAGCCTCACATTTAAGAAATTATGTATGGACTTATTGAAATTAAGGAATAAACTATAATAATCATATTCTCAATATTTCTATGTACACTGTAGTTTTGCGAAATGTGCTTTCCAGCTCTGCCTGTATTATTTTTCATTTCCTCTGAGGGAATTCACTATGATCATAAAGTTATAAGCTTTTGAAGTGTCCCACGTGTCTAAATAAATCTATTTTATTGTAGAGTATGAATAAAGTGATTCGATTGTGTCCATATCGATTTTCAGGAAAGCGTGGCCATGTTAACACACGTCTCGCCACTGGACTGATCATTGGTGGACTGGCTGTCCTTGCGATTCTTATTGTTTTTGTTGGAAAGCTACATAAAGAAATATTCATTCAAGGCAACTTACCGCTAAAAGGTAGGAATGGGGTCTGCTTGATTTTACTGACCAGTGTTAACCATATAAGTTAAGTGTTTAACATTCGTTCACTCGGACCTGGTTCAGTCGCGGTATAGTGACGAAAATGTTGTCTAACTTTTGATTATCCTTGTTTAGAGACCGTCGTTAATCAAATAGTTCTGCAAAACATTTTAATCACCATGCGCAGCTGCCATACGGTTTACCAAATTCTAAAGATATTATGAATGATTTTCGCGTTTGTAGTATAGGAATTGCCCTTAGTCGGTCAGTTCTGGGAAGTACTTTCATATTACTGATAGCACATGGTTTCGAACTTAATACATTTGTAAATGGAAATGGAATACGTGAATGTATTTCATTGAATTTTCACATAGTTCAATGGAAATCAACACCATTCTTATAATTTCACACCATGTAATACACAAATCAATATATAGCTTTGTGCAATTTATTGTGTTTCTTGAGCAGATAAGCGAATACTCTTAAAAAAAAACTAATTACACTGAACAAGGATGACAACATATAGGAGACTCACATATTCCAGTAATGAAACAATGAAATTTCATTACAATCCCACTTGTTTAGCAACTTTACCTGTGTAGAATTTACACGTTTTGCCTCAATTAGCAACCAATCCTGGCTTCTTGTGTTAATTTCGCTGCTTTGTCATCAACCTTGTTCACTGTGATTGGCATGAATGTTGAAATCATTCTAAATTATTCTAAATCACTAAGAATTCTGTAACTCTGTACCCAGTATTCTTTTATTTTTTAACGTACCAAGCACCGTCAGACAGATATACCAGTACCACCTGTTAATTGAAAACACACAAACACAAGCACTGAAATACCGTACACATTGAATCAAAACAACGCTTTGCGTAGAATTAACATAGGTAATCCTGAATACACACACACACATACACACACACACACACACACACACACACACACATATATATATATATATATATATATATATATATAATACAGTATATATATATATATATATATATATATATATATAATCATGGACAGGTGTGAGCACTATGATTATCATAGGGCTCACACCTGTCCAACATCTCTCTCTCTCTCTCTTTAACTTGACAGTGAAGATCCTGGACAAGATGTTGCCGAATCTGGCCCTTCGTGGAAAACGTGTTGACCTTGGTGAGGAAGCACCAACTACGCCACTGCTTGAAGGTAGCTCGTCTGAGGGGCGACACGTGGAGATATCGAGTGTCTTTGTTTTTGTCTTGTTCTGTCTCATTGTTGTTTGTTTAATCGTCTCTTTGTTTTTGTTCCTCACGCTCCTCGGAAACAAATAATGAATATATATATATATATATATATATATATATATATATATACACATCGTTATTTGTGGCAACAGTATTGGTGAAATCGTGCCTCCGCCATAATGTGCACTCGCAGGAGATTTCATGTTTTTGAGTTGTCCGTTTGTCGATTTTTGATCGCTTTTGTGCGAGACATATCGAAATTAGTACGTCGGTATGTATAATTGGATATCCAAATAAAATTCGGCATGTGAACACGGTGAACGTAAATATGGGCGGACGAAGCTGCGCCTCAACTTGTGGGCGCTCTTAAGGTCAAAGATCAGGGGTCATGGTCAAATTCAGAAATTCAATCATCTCCCCTCTGGATTCTCTCAATTATTTTCGTGAAATGTAGTGACTGTATGTAGTGACTTACCGGGGAAAAACAAAAAGTCATTCGGGGTTCAAAGGGAACGTGTCACGTGAAAATGCTCAAATTCAAAGATGTTCTTTCATATTTCGGAAACGCTGTATCTTTATGACATCAGGGGACTACTTAGAACATGACATTATATTGTTTATATACTAATAAAAATGATTATCTTGGGAAGTTTTGGGTCACGGAGTCAAAAGTCAAGGATCAAACTTCAGCTTAAAAATTCTACAATTTTTGTAGATTTCTCCATACCTCAGGAATATGGCTCATGGTATCTTCATGAAACTGTAGTTATACATGTATTGTGAGATGATAGTTCTCGGAAATTTTAGCCATTATTTTTGTGCGAAGGTCGAGAGCTAAATGTTTGTTTGTTTTTTTTTTTATTCATGTTCCATATTCCACATTTCGTACAAGTTTTATATTCCATTTGATTTGAAGCAGAAATGATTTTTCACACAATGGTCAGTTTGAACCAATAATGCACAAATGTATAAGGACATATAATTAACGTGTAATATGAGGAACCCACTAAAAAGCAAAGCTTGTAGGATGTGGGCTCCAAAAATATAAAATAGGGTTTTAGTACAGTATATCAAAGTCAGAAGTGACGTAACATGCAGAATTCAAGATATCGAGAATATTACAATGTTTACGGGATGTACAAAATATAATATATAATGTTTATGATTAACTTATGGTATAAAATGCTAAGAAAAATAGCAAGTTGATCAAACTGATGAGGTCACCCGAGCGAGGCATCATTTGAGTATATGCAAAAAAAAAAAATATGCAAAAAAAAACAAAATTCAAATGTCAAGTGAAAGTACTTCAATTTCACATGTTCTCCATCTTTCTGAAATGTCTCTGCATAGGTGTCCTCATGAAACTTAAATGAGTAATGTGCTAGTGAAATTCACAGCGAGTATACAATAGAGCTAATAACCTTCTGCCCTATAGGACTTTCATGTTAATACTGCACGGAGTGAGTTTCTGTTCCGCAGACTTCTTAAATCCAGACATGCCCAGTTTGGGATGTTATGAATGGCGATCTACAATATTTAAAGCTATAAAACAGCACTGCATTGCGTATATTAATATCAAATTGGTTCACAACCGCCACACTTTCGTCCTTGACTAATCTTCAATACGAAAGGCGCAAAACTAGTAGTTTAACTAACAGTAATCGTGCATAATATCATTATATTAAATGGGTTAGTCAAATACCGGTTAGTGATTGGCTAAACACAGTCACGTGATGGAGGAACATTGGTTATGTTCGCCCATGGGAGAACATTTTTGTAATGTTCTCCCATGGGAAAACATTTTCGCGTAACCAAATAATGACAGAAGGACCCGCGCACAGTGACTTTGGCTCTGCACGAGCGATCAAGTGCGTTGTGCTGGTGGTTGACGTTGATGTATTTGACGAATTTGACTAACCCATATAATATAACAGATGATGACTTTTGTTGTCGGGAACATACATGTACTAAACGTTCCACCCTCAGGGTTTGAAATGCTATTTCTGGAGGCTACGAGTCCCTCGACTTCGTCTCGGGACTTATAACCTCCCTCAATAGCATTTCAAACCCTTCAGGTGGAACATTCGGTATGTTCCCTCCCCCGCCAGTCATCATCTATAATGTGATATACCATAATACATAGCCAGGACAACGCATGTCTGCTCCAATGGAAACAAAGCGGAATTGATGTTTCAGAAATTGACGGCAGGTGGCTAATGTTTTCATTTGTTTGTTTTAAAAGGAACATAAACAGAAGTTCACTTTTGTTTGCTGTTGCCCGTGGTGATAAAGGTCAATAGAGTCATTTCTTGTTCTGTTACACTTACTTCCGCTATAGGTAACTTCATGACTATCTCCTATTTAGGTTATCGCCGTCTATATTTCTAGGAAGCAAGTAAATTCATTGAACATTTTTTTATTTCTTGAATTGAATCGACTTGCTTTTAGTGATATTCAGCAAAATCCAGTTCATGGTCCGAATCTCGTTTATCATATTTTTGTTTCTAAAAATTCGAGAACTTTAGTTAAGATGTCAGGTTATTTGCTTCTGATTCTGAACTTTCTAAAAATTGATTTCAAGGTGGTCAGACAGTACTATTTCTTTTTCTAACTCTTGTCAAAGATAGAAGGAGGCAGACTCGACTAAGTTTCATTTGTGCTACCTCTGATGGCTCCTTTTAACGACAGCATAACCACGATGTCCGTCATCTTGTCAACACTGTTAAAGGGTCTACTAAAGTGTATCGCCTTTCAATCGTAGGCCGTTTGATTTTTATATACAGGTATGTTTTATTTGTATTCTTTCGTTTTCTACATGTAATGTACTGTAAGTGGTAACAATCATGTATTCTCTGTTTATATAATTCTATCATCATGCTGTACTGTGAAGTAATTCAAGACTAGCTTTTTGTCCTTAGCTCTTGTATTGTTATTAAACTCAATCTGAAACTGAACTCTGCCCTACTACTTCTGGTTCTGTCAATGATTTGCTAACAATATTAACAGCACCTGTGCTACCTCTTGGTTCTTTTAAGAACCTCATTGTGTACACTATTGCCGTAAATTTTATGTTTATAGTAGCTCTTTTTTGATAAATAGCTTTAGCGTACGTTATGTTTAATAAATAACAATATACGACATCACTCTTCCCACCTTTGTATTTAAGAAGCGAGCAGATCGAGGACGTTCGACGTTGCAAAGAGTTATTACTGCCAGGCCTCGTGCTGGCTCACGTGCATATTCCACGTACGCCTGTTTAAAAATTAACCTGTTGCGATGGAAAACCGAACGACGAGGTAGGCTGTCACACTTTACCGGATAGGCCCAACGTACAAGAAACGGCGATATTTTGCTCATCTTGTGCTCGAATCGTCAATCGTCAAGCTCATTATACGGTCTAGGGGCCGGACAAAACGAAGACACAACGCACACATGGCGACTGTATACAGGACAGTGGAACGTACGCGAACGCATGAGAAACGTATAGGAACCGTATGCCCACAGGACATAACGCACGACTAACAAATGGGTGACGTACGAGACGGACATCGAACGTCAGAGAACCGTACGCATGCGTTTGATGTGCTGTACGTAGCCGTTCCATCCGTTCCACCTCTTGCAGTAATTTAACGGACTCTACAGGAGGCCTAGCCGATGGAAACGCGTGGAAAACGACAAAGTACAGTACAGATACAGAAGAAAACGTACAACAGTTACTATCGAACAAGGTTCAGATTGTGCTATCTGCGTTTAGCAAGAAAAAAAACTTGTGCATTTTTCAGGCCGCTCTGACGGAAGATAAACTTCAATCCAAATGATAAAAAGACCTGAAACGCGTTTTTAACGGATATCAACGTATGCCAAAAATAAGCATTTGTTTCTCAGGCGTTACCGGCAAAGTGTGACAGGAGCAGCTGGTAAGGGTGCACGCGCGCAAATAAGTGGCATCATCGTACAGGCACGGGGATTCGCCTCACCGCGGATAAACAGTGTTTTGTTTTGTTTTGTTTTGTTTTGTTTTTTTTTTAGGGGGAGCTCGGATAATAATAACAAATTAATGCTTGTTAAAAACTAATAATCATCTATTGAACTGATAGCTGAATGTGAAAAGAAAGACGACGTATCATTGTGTCAAGTAGTTGACACACGAAACGTTCAGTGAAAACTATACATGGTTGGATTCGCAACACCGACGAGTTTCCATATCAACTCTTTGTTAGCAGCAAAGAATGAAAACTCTTTGCGTGGATAATGGGCATGATCTGCAGCGGTGCGGACCAGCGGGAATAGATCGAGAACCCGAACTGGAGAATTTGACAAACAAAATCTAGGGATCGATTTTGCGACCTTGGACCCTAAGTTTTCTTCAATTTTCAGAGCAAGATTGATCTTACTAATGTATACAATAATTCATATACATGTACAGTACATAAATCAATATATCTATATTTTACATTTTTAAAGATGTTCATCACTCGATCTAGTAAATACTGAATACAGATAATGAAATTTTGACTTATTTTGATAAAATCAAAAAGTCCTTTTTTTTCTGTTCAAGCGCATTAGTATTCATACAAACCTGTCATTAACTGCGCACGCGCTGTGGGGGTCTGCATTGTTTCATGACTACACAATAGTAAGGGATTAGGACACGGCTGGATGTTTGTTTCGGGCAAGGAGCCAACGCGATGGAACGTCATACTCGGCCTCTCTTCCGGGTACAAAACAAATATATCAGGGAAATCATTTTATTTCATCACCAATGAGGCTAAATGTTAACTGGTTCACCGAGAAGGGGAATGCTGAGCAAATACAGTGACAGAAATGCATAAATTATGTGATTGTCACCAAGGGCCCCGCGTACCGAGGGGGGGGGGGGTGTTGTTTTGGGTGTTTCAAACACCCCCCTTTGCCAAAAGGGGGGTGTTTGAGGTGTTTCAAAACACCTCCCTTGGGCAAAAGGGAGGTGTTTGAGCTGTTCAACACCCCTCTTCAGCAATGTTTAGATGTTGACAAATGAAACAAAAGCTGTCTTTACCGCTTTTATTTCCGTTTTTTAATTCCGCCTTTCCTTTCTTTTGCGTTCATTTTCTCTCTCTCTCTCTCTCTTCCTTGTTTTATATCTTAATGTTTGTGTGGACGATGACACATTATGGAGTTACATAATATACGCACTAAAGAACTCGTGTACAGTACGTGTTAATACTACGTTACCGCACCCGCGCGCGAAGCTGACGCGCAAACAGTAGACATTCCCGATCCCTGCTTTGCTTTCTGACCGAATCGCGGAGATACACGTACATTGCGCATAATGTTCAGCGTTTTACCGGTATTATACCGTACGCGGTACCGTAAATTGTATATGATGCATAATATTATGTGTGTACAATGCATGCTGCGCTGCAGCCTATTATAGGCACATTGCATGCTAAGTTTACATAGTAGTATCAACTACCAACAGTGGCCATGGTGGCGTATCTAGTGGGGGGGGGGGCAAGGGGGGCACGTGAAAAAAAAAAACGAGAAAAAGAAGAAGAGAGAAAAAAAAAAACGACGAAGAAAAAGAAGAAGAAGAAGAAGAAAAAAAACCCTCGCCCGGAGAAGGAGAATGGGGGGGGGGGGGGGGGGGGGCAGAAAACCAAATCAAACAAGATAAAAACAAAACATTAATTCCATGTTTTTGTAACGCTGAAATATAAAAATTTTCGGCTCGCTCGCTGCGCCCGCTCGCCAAAATTTATCAAAAAAAAAATAAGAAGAACAAAACGTAATGATGACGTGGAAATATAAAAATTTCGGCTCACTCACTCGTAGTAAATTTAGAGTATTTAGTCCTTAGTCCTTAGTTTGTTGGCATAAATCGTTATCTATGAAGCCGTCACTATATCTTGATTAGAATTGTAAGATTTAATAACCAGGAAAATGACAAGGAATTCCATGTTTTGCAAGGTGAAATACAAAAATTGTCGGCTCGCTCGCTGCGCTCGCTCGCCAAAATTTATCAAAATTTATCAGATTTTATATCACCCTCAAAAAAACCCTTTTAAGTGCTCGAAAAGCATATCAAGTGGACTTTTTTAAAGTCCCTACCGGGATGGGATTGGGGTTGAACACTGCTGGTATAAATCGTTATCTATAAGACCGTCACTATATCTTGATTAGAATTGTCATTCGAAGATTTAATAACCAAAAAATGACAAGAATTCCATGTTTTGTAAGCTGAAATACAAAAATTGTCAGCTCGCTCGCTGCACTCGCTCGCCAAAATTCTTCAATATCTATTACATTTAAATCACCCTCAAAAGACCCCTTCTAAGTGCTTGAAAAAGCATATCATGTGGACTTTTGTTAAGTCCCTACCGGGATGGGGTTGGACACTGTTGGTATAAATCGTTATCTATAAGGCCGTCACTATAGTTAGAATTGTAATTCGAAGATTTAATAACCAAAAATGACAAGAATTCCATGTTATGTATAAAGCTGAAATATAAAAATTTTCGGCTAGCTTGCTGCGCTCGCTCGCCAAAATATATCAAAATTTAGGGTTGCCTATTACATTTAAATCACCCTCAAAAGACCCCTCTTAAGTGCTTCAAAAAGCATATCATGAGGACTTTTTTTTAAGTCCCTACCGGGATGGGGATGGGGTTGAACACTTTTTCAGAAATTAGGGGCGCAATTTTCGCGCTTGCCCCGGGCGCCGTTTTCCCTAGTTACGCCACTGACTACCAAGTACAGTCAGTATAGTAGCCTACTGGAAGCAGCAAGCTCTGGAAGCTCTGGGAGTAGCAAGTTACTTGCTACTCAAGGTAATTAGTAATAGCACATGGACTTGGTAATCTTTAGTAATAGTAGATATGAATTTTTCAATGACTGAAAGTTAAAACTGAAAGATAACTGAGTGTGAGTCTACAAATTGTGGTTTGGATGACTTTATTGCGCCTAAAATTCACTAGATATCTAGGTCTAGGAACAGTGGCGTAACTACGGGGGGCATGGGGGGCACGTGCCCCCCCCCCCCTCCCCCAATCCGCTGGTTAAAAAAAAGAAAAAACAAGAAAAACAAGAAAAAACAAGGGATACAAAGGAAAAACCTACGAAAATGATAATTCAAGGGTTAGTAAAACTGCTTTGAAATCGACATGAAAGAATGATCAAGAAAAAAAGATATTTTTCTAAGATTTCTTTTAACCATAATAAAGAGGTATAACATTGTTCAAAAAGCCCGGAGTCGACAAAAGATTGTGATTCAGCGTGATTCCTGGTTGGCATTTTGAATAAAAGCAGGATGTGCGCAGTGACTCAGAATATCGGAATGGCAAAAAGAGTCGCTGCAATGTTGCGCAATGTGATGTTTGATAGGTTGTACACATTTGCTATCAAAGCTTGATCATTGATTATGCAGTGTTGCTATACATACTAGTCTCTATTAAAATGCCTTGCATTGCCAATAATAAGACTTGACCTTGGCTATTCCCAACTTTTCCATCTATATGAAACACACACACTCACAAACACAACAAACAAATTAGAGGTATGCTCTATATAAAGTACAGATTTTGGACATCTTTCTCCCGCTTGGTCACTTCGACGCCCCCTCGCTGGTCATACCTCCCCCAATCATGAACATAAACCGACACCCTTGACTACTAGTGGCGGATCCAGGGGGCGCACCGGGCGCCCCCTCCCTCCAATGCGAAAAAAATATACATGTAGCTACAAACGACAGTTTTTAGACGGTAAAATGTCAAAATTTTTAAGCTCGCTCGCCTCGCTCGCTCGCATTTAACCGTTATATGCCATTCTCCTGATGTTACAGCCAGTGATTGCCAGCAGTTGCGCCCGGTGCGCCCCCCCCCCCCCCCGAATTTCCAAAGCGAAAAAATATAGCTACAAACGGCAGTTTGGGGACTGTAAAATGTCAAAATTTTCAAGCTCGCCTCGCTTCGCTCGCTCGCATTTTTTTTAATCGTTATGCAATTCTCCTGATGTTGCTGTCAGTAATTGCCAGCAGTTGCGCCCGGTGCGCCCCCTCCCCTTAATTTCCAAAAGCGAAAAAATATAGCTACAAACGGCAGTTTTTGGGACTGTAAAATGTCAAAATTATCAAGCTCGCTCGCTTCGCTCGCTCGCATTTAATCGTAATGCAATTCTTCTGATGTTGCTGTCAATAATTGCCAGCAGTTGCGCCCGGTGCGCCCCCTCCCCTTAATTTCCAAAGCGAAAAAATATAGCTACAAACGGCAGTTTGGGGACTGTAAAATGTCAAAATTATCAAGCTCGCTCGCTTCGCTCGCTCGCATTTAATCGTTATGCAATTCTCCTGATGTTGCTGTCAATAATTGCCAGCAGTTGCGCCCGGTGCGCCCCCTCCCCTTAATTTCCAAAGCGAAAAAATATAGCTACAAAACGGCAGTTTTGGGACTGTAAAAATGTCAAAATTTTCAAGCTCGCTCGCTTCGCTCGCTCGCATTTAATCGTTATGCAATTCTCCTGATGTTGCTGTCAATAATTGCCAGCAGTTGCGCCCGGTGCGCCCCCTCCCCTTAATTTCCAAAGCGAAAAAAATATAGCTACAAACGGCAGTTTGGGGACTGTAAAATGTCAAAATTTTCAAGCTCGCTCGCTTCGCTCGCTCGCATTTAATCGTTATGCAATTCTCCTGATGTTGCTGTCAGTAATTGCCAGCAGTTGCGCCCGGTGCGCCCCCTCCCCTTAATTTCCAAAGCGAAAAAATATAGCTATAAACGGCAGTTTGGGGACTGTAAAATGTCAAAATTATCAAGCTCGCTCGCTTCGCTCGCTCGCATTTAATCGTTATGCAATTCTCCTGATGTTACTGCCAGCAACTGCCAGCAGTTGCACCCGGTGCAACCCCCTTAATTTCCAAAGCAAATATATATATATATATATATATATATATATACATACATATTATCATATATAGCTACAAACGGCAGTTTGGGGACTGTAAAATGTCAAATTTTTCAAGCTCGCTCGCTCCGCTCGCTCGCATTTAATTGTACAGTTATGCAATTCTGATGTTGCTTCCATGAGGTGCCCCCCCCCCAATGTTTTGACCCACGGTACGCCACTGAACACCCCCCTTTAAAAAATCCTGGGTACGCCTATGATTGTCACCTTTCATTGAACTGTTTCATTGCTCTTCTGATGATCAGGAAACCTAACCAGGGTATTTTCCTGTTGACAAAGGATGCTTGTTATTCTTTCAGGTGGTGTAAATCTCATTTCTTCGCTGAAGGTTGAAGTCGAAATTCATCACATCTTTCTCCTTATTCAAACAGAAAATTAATCGCCGTGGATCGTTAGCAACTGACGATGGCCAATATTGGATATTCAGCATTGTTGAATCATTTGAAGAAAGCTAACACTTTAGTCGACCTTAGTCGCAGAGTTTGGAAACTTTCCCCGAAGGAGAGGAACGTGCTTCTAGAGAATCTGGACCACACAAAGCCTGGTGATGAACGGAATAGGATACGTTTGGAGCGTGAAGGAAGGAGAATCTACTGCTTGATATCTAAGGACAGAGTACAAGTACCAGGAGACGATGATCTTTCCGACTCGTGGTGTTTGTGCAAGGTTGGTATGACCGAATCTCCAGCCGATACCCAGCAGAGAGAGAAACGGGTGATCGATAATATTAACAAGAAAATACTACAATCCATTTCCCTTCAGGACGTTTTAACCTTTCACGTGTCCGTGACAGACGAACGGTATCTCAGGGAACTTGAGGGAGAAGTGCGAAATACGCTGGGATGTAAAGTTGTGACGAGAACCGCGAGGCATATGAGACTTCCGTATCCAACGGAATGGGTACTCACAACTCATACCTACATAGCGCACGTCTTGGAAAAATATCGCAAAAGATTGACCCACTCTTCCCATGTCACCACTGACATCATTGCAGCTAAAGAGACCGACGCCAGGGATATACAAAGTTTCGAAGAATTCATGTGTCAACTTCTGGAGGTGGAAAGGACGAACCTTCCCACAGGAGTCATGCAAAACTACCCTCTTCCTCGGTCGCTTACACTATATTTTCACAGAGGAAGAGTGAAGGTAAAACATGAGCCAGCAGAAACTGTGGATCTTTGCTCTTAGATGATACACATAAGCAAAACAAAAGTGTATAAATAGAAATGGAAAATGCCATTGAGTTTGCTATTTTTTTATTGCGGTGAAATTGTAACATAATTATTTAAAGAACATTGAGCGACGCATAAATGTTATATAATGATATATTATATCTTTATCTAAATCAAAATCATTTATGGAAAAACTATGATAACGACCGGTCATCTACCTCTAATGACGGAACTACAAAAGCGTTAAAATTTCCAAAATAGGCAAAGAGACAAGCTTGATTTCTCCTTTTTTTTTCCCCTTCCACAGGGTTCCTTTATTGAGTAGTATCATACACACAAATATTTCTCCTTTTCATCGGGCATGAATGGAACCAGAATGCTTAGAAAGGTAACATTCTCAGACATAATATCGAGCGCTTTTCCTATAATGTAGATCCTGGCCCTGGGAATTGGACTGCTCGTCCAACCGAGGAACCATTAATTTATCTCGGACAATAGACCTGAAATGCACGCTGCTACAAGGCACTCGACTTTTGATTGACGTCGTTGGCGTCAATGATAAAGGGACAAAATTCGATAAGTCTGTGAACATAGATATAAAAAATTGAATATTCCATGGAATCAACCAACTATAGGAAGCGTGATGAAATGCTGAAAACGCAAAACATTTAGCTGAGTGAGAATCATAGCGAAAGGAATTGTCTTACAATCCTGTCGATTGGGTATACGTGAACGTCCAATGCGAACATCGACAAGAGAGAACCTACAATCACCATCGATTAAACTCTGCAGCTAGCATGGCCCAGAAACCATCGACAGACCGCACGGGGTCTATACCGGCGTCCATGTCACCCCGGTAACCCGCGGCGTCCCTGAGTTCATCTGTTTGTTCACTGTTATTGTTGCATGGATGAAATCAGATCACTATTTCAACAACCTAGTTACAAGATGATAATCAGTCAGTGAGACAATGGTGATATGCGTATACGTTCCATGTCAAGCCATTCTCAATTTGTGCGAAGTGAACAAGTAAATGTCCCAACTCTCCTTCGTGTTTCTCAGATTAAGATTAGCCACATTTTCAATGAAAATCAATAATTGAATTTATGAATCTGGACGTTAAACTACTCGGTGACTTTTAATTAGGATGATGTGTTTTGCACGAATGCTAACATACAAAACGTCCACTAGAATTTTGTTGATCGGTTATCATCTGGCTCAACGTGTTGACAAGCTAAGAAGGATAACTGAACCCATTGTTACTGCCATGATGTGTATTTAAGCTTTCATAAAGTTACAGAGTTCATTATTGTAGAGATAATGTACAAATTGTACTCAGTGATCTCTGCCATGTCGATTGAAATTTGGGGTCCAGTGAAATCTAGTCAGCTATAGGTCAAACATAACATTATACTATTTCAACTTGCAGTAATCTAACAAACTTTGGGTTCATATTTTTCAGCAGATTGGCTAAATCATCTCTGAATAAAGTTCTTGCTGAAACTAATGCTGAAAAAGCTGTTGTTTGTGGATAAAAAAATTAGGCCCGGTAAAGATACTCCTCTTGATAAAAAGAGAAAAATGAGACAAAATAAAAGTGATTGATGTCAACATTTTCATGAGGAATAGAGATTTATGTAAAGTATAGGTGGTATCCACATGTGAAACTAAACACTGAGGTTGTAATTGAAGTTCGGCTGAGTTCAGTTCAGATCAGTTTTATTTTTGTATTCCATCGTAAATACATTGATGCAAAAGCTAACAAAGATTCGGCATAGTTGTATCCAAATACAAACATAAACTCAGGTAGTACGTACATTAAAAAACGTTGATAAGTAAACATATAAAGTAATGTCATGTTGACACTACGCTAAATGTGAACATACATAGCAAATAGTTTGACTAGGAAGATGTCCCTGTGTTGTTGAAGAACAGTTCTCAAGCATGCTGTTGATTATTATCTGCCACAATGTTTTATCATCTTCCGACACTCTGGATATATGCAACACATTCAATCAATACTCTACCGAATCGCATGGAGGACCATATTAGAAATATGGATTTGTAGCTGGCTTGACCTAAAACGGTCCTGCTTACCACCATAGAAAACGGTGTCGTGATTTGCCAGCTTAGGATGTTTTAATTTCGACAAAACAAATAACTTTGGCTCAAGAACAATAACATTTATTGGTAGAACTCAACGTATATGTCCAACAGGAAGTCTCTTTCCCTAAATTGAAATGGAGTTTTGGGACACCGCAGAGCACCATTCGGGGAATGTTATTTTTGTGCGTTCATTAGTGATAGCATCGTCAATTACCACCTAACGCTTTAGGAGACCCTCAGTATGTTTCCCCCAATATAACCCACATTTTGTACTTCCAAAAATGTCTCTTTGTTAAAACCAAAAACAACAAATATGCTCTTCATTTTCACGGAATAACGACGAAATGCATTTCATTGGGTTCTCGTAAAAAGCTAAAAATAGTTAACTGCTTTGCAGAAAGATTTCAGATAGAAGCTAATGACTTGAAAGAACATCAGTGCAAATTCATCAGCCAATCAATTGCTCCTTCACTCTTAAAACATCCGGGTCAGAACTGGCCCGGAAAGGGTCCGTTGGGGTCACACTCCGTGCCGGGTCAAAAATGACAAGGAATGGGGTCAGATATGACCCCATTGAGAATCATGAATTGGGTCAGGGTGACCCCATTCCGGGTCTTCATGACCAAATTCCAAGTCATTTTGACCCGGAACTGGGTGTGACCCCAACGGAGCCGGTTCCTGGTCAGTTCTGACCCGGATTTTTTAGAGTGTTCTATGCCAATGCTCAATGAGATTAGAGGTATGTTTGGGCCTGTTGTCTCTGCCCTGCTGTGTCAGTTAAGCAATTATTTCTAGAATTGTCCAATTCTAAAAAAAGTCTATATTCTATCTTGCCTATACCTATAGTAATAATAGAGAGCATTATTCATTTTTGAAGAAGAAATTGAAAAATCAATATTCATAACTCAGAACGATGTTAAAGAAACCCAAACCCCTTTATAATGTGCATATGAAATTAGCAATAAATAAGAGAACACATCAATTAAAGCTTGAGGAAAATTTGAGAATCAATTTAAGACATGACTTTTCAAAGTTTCCTTGCCGTTGCTAAAGAGAGTACTTCATTATGAACAAGAATCTAAAGAAAATATCACATATTTTCACTTTTCTTCATAGCAACATTTTAGAACACCTGACTTCTAAAAGGCAGGGGGAATAACGTAGCTTTTAATAATCACATAGGAAAATGACAATATTAGAGAATATATTATGAAGGACGAGTTGTTGATTATCGTTGGATTGCTATCTAACGATGATTCTTGATTCAAGGTATGAATAATAAAAGCTGCTTAAGTTGTATATCATGGTACTTATAATTGCTAGCAGTGAATTTGAGATAGCCTATTTGAATTAAAGTTGAATTTTATAATTTTGCTTTGTATTAAGTTTGCAGTGCTTTTGGTATCCCTGTCTTTTGAAATCGATAAAAGAGTTGGCGATGTTTTCTGAACTAGTATAACTGGTAACGTTTTGATTTCATTTTAATTTTAAAGAAACATATCTTGTGAATGATTGCAGTTGGAAAAATAATTTGGTATTGTTTGTTGGATGGTTTAGACTGTGTGATATGTACGCATGTAACTATACACATGTATTTCCTATTTCTTTGTTATGTACATGATATGGATAAAACTTGATGCGTAGTCGAACAAGCTCGTGTCGAAACTGTACAACAATTGGTTTTAGATTTACAAGGTAAAACCTGTTATGAGCTCAAATTTGCATTACAAGTAAAATATTGGACAACACACAATCATTCAGTCTCGTCTACTACTAGTGTTTGTCAGCTTGGAGTATGATACAGTGAATACAGTGTACTTATTCAAATACTTAGCGTGCATTTTATGAAGGAGCACTAACAATGTAGGAGCAAAGAAAAGAAGATCACATCTATCAAAAATAAGCACATAACGAATATCACAACATTTTGCCGGTGACGTAGTTTTGTTTTGTTTTGTTTTGCTTTAGTCGGTCGGTTTTCGTTTTACGGGTATGGATTTTACGAGTAGACTTGTATTATGATTTCTATATCGTTTTGTTTTACGTTACTCGCGTGCATGCCGTGTCTAATATTGTACTTAGTTCATGATTTCAAATTGAACATTAAAACATACCTTTTCAAGTTGCATTGACAATAATTGCTTACTTGATTGTATATTTCAATACATATATTGTTGTTTGTTGCTTACTGTATATGTTCTTATGTTTTATGATATATGTTGTAACGTTACATACCTATACATTCTGTTTCCACAGCTCCACGAGTATCTTTTTACGGACCGTATACTGTAGATCCATGTGCGTCCCTGTAATACCATGATTGAATGTGATGGTCCATGTAGTTGATGTGTGGCTGCCGTGCAGTCCGTGTAGCTGCCTGTGATGATCTCTGACGATCCTTGATGTGAAAAAAAGAAGAAATACGTCACGGATTGCCAAGGACACTCATGGCGCCTACACGATCATTCCAGGCAACCACACGGACCTTCTTGGCCTCTACACGGCAGCCACACGGACCTTCGCGGATTGCTCTGCCAACACGGCAGTCCCCGGATGACGGCGGATGTTTCTGACCTCCAAAAGCTGCCGTGTTGGGCTCCCAGATGTCTCCGGACCTACACGGACCTACATGGACCTGCACGGTTGCCCAAGGCATCAACACGGATCTCCGGGGTGATCCGGCATGCATGTAGATGTGACTGGAGCTTAAGAGTGTGTTTTTTTTTTTTAGTTCATCATTTATCATTATCATTGTTATAATAATAATAATAATAACAATAATAATAATAGTGAAAATAATAATTACAGTAATAATAATGATTATTATTATCATTATTGTTATTATCAAAATTAGCATTAGCATTATCAGCATTAGGATTATTACTATTGCTGTTATGACGATGGTGATAATGATGATTAGAGACGTTCGTGACTAGGCTAGACGCTTCCTCTCTAAAACGGTTTGATGATTAGAAATCCTCGGCCTTGTCTGTAACTTGTCTGAGTTGAGGTGCTGATGGCTAATTGTTACCATGGTCACTGTTGTCATGGAGCTGTTGCAGCTCCATGCTGTTGTGATGTTGGTGCGATGTCCCATCATAGCTGCATTTGAGAGGGTAGGAATGTAAATGACGGAAAGTGTAATGTCCTTTCATCATTCATATCCCGATTTATAATTCTTCCTTTCTGTAATTTGATATGGATGGCTTTCTTCATCCATCTGGTGAGATAATTGTCACCTCTGGCAAAAATTAATTAATTAGTTTGTCATCTCTCGTTGAAACAATCATCTAATTTAATGGGACAAGGGTGAAATAATTGACCTCGGATGACAATCATCGCACTAGACAGTCAGGCACAGGCGCAGAAAAGTGCGCCTGTCGAAAAGAGCCGAATTCTGCTATCATGAATATTATAATGACAATACCCATCATGCAACGGGATGCTCATAGTCAGTGCCGTATATAGACCGATTCAATTTCGATGACCTATTCACCTACCGCCGCTAGCGGCGCTATAACGGTCGCCATAACTGGGGGCCAACGGGGGCTTCCAGCGAGCTAGCTACCCAGCGAGTTGCACTTGCAGCTCATCAGCAGCCTAGCGAACCAATCGCGCATAGTTAGCCGGGCGCCGCCGCTGCGCCGCGGCCGGTGACCGCCGGCACTTTACTCACTGTGGAAAAGTAATTCAGCGGCTTTTAATGTCTTTTCTTCACTTTTGGACAAATTGAGTGATTAAGGTTATTGATCTCCAATGAAAGCTTCAAAGGAAGGATCAGGAAAACACATTTTGCAGTAATTTTTGTTGGGTGCACACATAACGTAAAAATGGAAATGGAAGCTGCACGGCAGTTTGTGCAATTCAGACACCACTGACGCACGATAAATATACAATTAGAGACAAGTAAGTGAAATAAAATGGTATAAAAATGCACAGATTTCGAAACTAACTATGCCTACTAGATTCTTTATTTAGTTAGGCTGTCGCTCTATATTCGTAAAATATGTTGTTCATTTCAGAAGACAAGGTCAGATCAAAGATCTAAGTTTTGATAATTCACTGATTTTCTTGTTCTTTTAGTGTTTGGTGCACAACTTGCCAAAGTTGGAATTCACTTCCTGGCTACTATATAATTTTGACAAACACACAGCCTACACTACAGCTAAATAAATGTTTCAAGATGCGTCAAATTCTTATATTGTTTTCACTCCTTCAATATTCAGCACCGAATTGACCATATTCAATTTAGGCGTGGAACTCTGAATTTGATTTTTCATTAAGTGATATTATACCTAGATATTAATCCATGGATAGAGGCAAACATCCGTTTCATAATCATAAGAAAGTATGATTTGAAAATCACTTTTGTAGATGAGGCGTTAGCGTAATGTTATGCAAGGTTACTTAGACCTAAAACAGTAGAACAGAAGCTTTGGTTGTTGACATCAGGCGACGAAAATTAAGTTTATAGGCCTATACGGCTTACAAACGCCTGGATTTGTATTCTGTTTGGTTTACTAAGTTAGACTTGTCTGAAGTTAGCGACAACCGAAAATGATAGGACCTATAGGATGTATAGGATTCTAGAAGTCAATAGGTCTAGATCTAGTCTGGACTCCTGCCTAGAAATATAATTTAAAACAAGATCTAACGTTAGACAGATTCTACACCGCTGGCCCGAGACTCCCGAGTAAAAGCAAAAGCCTAAAAGGTATACACCTAAGGTAACTGATAGGTTGCAATGATAGCGCCATAATTATCTAGCTCAAGATTCTTATTCATTATTTGTATTTAATTATATCAGATAGCTTCTCAACAGTCCAGGCTTACTAGCAAGATGTCTGCCTGCGCCTAACCATAGTTCTCCACAGTGGATTTTATTCTCTTACACAATTAATGTAAATATATGGGCCTTACACGCGAGTAAACAAGTCATCGCCAAAGAAATAGAGTCCACAAACACTCACGGATCATCGTACCGATATTTACCTTGAAATTCAAGTTTTGGCTACAGCCGTATGTCATCTACCCATTCGCTCATAGTAAAGGTTGTTTGATTTATTTATTTTTTTTAATCAGCTAGCGAAAAAAAAGTTTGACTGTAGTTGTCACAAGCCAGATGCGTCGATCGCTGACAGCGCCAGAGATAGCTAGCTAGCCGGTTGGCTCCGGGTGGTAAATGCACTGGCTGCCGCTGCTGCTGGCTGGCACCCTTGCCACGCACGCAGGGCGCTTGCCGACCCGGCCTGGTTGGCCCCCAGTTATGGCGTCGCCTTAAGAGGGCGCACTTCCATGAACAGTCGCTTGAATCGGTCTATAAAGAGAGTCTGGCCAACTCGGTTTTCGGCATATGAGATTTGAAGCCTGTGATTGGTCAAAAGCTGGTCCCATGATCTACAGGCGCCATGTCGTTACCAAAGTCAATTACGCGGGCGCGAGCATAGCTCACACGCAGTGCCCATTGTTCATTTCGCGCAGCTACGCGCTAATGTTGCTTGCCTTTAGGACGTCCCCAATATTGGTCACGGTGCAGTGGGTATAATAATTGTCATTGCCGTTGTCTACTTTATCGAAGTAGAAGGTATACACGAAAGATATTTTGATATTATTATCTTACCGCGATAAACTAGGGAGGTGACTCCCTGGATAAACTGAAGATTCGTCATTCCTTCCTGCGCAGCATGGCGTTGCATGAAAGAACCTGGCACAAGTGTAATTGCACACCGCTTTCCGACAGATCTAAAAGGAAGGAAAAAGTGGGAAATGAGAGTGCGACCGGAAATCTGGTCATCGAGTAGCAACTCGTTTCTGTTCCAGGTGAGATTCATTTTACAGGTCAAAGGATCAAAGTTAGGAAAATGTTGAAATTCTACTATCTACAGGTGTGATCTATTGTTGAGATATTATTACATAGTTCCTCCATACCTTGGGGATTACCCAATGTATATATATAAAAAAACAGTATTGGCATGCCACCATCACTCCAAATTGACACGTACGGAAAGGTTTTGGCTATCATGGTCAAAGGTCAAGTGAAATACTAACATGACAGGATTTTCCCTATATTTTTAAAATGACCGCTCAAAGTATTTGAATTGTCATAAAGATAGATTAGTCAAAGTAAAAATGCTCAAATTCCTTAATACTTGCTCAGTCTGCGAGTCTTTAACAATAAAATTCCATCCATTCACACCTAGTTTAAGGAAAGTAAACACTCGACGCATTAAATTTTGTGACAAACACGCCAATTTTTTTCTACCAGGTATGTGAAACTTTCGTGTAACATTGGAAAGACGTACTCCAGACCTGTTAAGAGAACAATATGGCGGAGGTCTACCAGTCGCCGTTATCTTGTATAGGACATTTTCATTTGTTTTTTTACTTACTACATATCTATTCAATGATCATGGCAGTGTAGTTCTAATTTGGTGCGGATGCCACCGAGGATATCCCTCATAACGTAATCCAGGTACTGTCTTGTGCTTAGTTCAATTTCAGATCTTTCTCTTTAAATTATTTTTAAACAATTTGAGATCATTTTACATACCTTAATACGCACTTATCGATGACGTTGCCGTGTTGTACATTGTACATAAGTGTATTCCTTTTGAATTACATACTAATGTGTACTAGTAGGCCTCCATGCCAGTTTCATACATATGGGAGTAAATAGGATGGTAATTGATGGTTATGTACGTGCGAATCATTAACAATTGTGGAATTCGTCTATCGTCTGTGCACAGCTAGAATTGTAAATTTATATATCATTTTGTTATACAACGATCTTGTTACCTGGACAACTTGCTAAATACAATATATTTATAGCATACAGTCTGGTGACAGATAATGATCCCGCCATTATTGTAACTTCCTTTTTTTTTTACAGCAATTTATCATGATATTCCTATAAAGGAATTATGCCTATTATTCATCAAGTTTTTGTACCTTTGTGTTTGTGTCTATATGAATGTGTAAGAATGATTGCCATGACAGTTGGCTTTGTTCAACATGGCTGGAATGAAAGAATGTCCCTCCCCCAACCTACCCCCCCCCCCCCCCCTTTCTCTCTCTCCCTCTCTAAGAAAAAAAAAAAGTTAAGCATTGCAGACAGTATGTCCCTTGCGCCTTTGGGACGCCTGCGCGTACACGATAGTTCCCCAAGCGCACGCGCTAAAACCTTAAGCGCACTGTCCGCTGGGTAACGACATGGCGTCCAATTCATGAGTTGGCCAGACTCTCTTAAAGTGAAAACTAAGTTTCGGTAAGTGCTTGAGAACCCGTCTAGCACCATTTCATTTTTGCTTGCAATATATCGAAAGAGTCCACTAAGAAACTTACCTGGCTGACGCGGTTTGCCGGAATGATGAGTGGGTTTGGAGTATTTTGAGAAAAATAATAATAGTAGGAAAACCGACTTTTATTCCAGAAGGCTCCAGACTAACTCGGTCTCGGGAAAATTCGACCCTACTTCGGACAATTCACACGAAGTTCGTGATCGCCACATTCTACTGGCCACTGCATAATGCCAAATGAGGCCTAACTGAATGGACAGGGAAGTGCGTGCTAACGTAATCCTGTACAAAACAAAACAAAAATGACAGCGCGCGGTCCTCACTTGCTGAGACGCGCGGTCTTTGGAGTTTTTGTTGTTGTTTATCAAGCGCCTTTGATTGTTTTAGAGGTGCTTGATAGGCGCACACTAATTTTGCATGCGCGCAAAAGAGGTTTTTGATGCGCGCGTTGTAACAACTCGGACCATTACTGCGAGTAGCCAGAACACGAAGCACTAGTTTATACAGGCCGCTCCCAAAAGACAACACTGTACAATCAGAGGGACAACCATTACAACTCATCCCGCCGTCAAAGCGAAGCCGAGTTATCCCCAAGTCCGAGTTTAGCCTGACCCCGCTCGGGTAAGTATGGTTGGGGCACCACCTATCGACAGGGCACCTTCCCATCGACACCCTGCGTATCATGGCTGTTTGCGTATAGAACAAAAAAGTACGCGCGGGATTAAGTGTCATTAGCTATAAAAACAATAAAAACGAAGAAACGAAAATCAAACTCAAACAAACCAAGCTAAAAATTACACATCCGATCAGTAACGACGCATGGCTGTGAAATTCACGTGTATTACCTATGGCCTGTGAAATTCACGTGTATACCTATGCTGTGAAATTCACGTGTATACCTATGGAGGAGAGGGGGTGTCGATCGCAAGGTTCCCTTTTTAGCTGCGCGAAGAAAACGGAACGCACGCACTAAAATTGCGCTATTTTAAAACGGAGATTCATAATCAACGAGACGGTCACGACATTCAAAACTGCAGTATTTATGGCATATTTGAGGTAAGAATTACCCTTACAAAAAATAACCATGAAATTTAAGGTATTACCATGGTAAAACCTCAATTACCATAGTAAAACCATGGTATCGATGGTATTACTACGAGTACCACAGAAAAACCACGGTGATGCATGGTGATACCACAGAAAAACCATGGTAAAACCTCAATTGCCATAGTACAACAATGGTATCGATGGTATTACTATGAGTACCACAGAAAAACCATGGTGATGCATGGTGATACCACAGAAAAACCATGGTAAATTATCATTACCATGACACAACCATGGTACTGATACGTATACCATAGAATAACCGTGAAGTCTATGGTATTTCCATGGTCTTACCATAGGCGCCACAAAATAACCATAGTAATAGTATGTTATAATTTTTATACCATAGCACTACCATGGTATTACTACCAGTACCATGGAAAAACCATGCCATCTACTGCATTTGCCTGGTATAACTATACAGGTACAATAAAATAACTATGGTGATGCCGGGTTATGGCCATCATACCATGGCGTCACCACGGTATTACCACTTGTGCCATAAAATAACCATGGTATATAGGGCATTTCCTCAGTATTGCTGCACTAATTAACCATGGATATACCATGTAATAACCATCATACCATAGCACGGTTATGGCACTACTAGGCCTACTTGTACCATAGAATAACCATGGAGATACCATATAACAACCATCATACCATGTACTACAACCACAGGGTCTTTAATCGTACCGCAGCATATATAATCATAGTCTTTATGTTATCTTCTGTATTTCTAAAGGTACACAAAAATACCCATGGTGATACCGTGGTTCAACAACAAAATATCAATTATGATATTCTTATAGCTGAAAGGGATTGTACAGGAGGTACTGGTTGAGATGAGGATTCAGATTTATAACTTTTTTTTTCATTCAGATGATAAACCTCTTATGAAATATGAAAGAGCATGTACAGCTGTAATTTCAAGAAGGATTCAACGTTTTGAAGAAAATTCGTCTTGAAATGGCTGAGATTACCAATCCTTCCCCCCCCCCAAATTAAAAAAATCAAAATGAAATTGACAGGCCCCATCTTTCACTAGGAGCTCTTTGTTTTAATTTGTTTTTGGATATCTCAGTCATTTCTCAGCCTGTTTTCATTAAATAAACGTTTGAGTCCTCTTCTGCTCTTTACCATTTCAAAGAGTGGTTTCTAAATATCTTGCAAAACGTTACAAGCTGAATCCTCATCTCGTCCAGTATTGTATACTCCCTTTAAATGTCAAATAATGACAAAAAAGGTACATTCTCTACTGGTATCACAAGGAAAAAATGGTCCCATTATAGCTATCCGTTTGACCCAACTTGTTCAAATAGTTGCAAACTGGAAGTAGGCCGATACTCGTTCACATTACCATGGTGTGAATTACCATACAGTTAAAGATGAAAATTAATACCAACTCACACCATTCCAGCTGACACTAAATTGAATGAGCTGGCACACTCTGAAAAACACCAATCAATTCCAGCTGTATATATGGCCTGGCTCTAAATCATTGATTATGAAGTTTTATTTGTACCAACTGGAAAACATGCCGCTCAACTGGCAGATTCACTAGTTGACTCCACTTAGACAAGTTGACTCCAAACTAACATTTCATTCCAACTGACAGACTGAAACAAATGAAATAAACTGCGCAATTGTCTACCAATTAGAATTTATTGACATAACCCACAGATTCACCACTGGATTCCAATTGCAAGAAACGGAATAAAGTGTCATACTGAAATATCAACTACCCGATTCCTGTATAGATACAGCTGGACATAAACGGGCCCTTAATAATTGTATTGAAATTGACTATAAGACACAACTGGCAGATTTACCAGTTGATTCCACTTGAAAGCGATGGAATGGACTGGTACACTGAGAAAACAGCTGACTCCAGTTTGAACAAATGGATCAAACTGTGATGAGTGAGTTAATAATAAATACATAATAGTAGTAGCATAGTAGTACTGGTGATAATAATAATGATGATGATAATAATGATAATAATAATAATAATAATAATAATAAGGTCTTATCCAGGAGAGCCTCTCCACTGTTGCCACTGCTCTATACCACAGGGCCCTGCCATACCACTAACAGTTGAACTGTTCTAATGAAAATGACAGATTAAAAAAATTAGATCTATTGAGTGAACTGGAATATTAAAGCCTATTGGTTGATTCCAGTAGGAAGAGATAGACCAAAGTATGCCCTTTGACAAAGTGGGATCAACTGGACACAACAAGCAGATTTTTCAGTAGATGATCCACTTGAAAGAAATTGTGTGAAATGGCATACAACAACCAGTTGATTCCAGTAGAAACAATGAGTGCACATTCGAGTTCAACACCCACAAATCATACAGCCAACAAATCAAACAACCCATAAATTTGACGCCTAGCGAACAAGGCCCATATGACTGCGACACTATAAGGCCCACGACACTTTTACAATAACGTAAGCCCCATGATGCAATGTCGAGCTTGTGGGCCTTATGACTTGTGGGATGACCCCGAAAAATTGGACCAATTTGGTGCAGGTCGAATCGATTGGACACAACTGGCAGATTTACCAATAAAAACTGGCATACTAAAACATCAACTCCATGATTCCAGCAGATTCAGCTTTTTTGAACCAGGCTCTTGTATACCTGTTGCAAATGACTTGACACAACTGATAGATTTATTCAACTTGAAAGCAATGCAGATTTAACCTACATATGCACTTTGATATAGTTTAGGCCGTAACAGTTAGTAGAACCAAGCCGGGATAAATGGACCAAACTGGCATGACTGGGGAAGTTCATACCAGTTCATCAAATCTGGCAGTTTTACCAGTTGATTCCACTTTTTAAACGATTATAAACGTACCAATACATTACAGTCAAAACTATTGGACCATTATGAGTATACTTGCAACAAATGGGAAAAATCAAAATATATATCAACTGATTCTTAAGGTAAACCCCTTAAACTCTGAGGGACGTGGCAGGAGAGGGAAGGGCGGAATCCACCCTCGACGTTTCGAGTCTGCGATGGAAGAGACCCTGTTATGAGACATTTTGACTTTTTTTCAAGTTCAACTTCAAATTCATTGTTGTTTTTTCCACAGCAAAATAATATATTTGGTGAACATAAATCTCGCTTTCTTCAATGAAAGTATAATGCATGTAATTTGTACAGAGAAAGCAATAATTGAAAACCTAAAGTAGGGGTACAATACAATGGTTGCTGAGGTAACAAAAGTGAAATAAATGAAATATGCATTGTATGAAAAAAGGAGGGACCCACTAAAAAGACAAAGCTTGTGAAGTGCGGTCCCTTCTCCGATTGAAAAAAAAATCGATGCAAAGATTGATTGAAAACAGCAACAAAGAAACTCTTGAAAAATCTGACTATTCTTTAGCGGAGCGGATCCAGGAATTCCGTAAATGGGGGGGGGGGGGGAGGGATCTGTCATGGTGCCACTTCCGGAATTAAAGGGGGCACACACGCCCATCTTCATTTTGTTTTCTTGTTATTTATTTATTTTTATCTTATCAAAAATTAAAGAAGGGGCCCCCTGGAGCTATCACTGCTGTAACATTAATCATTGCGATTGATTGATCTTGTGCTAATTATGGTATAAAAGTGGTCAATGAGAATCTCCAATAAGAACACAAAGGAAAAAATTAAAAAACAAAGAAATACATTTGAAACTCCAAAAGCAATCATATACATTTAAAAAATGGCTTTTGGAAGTCCTTTAATGTGTGATGCATACAGTCTTTAAACATGTAAAAACAGACTTACAAATAATTAAGAAATAGACTCTTAATGCTTTTAATTGGGCTAAAATAAGATGTTGGGCCTAATTTGCACAAATAATTAATTGATGAATTAAAATTAGAAATTGACAATCAAAAAAAATTCTTAAGACATATAAGACATAATTTTGTAGATTACACTGTAGTTGTAACACGTGCCAAATTTCGCTATAACGATCGTAATACTAATGGTCAAGATCTTGTGGGGGGGGGGGGGGGTGAGGAAAAAATTCCCTCCCAAAATGCAAATTTTAGCATTTATAGCCAAATAAGCCAGGCCCGTTAAAAATAAGCAAACTAATCAATTCTTTATATATAACAGTTCATTTGTTTTGGAACTAATTAACATTGTGTGTTATCTCATACAAATTCCAAGTACGACCCAAAATATTATACCGGTACGTTCATGTAATAAATGTACAGCCTGTATTTAGTATATATGTGTGAATGTGTGTATGCGTGTATGTGTGTATGTGTGTGCTTGTGTGTGTGTGGGTGTGGGTAAGTGCAAACACCCGGTTAGTACTAATATATCCACGAACACAACTGACTTCTTCCCATGCAGTTTAAACCTCATCTACCCAACTGGAAAATGTAACACAAGTTGATTCAAGTTGCACGATCCTTGTTTTGACTTGGTTTCTGTATCGCTCATGAATATTCATGAGAGAGCATCTAACATGCAAAAGGAGAGAGAATTGAAAGAAGACATAAAAACCCAAAGTATATAGTCTGGGTTTAAACTTTGAAGTATGTTGGGAAATTTCTCTTTTGTTACCAACTATTTTAACTTGTGTTATAACAATGCATATTCATATTTTGATAGGACTAATATTATGTATGACATGTAGTTAGTAACCATGCCTTAAACCTTTTCAGATATCAGCCCATATATAAAGAACTGATACACTAGCAATGTACCTAGGAATAGGAAGTATACTCTAGGTATACAGATAGGTAGACCTGTGTAGAGTAGGATGTATGTCTTGTACAATAGTGTAGAAACAGGTGTATGCGATTCGAGGCCATGTCAAGTAGGTAACATACTAGTACTGCATGTTGGAAGTACACAATCATTAATATTATTTTTCTTTTCAAATTGTAATATCATGGTAATTTTACCATGGTAATACCATGGTAATACCATGGTAAAACCATGGTCAAATCACCACAGTACATGGTAAATTCACCTCAGAAATACCATGGTATTGTACCATGGTACCGGTACCATGGTATTTGGTAAGCACAGTAATACCATGGTAATATACCATGGTACATGGTAACAGCAGTAATACCATGGTATTTTGCCATGGTAATACCATGGTAATGTACCATGGTTTTACTAGGGCAAAATTACCAGGTTTCCATGGTTCATTACCATACCATGGTATTACCATGGTAAAGCCATGGTTCTTTTTTGTAAGGGTAGGCGGATTTGTATTATATTTTTAGAATAAACAAGCTACAGATCCTTAGGGTGTCGATACGTGGTACCCCCAACCCTACTGAGACTGAACCTTTTTGGTTAATATTTCGCATTTTCGTCGTTACCCATCGAATATCTTGTATAACATCGTTATCCTGCACATTTCCTAAGCATACGTTCACATTTGGGAGCGAAATTTGATAACTTTTGCAGGCGTACCAGAACTTTGTTTGGGCTTTAATATACGGCACTGCTCATAGTGCAAAAGGCATGGGGAAAATTTTGGTGATGAAGACACCAAATCGATACTAATTTTGTAGCAAAATTTGAACCCTGACACTTTTCTGATTTTTCATCTGTAGTAAGCCAAATACCTAATCTTGCATAGGAATCCTTTCTAGGGGGAAAAAACCTTGACATCTGGAGTAATTCTGGTCGGAATACATAATTAGGTAAATGTTTTTTGAATGACCAACGGTTTGCTGTCTTATTAGCCTTGCGCAACAGGCAATTGAATAGTATAACAGAATTGTTATCTTAAACAGCTGGTAGGGGCACTCTTTCCCTTTCTCTCCCCCAGCACAGCCACCTCCCATGTCTTAACACATCATCTCTTTCCCCCTCTCTCTTCTGCCTGGTACTCTCTCCGGCAGGTTGGGTTCTTATCGGTGTTATGTAAACATAGGGCAGCAGTTTAAAACAAAGAACGTTCTGTGGGGCCTATACCTCCCTGGTGTTGAACTGACCATGGGCAAAGAACAGAGGCAGGGGCTATGCGATGGGTATGAACTAGGCTGTTACACTGCAGTTTTAGATGAGATTCTAGAGAGACAGAGTTATACCAGAGATCCCATAGTTTTACCAGAGTTAGAGTTATTTGCAGATGATTTTGCAATTAAAGGCAGCATAACAGCTTAACAGCAAGGTAATCACAATTACTCCTACTTTTCATTCTTAGTAGCATGAATGAGCGATAATCATGTAGAAATGCACACCTACCGTTCCCTTCGCCGTTTGCAGAGACTCCAACTCTCCCGTTTTCGACGGGAGATCTCCCGCCGAAAGCCCATTTTTGCACAATCTCCCGTTCTCCCGTTTGAGATTTGATTTCTCCCGCCCTGGCTCTGTGTCTCCCGGTGGAAAGGATTTCTTACTTATTTCTATCGTATGTTGAAAAAACAAGCCTTTGATAGCACCAGAGAACATCTAGAATCCTAGGAACTTCGCGCTTCTCACACATCAACTTGGAGTCTCCCGTTTGCTAGGGGTTTCAGGCGGGAGAATCTCCAGATCAGAAGGCGCTTGGGTTGGAGTCTCTGCGTTTGTCAATCAAATTTTTTGCAGCTATTGGAGATGCTAAATTGAACCATATCAGAGAGTTTTCATGGAATTAGAAAGCCGAAAAGGTAAGAAAAATGAGAAATCGGAGTTGAAAATAAATGTACGTCGGTCGCGAAGATAGTCTCCGACGTAAGTAGTGCACCGATTTCGCAGAGAACGATGTCAACGATTATAATCGATTCTGGGAGTGGTAGTCTCTAATTAGCCGCTTACTAACAATATCAAACTTGACTCGTGCAATACGTGTAGCCCCTACTTTCATTTTCACATTTTGTTCTTATTGTTAGCTCACCTGAGTCGAAGTCATGACAAAAGTTGATAATAATAATTTAATTTGAATAGTTTTGAAGGGAATAGAATGAGGTTGAATGAAAAGTGGAAGAAAAAGGTTAGGCTAATGTTAGGAGGGAGAAAGAAAGAGAGAAAAGAAGATGAGAAGGAAGTTGAATTCAAAGGGGATTTGTTTCTAGTAATCTACATAATTTATAGGCCTAATTTAATAAATTAATGAGAATAGTATTACAAAAAGTGTATGGTATGTTATACAATCATGTATTGATATTGTGGACTTTTCATAAAGTGCTCATTTAGCTAAAAAGAAACGGAATATTGAAATTGAAATGGTAATATGTTTTTAAATTGATAAGTTCAACTTATAACTGTTAGTAGAAAGTAATTGTCTTTATGATAGTATTTATTTTTCCATTTCATCTTTTTGATTATGTATACATAAATGCAACCCCAGTATTTGCTTTTGTTTTGTAGTAAAAATCCATTTTATTGTGCAATATTCATGATGGATAATTCCCATTTTTTCATATATCTTTTACTGTTTTGTACACATATTATCCGTCCATCATTAATACTGTATTAGTCAGCAAAAACATGTTGACAGATATAAAGTCACACGCAGGAGAAAATTAACTAAAACGATAAAAAAACAGACGCATCAAGATCACTTTCTTTCTTCCACATTTTACTGTCGAGCCGACGTAATCATTGTGGTTAAACACCAAACAAGCGGCTGTATCACAGACTATAACGATCGATTATCATCGTTATATCGCTCTTCCACTTAATCGATCATCCATCATGCTACGCTGACGCAGCCGTCGATCGGCGTACTTTTGAGTCGAAATTAGCCACTTTTCTTCTGTAATTGACTATGAAATTTCACGAAACCGTCAGATATGGTCCATCTTGACATTTCTGATAGCCACAAGAAGTTTTCACTGACAAATTAAGGAAGGAAATGGTAGGTGTGCATGGTGTGCATTTCTACATGATTACCGAATGAGCTAAGTATGGTCAATGTGGTGAGAGCTACATATTTTGTGAATGGCGTCTGTTTGTGAGAGCGTGTGGCTCTGTGATATGCGTTATGACGAATGCCGTATTTCGATAGATGGTGATACAGTGCAATATACATGGTATACTATCGTGTTTTTTATTTTATGGACGTTCAAGACCTGTCACTTTGACTGTCTTGCATACAGTAGTGCACTGCACATCAGTGGAACAGGCTGGGAGGATGGGGGGGGGGGGGGGGGAGGGGTGAGAGGGAGAGAGATGTAGGAATCAGTAACGAGCGCCTGGCACACAGACGGTATCAATGTAACCGACTGTTCGCAGAAACTACGAAAATCGATTGTAGCGGGCACACTTGCTCGGCGCTCGGGCGGATAACCCCAAAGTAGCAGTTTTCTGCGCCTGGTGGGAGGCGCAGTTTTCTGCGCCTGGGCCTGACTGCTAGATGGATGAGGGAAGCCATCCACATCAAATTACAAATTACATTGTATTTTCTTCTTTTGTGAAGATCAATCATCCTTTTCCTCATAAACAGTGGCGGATCTACGGGGGGGGGGTTTAGGGGGTTTAAACCCACCCCCCCCCCCCCTTGGGCTGCCAAGTAAAAAATATAATGTGCATAGGAAAACGCCACCATAATGTCCAGACGCATACAATGATTATGTTCCTGTAGCCCTCTGTCTCAGTCTCAGCCTCGGGCAATAGGTTTTAACCGCCCCCCCCCCCCCCCCCCCCCACTACCAAGCCAAGTGAACATGTGTTAATTTTTCTATGCACATCACTTATGCGCACAGAAAAACGCCATCACGTATCTAGACCCATTTATGATGCAGTGCGCGGCGCAAGCATGTAGCGCTGATGACGGTGCGCGGTATTGCATCGGATGCAAAGAGATTATACCACAAGAGGGCGTAGTCCAGTGAGGAGGCAGCCGCGCGAGGGAGCTGCCATTTCGCGTTGTGCAGTGCCGTATATTAAGAGAGTCTGGCCAACTCATGAATTGGACGCCATGTCGTTACCCAGCGGACAGTGCGCTTAAGGTTTTAGCGCGTGCGCTTGGGGAACTAGCGTGTACGCGCAGGCGTCCCAAAGGCGCAAGGGACATACTGTCTGCAATGCTTAACTTTTTTTTTCTTAGAGAGGGAGAGAGAGAAAGGGGGGGGGGGGGGGGGGGGGTAGGTTGGGGGAGGGACATTCTTTCATTCCAACCATGTTGAACAAAGCCAACTGTCATGGCAATCATTCTTACACATTCATATAGACACAAACACAAAGGTACATAAACTTGATGAATAATAGGCATAATTCCTTTATAGGAATATCATGATAAATTGCTGTAAAAAAAAAGGAAGTTACAATGGCGGGGTCATTATCTGTCACCAGACTGTATGCTATAAATATATTGTATTTAGCAAGTTGTCCAGGTAACAAGATTGTTGTATAACAAAATGATATATAAATTTACAATTCTAGCTGTGCACAGACGATAGACGAATTCCACAATTGTTAATGATTCGCACGTACATAACCATCAATTACCATCCTATTTACTCCCATATGTATGAAACTGGCATGAATGCCTACTAGTACACATTAGTTTGTAATTCAAAAGGAATACACTTATGTACAATGTACAACATGGCAACGTCATCGATAAGTGCGTATTAAGGTATGTAAAATGATCTCAAATTGTTTAAAAATAATTTAAAGAGAAAGATCTGAAATTGAACTAAGCACAAGACAGTACCTGGATTACGTTATGAGGGATATCCTCGGTGGCATCCGCACCAAATTAGAACTACACTGCCATGATCATTGAATAGATATGTAGTAAGTAAAAAAACAAATGAAAATGTCCTATACAAGATAACGGCGACTGGTAGACCTCCGCCATATTGTTCTCTTAACAGGTCTGGAGTACGTCTTTCCAATGTTACACGAAAGTTTCACATACCTGGTAGAAAAAAAAAATGGCGTGTTTGTCACAAAATTTAATGCGTCGAGTGTTTACTTTCCTTAAACTAGGTGTGAATGGATGGAATTTTATTGTTAAAGACTCGCAGACTGAGCAAGTATTAAGGAATTTGAGCATTTTTACTTTGACTAATCTATCTTTATGACAATTCAAATACTTTGAGCGGTCATTTTAAAAATATAGGGAAAATCCTGTCATGTTAGTATTTCACTTGACCTTTGACCATCATAGCCAAAACCTTTCCGTACGTGTCAATTTGGAGTGATGGTGGCATGCCAATACTGTTTTTTTTTAATATACATTGGGTAATCCCCAAGGTATGGAGGAACTATGTAATAATATTTCAACAATAGATCACACCTGTAGATAGTAGAATTTCAACATTTTCCTAACTTTGATCCTTTGACCTGTAAAATGAATCTCACCTGGAACAGAAACGAGTTGCTACTCGATGACCAGATTTCTGGTCGCACTCTCATTTCCCACTTTTTCCTTCCTTTTGTGTTTGGATCTGCTTTCTCGTCGCACTCCGATTTCCCACTTTTTCCTTCCTTTTAGATCTGTCGGAAAGCGGTGTGCAATTACACTTGTGCCAGGTTCTTTCTTCTTCTTCTTCTTCTTCTTCTGATTAAGTCTGCCTCCTTCAATAGACTGAAGATTCTTGCAGACTGGTGCTATTTACATTATAATACAATTTATTTACAGATATTTACAAGCACATAGAAAATTTGACGAAAATACTAGCCACTCTGATCAACCGTTAGACGGTTTCGAAATGATCCCACAGATGGCGCTGAAACAATTTCTGACGACAGGGAATTCCAGTTCCTTACAGTTCTTGGGAAGAACGAATGGCGATGCGATTCAGTTCTCGAATATGGTACCTGGTAGGAGTGTGGTTGCGAGGCTCTCGTTAACTGAGTAGCCTGTTTGATGATATAGTCCTGTGCTGAAAGAGGAGTGAGATTATTGTGTATTTTGTACATCATAATTAGCCTGTCATTTTCTCTGCGCTGTTCCAGAGTGGTCCAATTAAGTTCTTGTAGCATTTTGGTGACACTCGAGGTGTTATGGTAGCGATTTAAAGTGAATCGCGCAGCTCTTCTCTGGACCATTTCCACTTGGTGGATTAGGTTCTTGGTAGATGGGTCCCAAACTGTGGAAGCATACTCAACAATTGGTCGAACCAACGTTTTGTAAGCTGTGGCTTTAACATCAGATTTTATGCGAAGATTGCGTTTTAGAAATGCAAGCACGTTATTGGCTTTATTGACAGTATTGTTAATGTGTTGGGTCCACTTCAAATCAGAAGTGATGGTTACACCCAAGTACTTCACGGATTCAACAGATTCAAGAGGGGCGTTATTTAGATGATACACGTGTTGCACCTTACTTCTTTTCCTGGATATTGTCAAAACCTTACACTTATCTGTGTTCAAATCCATTATCCATTTTTTCGCCCAGTCACCAATTTTGTTTAGGTCCTCTTGAAGATTTTGCGTATGATGTTGACTGTCGATGGTCATGTAAGAAATTGCATCATCGGCAAATAGGCGAACCTTTGACGCGAGACCATCAGGCAAGTCATTGATGTAAAGTAGAAAGAGGCAAGGCCCAAGAACCGACCCCTGAGGCACTCCAGATCCTACCGCTACTGAAGAAGATTTAATACCATCCAAAACAACCCTCTGACTTCTTCCATTGAGAAAACTCTGAATCCATTTCAGATTTTTCCCCCTGATACCATAGTAGTCCAGTTTACGTAAAAGCCGCTCATGCCCAACCTTGTCAAAAGCTTTTGAAAAATCCATGACTATAACATCCGTTTGACGTCCTGCATCCAAGTTCCTATGTAAATCGCTTGTGAAACCAAGTAATTGTTGTTCACATGACATGTTCTTACGGAAGCCATATTGCAGGGGAAAAATGATGTTATTTTCGTCCCCGTGCTTCATAATTTTGCTGGCTAAAACGTGCTCCATTAGTTTACAGCAAATACATGTCAGCGAAATGGGGCGGTAGTTTACAGGAGTAGATCGATTACCTTTCTTGTAGACTGGTACAACATTTGCTTCACGCCAATCATTTGGTATTTCACTTGATTCATATGACAACCGGAATATATTGCAAAGAATTGGAGCCAGAATTTTTGCCAGCTGCTTCAAGACTCGTGGAGTTATACCATCCGGTCCAGGGGCCTTATATGTCTTCAAACCACAAAGCAACTTCTCTACACCCTTTGATGTAAACAAAAATATCCTCCATTTCTTCAAAGTCTGGGGTTTCCGGTAGTAAGTCATTCGGTATGGGAGTTTCCTTGGTGAAAACACTTTTGAACTGTTGGTTCAATACTTCAGCTTTTGCAATTGGATCAGTGATCGTCATAATACCATCACTTTTCAGTTCTCTTATTCCTGTATTATCAGTTCTGTTGTGTTTGATGAAGCCCCAAAATCTCTTCATACACTCAAATTCTGTGGTATCTTCATCGATAGAAAAAAGAGATTCCACATAATTCCAATAAGCCCTCCTTAGCTCCTGTTGCAGTGATTTCTTAACTGCTTTCAACTCTTCCTCCAAATGAAAAGGGACTACCCCATGGTTTCTCAATTTCATGTTCCGACTTTTTTTGTTCAACCTATCTCTCCTTTTGATCAACCTTTTAATCTTGTTTGAAATCCAAGGTATGTCATTCTTTTTGGATGTCATCTTATGTGGAACAAACTCTGTCATTCCCTTCTCTATTCCATTCTTGAACATAACCCAAGCCTCATTCACTGAGCAAAAGTCAAGCTTATCTTCAATTTCCTTGCCTACACCTTGCATGAAATCAGCAAATTTCTCCCAATCCGCTTTGCTGTAGATGTTAATTTTCCTTCTTACTAGCTTCTGGCGAGTTGGACAACCAGCAATCGTGAGAATTGGGCAATCATGATCTGAAATGCCTGGTACAACTGAGACATCAGTGACTAACGTTGGATTATTTACTAGGAATAGATCAAGGACGTTTTCTTTCCTGGTTGTTTCCATAACTACCTGCGTTAACCCATGGTCATCAAGCATAGAACCAAAAGCATGATGAAGCGCTGGGTGATGACATGCTTTCACCTGTCTTGTTTCCCAATCCCATCCAGGTAGGTTAAAATCACCTCCTATGACTACCATATGATCGCGATTCAATTTACAAAGGGATCGTTGAAGCTCTGCAAGACTCTCCTCGTCATTTTCATGAGGCCTGTAGTACGCAGCTATATGTAGAGTCTTAGATCCCGCCATATTTAATTTACACCAGAGAATTTCACAATCTGTTTCAAGTTCAATTTCTCTTGCAGCTAGAAGTTCTCTCTTAGTAGCAATAAATACTCCACCATGAGGGTCATTAGGTCTATCTTTTCTCTCAATATGATACTGATCAGTTGGGAATACCTCATTATTATTGACTGATGACGATAACCATGATTCAGTACCAATGACAACTTCTGGATCATGTATTTGCGTCAGGAGATGGAAAGACTGTTTTTTGGCGCGAATACTTTGGCAGTTGACATTGAGGATCTTAATGGATCGGAAGTTAGATTTCCTAGGTCTTACAACTTTTCTACTGGGTGAAGACATATGAAGTGGTGAACCAATATCACTCTGTGTGAATGACGTATTATTGACATCATCTGCATTTTCTTCCTCCTCTTCTGAACCCGGGTCGAGTAACTTTCATGCAACGCCATGCTGCGCAGGAAGGCATGACGAATCTTCAGTTTATCCAGGGAGTCACCTCCCTAGTTTATCGCGGTAAGATAATAATATCAAAATATCTTTCGTGTATGCCTTCTACTTCGATAAAGTAGACAACGGCAATGACAATTATTATACCCACTGCACCGTGACCAATATTGGGGACGTCCTAAAGGCAAGCAACATTAGCGCGTAGCTGCGCGAAATGAACAATGGGCACTGCGTGTGAGCTATGCTCGCGCCCGCGTAATTGACTTTGGTAACGACATGGCGCCTGTAGATCATGGGACCAGCTTTTGACCAATCACAGGCTTCAAATCTCATATGCCGAAAACCGAGTTGGCCAGACTCTCTTTATATACGGCACTGGCGTTGTGGGAGCCGCCATTGCACGGATCCTGTACAATTATTAATCAGTTAGATGGCAGCGCACTGTTTTATGCGCTCGAATTGAATATTCGGCGCAGTGACCGTGCGTTGTTTTATTGTGACGTCACAATGGTCATATTTAAGCGTCATAGCGGTGCTGATGTTGTTTGATATTATGGCATGACTGGGAATGTACGCGAAACAAACGTCATAATGCTCAAGTACTGTCTAGTCTACACCCAAGTTTCCACTATTTATTTTGCGAACAACAAGAAGGTCTGGACTGTACCAAATGGTTCAAATGATATGATATCATCGTAGAAATTAATATTTAAACAATTAACCACATTGTGATTCTGAAAATGAAAATATGTAACGAAGAATAACATATCATTCCAGATATGATATGAGAAGATATGACTTGAACGTAGACTTAGATCCAGTGCCAGGAGCTGAGTGTGCGCTCCCTCTTCAATTTTGGACGCACTATTTGCACGCACGCGTATGGCGACTACTTACTCTATAGCCGGGTTCACACGTACATCAATTAGCGGGATACAAATCTCGAGATTTGCATCGCGATCGTCATCCCGAGTTTTTTGCACGTGTGGACAGAAAAAACCCGAAAATTAGCGGGATAAGCATCGCGATGCTAATCCCAAGAAATCTTGCGCTAGTTCGCCAATTAGCGGGATAATTGGCCCCGCGCTGGTACGTGTGAACGGTCGGGATTAGAATCTCAAGTTTTTACATCCCATCATGCAATGCGCACATCACAACAGCGAGGCCTCTGCGAGGAGGTCCTTCACCTCTTTGGAGAACAATAACAGCGCGCGAACCACACCACTGACGCGTAATTTAAGACAATGGACAAAGGTAAGTGCGCGCAGGCAGTGATAGAGAAGGGCACTGTGTGACCCAGTTTGCAGGCTTTGCTGCTATCTCTATCGGCAATTAGCGGGATAATTCGGTACGTGTGGACGCTCGCCAAATTAGCGGGATACCGATCGCGATCGCTATCCCGCTAATTTGGTACGTGTGGACGCTCGCAAAAAAACTCGGGATGAGCATCGCGATCGTCATCCCGCTAATTTGTACGTGTGAACCCGGCTTATAGGTATAATCTCTTTGATCGGATGCATGCAGTGCGCGCTCGTATTGTATTGATCAAAGATAGTAGAGATAACAAGATACGAAGGCGCGCGATAACAATGGACACAAAATGGCTGCCCTACATGACGATACAAAAGAGAGCCAAGTACAAACTCAGTACACCTAGAACAAAGAGATTTTTCTCCTCCCCACCACTAGAGGGCGGACTCTACAATGGAGTCAGTGATTTCATGGGGGCCGCCAATGTTCCACTTAAAAATGGCGGACTTTGCGTACTAAGTATACTTTTCTACAGCGCGTATTACGCGAACTTCTGAACTTTTACGCGAGTACGCACTTGATTTTGGCTGCTCCTCGGTTGCTCGTTTGCTAGCGTGTTAGCACGAGGGGTGAGCCTACCGCTTCGTTGCCATCCAGTGCTCCTTGCGCTCACACAACAATAGTACAGGGCGTATGAAGACTCCGCACGCTAGCAGTCACTGCGGAAAATCTCTTTGACCTAGAAACATCATTCATTTCCAAAGACAATGGTATTTTTATTATCTTAAAAAGATTTAAAAATTATAGTCGTAGCTTTTTTTCGATTAAGGGTATTATTTTGAAGAACGGGATTTTAAAGTAATAAGGATTATTTCGTGGAGGTAAAAAATTGGCAACAACATGATCTCACAATCAAAGACGCTTGATAAACAACAACATCTTCAAAGACAGCGCGTCTCAGGCAAAGACGCCCATCACCTGATCATCAGATTCCAAGAAACGAAAGATTTTGTACCCATTGTAATGAAGAGAAAATTGGTGATGAATTTCACTACCTTTTTCAGTGTAGACTCTTTAATGAACAACGAAAGAAATACTTAAAAAGATATTACTGGAAATACCCCAACACTATGAAGATGGATCAATTATTTAATTGTCAAAAGAAAACAGTCCTTTCCAATTTATCCAAGTTTTGTAATTATATAATGACTGTCACGAGTGGAGTGACAGACGCTCTCCTCCACTGAGGTCAATTTACATGGAATTTGTAAATAAGTACTTAAGCATGTAAATTGATGCAAACTGTTTAACATGTCAATAGAAGACATTCCAGACCGCTCTCGGTAGAGCCACGGTAGTGCTATGTGTGGCAAGGAGCGGCAGTATGACATCAGGCCTTGAAGGGGACATCACGCTGTGGTGCTGTCTCCGTGACACATTGTATGAGAATGGCCACTCGGTAACGGTGACAGGGGCCGCCACCCCAGTCAGTATAAACTAGAGATACCCACAGATAGTGGTAAGTGCATTAATTCTGAAATGTTTATGTATTCAATTGGCATAATTCGTTTGTGTAACGGATATCCGAAGTGAGAGTGACTTGTGATAAATGTTCCAGTTAATATGTGATATTGTTACAATGGTTATTTGTTTATGGTTACATGAGCCTGAATATATTTGTATAATGAGGTAATTTGAACGTCAGTCCAACCAGTCAGGATGTGAATGTAATATGAATGTGCTCAAGTGCTCTGGCTGTAAGTGATCTGAATATTTTAATATTTGAAGGGTTTCCGGGTTTCCCGAAGGGTCAAGGGCCCACTGACACTGCAAGAGGCAGGTGCATAAAGGCGTCGTAGACTGTCGACCAGCTCCGAGGCAGTAAGGGAGCATAGACTGTCGACCGGACTTCATTCCTGGATGCTGAGGAGACACCGCCAAGACGTCCGTCGGGAGAGCGACCACGCGAACGGCAATCGCGAAGAGTTGCTACGACAGACCACGCGACAGTCCATACCAGCACCAGCGTAACGGGGCCCCGTCGTCGACCGACATCGTCATCGACCTGCATTGTCATCGTCATACGTCGCCATACGTCGTCATAAGCCATCGTCACGCAACGTACACCCGTGACAGCCATTCGAGGTGAAATGAATCCAATTTGAGTTAAACATAATCAAGTCCTAAGAGCCAGAAAGCCACTGAGCAGGAATAATTTATGTTCGTTTTTTCTCTTTTTATAATTTGCTGTAAAACCAAGATTCACAGTTATAGACAATTAAAATATTTGAGTTAACTGAATGCACATTGTTTCCTCCATTTCGTCTTGTATGAGTTACAGCCTGCCAACAGTTCTCAGAGGTTATGAAAATTTCTTTGTTCCGTTTATTTCCATATAAAAGGATGGAAATCGGGCAAATTCTGTGACAATGACACATGTTTAGATTATTAGTATTTTTTATCCTTTTTGGAAATACTACATGCCTTTTTTTACAGGCTGTGCCTTCTTTACAATTGATATGTAACTTATTTGTCTTTTCATTCTCTCCTCCTTTTTTCTTCCCCTCTCTACTTCTTCTTCTTCTCGTCCATATTTCCTTCATTCTTGTTCACTTAGCGTATGAATTCATTTCCGTATGTCTTTTTTATTTTTTTCTGTTTCTTTTTTTTTCCTGAATCAAAAGTCACTCGTATATCTTTTGTTAATTCACCAGTCTTGTGTCCTTCTCACTCTCCCTCTTCACCTCCATATATCCCTTCTTTCTCTCTCCTCTCTCTCTCTCTCGTCATATTTCCCTTTCTTTGTTTTTTTTTTCACCATATATCGTGTATATATTGTATATTTCTGTAAATTTTTTTTCTTTTCATCAATCGCATCTCATTCTTATTTTGTTTGTTATAGTTGTTTTGTACACTTTTCAGAGTTATTTGCAATTATTATTTATTGATATTATAATGTGCTATATGTTTTTCATTGGACTCCGATACCCAGAGTTTGGGTTGTGAGTAAATAAACTTTCAAACTTTCAAACTTTCAACTTTCAAACTTTCAAACCTGAGACGCGCTGTCCCTGAAGCCGCTGCTGTTGTTTATCAAGTGTCAAGACAGCGCGTCTCAGGTGACGTGCGTAATACGCATGAGGACCGCGCGCTGTCCATTTGTTTTGTACAGGATTAGCGCGCACTTTCGTGTCTTATTAGTTAAGCGTCTTTGGTATTGATGCAGTGTACGTATTGCACATTACATACACGCCGGCCTAGCGCTATCGCCTATCGACAAGCGTATGTTCCCGGGACCCTTGCTCATCAACCGGCTCATCAACTTTGTGATTAATCATGGAAATTCACGTCCCCAAAAAACTATTAAATAACATTTTGTCCAAATATCATCTTTAATGCTCTGAAAGTATTCAAATTACAATGATTTAAGTGGAAGGATTGAAACTAACAAAAATATTCCACCTTTATGACCAACAGTGTACCAACAACATTGAGTAAGTGTCATTCAATGACACAAAGAGATCCCATAAAAACGTACACAACTGTCGCAAGTATACTGATGATAATTCTTACCTAATGAGTTCACATCAGACCACAATTTTTTCACAGTAGAATCCTTGCATATAGTTTACTTGATTTTATGTGAAGATCGAAGATCGAAATAAATTGTATGATTGTAGCATAACAAGTGGCACCTGTGAAAAGTTTGTTTATTTGAGCCTCAAATTTTATGCACAACCTTCATTGGCTGAATAAGCAGCATTTAGTTCTACTTAATTTTCATTTCTACTTCATTGGCCTGGACTCCAGTATAATCAACATCGCAGAGTTTACTTTAATTTAAGAGTTGTGGTACTATACAATTCAACATATGTTACACTGTCTTAAATCTACCTTTTTATCACGTACAAAATATCTTTCCCAGTTACTTTTCATTTGAATCTCATGTTGTTAGAGTTAGACCAAAAAGAAAGAACGCACACTAGAGAGAAAACAATTCAAGTGCAAATACTGTGTGAAGATATAATAATATTCAACTCATCTGGTAATTGATAACCAAACACATGATAACTCTGGATATAACTGTGTTTTAAACCATAGGTGCCGGAAGTGGGGGGGGGGGGGGGGGCAGCCGCCCCCCCCCCCATCCAAAAAGTGGGGGGCAAAACGCATTTTTGCCCCCCCCCCCCCAAAAGCCCCCCCCCCAAAAAAAAAAATAATAATAAAATTAAATTAATAAACAAAGAAAATAAAATAAATATGTATATATATGAATAAAAGGGAAAAAATATGGCTACAAACGGCAGCTTTTCATTCATTCATTCATTCATTTATTTCCATATCAAAACATAACATCTACAAATATCAAAATACAATTGCCTTAGAACATTTATACATTTTGAATGGAGGGATCATAGAAAGCACACAAGAGGCTTGTTGGAAACGATCCCCTACAAACAATTATCAATACATTTCAACTAAACAATTATCATACAAATTCATTTGATAAAACAAATGTCAAAGATACAATGAAAAGAGAAGAAAAGAGACAGAGGTGGAAACAATGCATACTTATACTTACAGTTTCAGATACATTTCATCAAAAATATGTTTTTTATAAAGCCTTTTAAATTGACGTAAGATCTTGCTACTCTTGAGTGTTGGAGGAAGAGTATTCCAAAGAATAGGGCCATGGTAAAAAATGGAGGATTGACTTTTGAAATCCGGTTTAATGGTGTGTGAATATTTTTTGCATTCCTGGTATTATAATTGTGTATAGAACAATTCAAAGTGAAATGGTTGTGAAATACTTCAGAAAAAACATTGTTGGAAACTTTAAACATAAAAATCATACTTTCCAAAGAAATAAATTCTTGAACAGGTAAAATTTTCATCTTAAGAAATAATGGCTTACTGGGAGCTAAATATGAAGAGTTGGTTATCAAACGAATACTGCGTTTCTGTAATTTATGAATACGATCAATATTTTTCTTTGTAGTAAAACCCCAAACAATACTACAATATTTTATGTGAACTGAAACAAACGAATAATACAGCATCTTTAAAATATTCTGTGGAAGAAATTGTAATTTGTACAGAACACCAATACTTTTCGATATAGTTGAACATATATGATTCACATGAGAATTCCAGGACAATTTATCATCAATAAAAACACCCAAAAATTTTATATCATATACTCGTTTAATTTCCTCATCTCTATACATCAATTTCAAATTACTGTCAATTTTAGTTCTTGTTCCAAATAATATATAATTGGTCTTATCAACATTCAAAATCAATTTGTTTACCGACAACCAATTTCTTATACAATCAAGTTGAACATTCATATTATGAAATAATGTCTTTGGGTCTGTGCCTTTACAAAATACACTTGTGTCATCTGCAAATAATATGTAATCTACATCATATGTTGAATACGGCAAATCATTTATATACAATAAAAAAAGAAGAGGCCCAAGAATAGACCCTTGTGGTACTCCACATTTTATTTCTTTAAGATTAGAATGAACACCATTAATATTAGTTAATTGCTTACGAATTGAGAGATAACTTGTAAATAATTTTAATGGAGTGCCCCTCACACCGTAATAACATCATTTTTGTAACAAAATGAAATGGTCTATAACATCAAATGCTTTGGTTAAATCAATAAATACCGTTAAAGCACATTCTTTATCATCTATAGCCTGATTTATCTTATAATCAGTTGTAATATTGCCGTTTCTGTTGAATATCTCTGCCTAAAACCATATTGATTACTAATAAGTATATCATGTTTATTCAAAAATTCTATTAACCTATTATAAATACATTTTTCTAATATTTTCGAAAATATAGGCAATACTGATATTGGACGATAATTATTCACATCAGTTAATTGTCCTTTTTTATGTATTGGTGTGACTCGTGCAATTTTCATTTTTTTCAGGGAAAGTACCAGTACGCAAACATTCATTAAAAATAATACATAACGGAACACAAATCAATGAAATAACACATTTTACCACCTTGATATCAATATCATCAATACCAGAGCTGATGTTGTTCTTCATGTTATTAACTATAGTTATTATTTCATCATTTGTTATAGGCTTCAAAAAAAGAGTATTACTATTTGGCATTTTCAAATAATCTTGAAAAGACTTATTCTCATATACATCATTTTTTAAATCTTGCAATTTTGAACCAATATTAACAAAATATTCATTGAATGTGTTCACAATATCTTGACTATTGGTAACTTTTTCATTACCGAAATGAAGAGACTCAATAACAGTATTTTTCTGACTTTTATACAAAATATTATTAATCAATTTCCAAATACTCTTCATAGTACCTTTTACTTTATCAAATTTCCTATTAAAATAATCTCTTTTAGCTTGTCGTATCTTCATAGTTACATAATTCCGACATTTTCTATACATTTCCTTTCGATACAAAGTGGGATTCAAAAGATATTTCTTATACAATTGTGATTTTTTATGACAAAGCTTTAATAAATCCTTTGTTAACCATGGTTTTTTATTTCTATTCTTTGGACAAAATTATTTCTTTGGAAAACATTCTTCATAATTTTCTTGAAATATTTGCAAAAAGATACCGTAATTATCATTTACATCATCTTCAACAAAAACATTTTCCCACCGTATATTAATCATCTTCATAAAAAACATCCGTAAATTAGATTCATTAATCAAACGTCTCTGATTTTTACATGGCAACACATTCTTGATATAAGTAGGGTCTGATAGAATAGCAAAAATCGGTAAATGATCACTGATGTCATTTACAAGAATGCCTGACTGTATAGGGATAGTTACATTTGTAAGGATATTATCTAACAAAGAAGCAGATGTTTGGGTGATACGTGTAGGACTATTGATAACTGGTTGCATATGAAAACTTAACAACAAATCTAAAAATAAATTAACCTTATAATTAACATTCAGTTTTGTTAAATCGACATTGAAATCACCCAAAATAAAACAATTGCATAATTTTAAGTCGATCTTATCCAATAGAATTGTAAAATCTGTAATAAAAGCATCAATATTTTGACATGGTGGGCGGTATAACACCTATAACAGTTTTTTTACAGTGAACATTACTAGGGATTTCTACAAAAATGCTTTCATATGACTCAGAAAAAGCTGTTAAATCATCTCTTACAAAACATTTCAACGACTCATGTGTATACACACCTGTTCCACCACCTCTTATTTTTCCTATTATTACAAAAAAAAATTTATAACTATCAAGGGAATACATATCTATTGATGAGGATGAATTCAACCATGTTTCTGTTACTCCTATATAACTTTAAATCTATGACTAATACTACTGAGACAGACATTCATATTTTCAAAATTGCACGGTAAACTTCTGCAATTAAAATGAACTAAGGAAAATGAGTTTGAATATACATCCCCATACTTTAGATTAAATTCAGAAACATCAAGGTAAGTATTTAACAAATCATTACTACTCATTGCATTGGCATTATCCATTTTGAGGTGATTGGGGGTTATTGAGAATAAGACTTTTTACACTTTTTGGGTACTGACAGTAAAACTTTCGACATTTTTTAAGGCAAAATTTCATACAGTGTAATTGTGCATAGATGAACATGCATGTATCATGACTAACTGAGTTTCCAATAGAACAGAGGTTAGAAATAGAATGAAGAGAAAGTACACTAAAAACAAAATATTGACACATTAAAAAACTGTTATTTTAAACAAACATTACAAACTAACAACCAAATTGTGATCTCAGAATGACAATGATAAGCTGGGTAGGAGCACTGGATTGATCATATATTAAAGTTTACCAGGAAAATCAATAGCAGGAGGCATATCAGAAAAAAGAAAAGAAAAATCACTGTTACATTTCTGTGAAAATACCCTAACGCAATTTCTTCAGGTCCTCTTCGCAGGTGATCAGCTTTGTTATGTTTTTCCCCCCAGATGCAGCGACAAGAGCTATTATGCGTCCGTCTGAAGACCAGGCCGATTTGACGTTTTCTGCACTGCGAGCCATCGAGAGAAGTTTTTGATTTTTCAGGGTCAGGTCTTCCACAATCATAACTCCTGTTCCTTTCAGCTTTCTGCGGTTGGCAATGATTTCCCTCCTTTTTCTGTAGCTGGACAGCTTGACGATGATTGGGCGGGGATGAGCTTTCCGGTTGGATGCTCCTTCCGAAGGGTGGACCATCGTTGAGGGTGATGATGCGTCTCGCACCGATCCTGTGCGATGAGAGCGATCGATGTCCTTCATCGGATCCAATGACACACCCAGCTTTGACCTGATGATGTCAGCAGCTAACGTGTCAGTATTCTCCCCTTTTCTCTCTTGCAGGCCGAAGATGCGGATACATGACCTCCTGGAATACTGCTCCTGATTGTTCAGAGAGTTTTCCAAGCGTGTGTTGTTTTGTTCTAGCTTGGCTATCTTATCCTCCAGGACTTTCACTTCTTTGTCTTTTTTCTCCAGATTTTGTTTCAGGTCAAAGACTTCGCCTTGAATGGTTTCCACTTTTGTGTAGATTTCACCAAGTTTCTTTTCGATGGCGTTGCAGACAATGGACTCCAGCAGGCTGGCAAATTCCTGATTCTTGACAAGGTCTGTCGTCACTTGGCTTGCAATGGCAGCTGTTTGCCTGGTGTTCAGCTGAGTTGCCATTGTGCTAGATGTGAATGGCAGGATTTATAACTAGGGCAGGAACAAAAACTTCAGTGGAAAGGCGATAAGCTGGCTTCCAGAGAGAAGGTGGCTTGAAATCCTTACATGAAGATCAGTATATGGGACCAGCACAGAAATTTCCTTTAATCATTGCTGTACACTTGCCTCAAGTTCCAATCCAGAATAACTCCAAATGGGAAAGAATTAGAGATCCAACATAGTCCCTGCCTGTCTTGGTGTTATTCCTGATGAAGGTACAGTTTTCAATTTGTTGTTTAGGGCAGATAAACCAAGTAAAGTTGAGCTCAATTACAGACACAAAAATTACAGGACTTCAATGAAGGCCGCCATCTTAAATGTAAAATGTCAAAATTTTCAAGCTCGCTCGCTTCGCTCGCTCGCATCCAGCAGTTGAGCCCGGTGCGCCTCCCCCTTAATTTCTAAAGCGAAAAACATAGCTACGACGGCAGTTGTTGGACTCTAGAATGTCAAAATTTTCAAGCTCGCTCGCATTGAATCGTTATGCCATTCTCCTAATGTTGCTGACAGTAATTGCCAGTAGTTGCGCCCGATGCCCCCACCCCTTAATTTCCAAAGCGAAAGATAAAATATAGCTACAAACGGGAGTTTTTGGGACTGTAAAATGTCAAAATTTTCAAGCTCGCTCGCTTCGCTCGCTCGCATTGAATCGTTATGCCACTCTCCTAATGTTGCTGCCAGTAATTGCCAGCAGTTGTGCCCGATGCCCCCCTTAATTTCCAAAGCGAAAGGTATAGTTACAAACGGGAGTTTTGGGACTGTAACATGTCAAAATTTTCAAGCTTGCTCGCTTCGCTCGCTCGCATTGAATCGTTATGCCACTCTCCTAACGTTACTGCCAGTAATTGCCAGCAGTTGCGCCCGATGCCCCCCTTGATTTCCAAAGCGAAAGATATAGCTACAAACGGGAGTTTTTGGACTGTAAAATGTCAAAATTCTCAAGCTCGCTCGCTTTGCTCGCTCGCATTGAATCGTTATGCCATTCTCCTAATGTTGCTGCCAGTAATTGCCAGCAGTTGCGCCCGATGCGCCGCCCCATTAATTTCCAAAGTGAAAGATATACTGTAGCTACAAACCCCTTTTTGGGACTGTAGAATGTCAAAATTTTCAAGCTTGTCGCCATTGGGACATCACAAACCCAGGGACCACGGAGCCAGGGTCGGCAAAAAAGATAAAAAATAGAGCATGCAAGTATGCTTAAAATCGCAAGCTGGCAACCCTAAAAATGAAAAATCTCCCTACTGTGGGAGGGGGGGGGGGGACACCCCCTCCCACACCCTCCCCCCCTCGCTCGCTTCGCTCGCTCGGGCTTGGTCGCTACGCTCCCTCGCAATACCCAGCTCAGCCCCTCAACCCCCCCCCCCCCCCTTGGAAAAAAAGCTAGATCCGCCCCTGATAAATACCGATATTTCTGCCTTACCCAGATCGCCCAGCAACCACGGAGTTTGTAATGTTCTTTCTCAGTAATATCATTTGTTTAAAGAGTTGCATAGTAAAGTTTGTTAAGTTTCAAGTTGTTTTAAGCTGAACATTCCGTCACTTATAACAAAATAGGCGCAACTATAATAAGCCTTCAAAAAGGTCTAATCGTTGTTTAAGAAATTCCTAACAAGAAGCCTGTGCGTGACTCTTCTTTTGTTTGTTTCCGTTTGAGTCCTCTGATTTTTTTTTTGATTGTAAATAAAAAGCATTCAAAGTAAGTTTAATTATATTCATTGACAACCTCTTTCTGTTCTCAATCAATTTTAAACTTAAATGCATAAACTTTCTTCTTGAAAGAAATATTTTTCGTATGGTATGAATATACCTGTACAGACCTCACAATGTACAGAGCAGCCTACAGGGCATCCTTGACAAACACAAAGAGACATTTGATTGTACAAAGCTTGGAAAGCTGCAAGGATAACAAGCAAAAGTTCACCCACAGGAAGGTGGGGAGAAAGGGAGTTTCTACAAAGCAGCCTCTGTTTCCTATGCTGCCAAGAAGCAGATAAATGCCGCAATCGATGAATTGTTGGAGGAAGGCATCATCGCGCCTGTGAAGACTGCAGATGTCGCCTGCCCAATCATCGCAGTACCCAAACCAGATGGGAGTATGACAGCAAACAAGATGTTGAAGGTAGGGCAGTATCCCCTGCCAACACTGGAAGATCTTCTACAGGCACTTGAAGGTGGAGGAAAGTTCTCTAAGCTAGATCTAAGTCACGCCTATCATCAGATAGAGTTAGACGCTGAGGCTCGCAAGTATACGACAATCAACACTCACAGAGGTCTATTTGAGCACACAAGACTGTCCTTCGGGATAGCAAGTGCTCCAGCCTTGTTCCAGAGGACAATGGAAAGCCTCTTAGCAGATATCCCAATGTGCAAGCCCTACTTGGATGACATAATCATCAGCGGAAAGACTGATGAAGACCACCTGAAACACCTGGAAGCAGTTCTATCCAGGCTACAGAGCAATGGATTGCGCTTGAAGAAGGAAAAGTGTGCACTGATGAAAGATTCAGTAGAGTATCTAGGTCATTACCTGGACAAGAACGGCCTTCGACCCCTACAAGACAAGGTAGATGCCATACGCCAAGCAGAACAGCCGGTAAACCAGAGTCAACTTCAGGCCTATCTGGGATTGGTCGGATATTACCGAAAGTTTATCCCCAATCTGTCCCAGGAGATCGCGCCGTTGACTGAGCTGCAGAAGGTTGACTACAGGTCAAACGCCAATGGGAAACGAAGCAGCAAGCCCGACCCGAAGTTCAAGTGGGGGAAAAGGAAGAAGCTGCCTTCAAAAGATCCAAGCATCTATTGGAGAGGAACTGTGTCTTGACACACTATGACACGTCAAAGCCGCTGTTGCTACAGACGGACGCAAGCCCGTATGGGCTCGGTGCGGTAATAAACCAAGTGGATGCAGATGGCGAGGAACGCCCATCAGTTGCCTTTGCATCTCGCACATTGAAGCCAAGTGAGATGAATTATGCTCAATATGAGAAAGAAGGCCTGCCAATCATTTTCGGGCTGAAGAGGTTCAACAAACAGCTGCATGGCCGACACTTCACAATTGTCACAGGCCATAAGCCCTTGATAGGACTTTTTGGGGAGCACAAGCCCGCAAGTCCGATGGCGTCCGCACGAGTGGCAAGATGGCATATGATCCTATCAGCATACAGCTACGACATTGTTCATCGCGACGGAAAACATCACCAAAACGCTGATGCGTTGTCACGCCTGCCTATCCCAGAAGAGGGAAGTTCATGGGATCATCCAGATCTGGCGAAGCTGGATGAAACTCGAAGGGCACGCATCAACCTGTTGACTGACATCGAAACGAACCCAGTTAATGCTCAGGAAGTGAAGAGCGCCACCAGAAAAGAGAAAGTTCTTACGCAGGTGAAGAGATACATCCAGGAAGGGTGGCCAAACACAAGGAATCTGCCTGAAGAAGTCAAGGCATTCTCCTACAAGAAGGATGAGTTGACAGTAGAAGACGACGTCATCCTGTGGGGACCACGAGTGGTCATCCCCAACAATGCTGACATGAAAGAAAGGATTCTCAAAGAGCTGCAAAGCACCCATCCAGGCATCGTAAAGATGAAAGCTCTGGCTAGATCCTATGTATGGTGGCCAGGAATAGACAGCCAACTGGAACAGCAAGTGAAGAGTTGTCCAAGTTGCCAGCAGAGTCAACACAGCCCTGCTGCATCGCCTATCCACCCATGGAAATGTCCTGACAAGCCACGGAGTCGTATTCACTGTGATTATGCCACCATCGGAGATGAAAATGTCCTGATCATTGTCGATGCTCACAGCAAGTGGATCGAAGCTGTTCGGGTTAAACGAGCAACAGCTACAGCCACAGTGACTGCCTTGAGAAGAGTGTTTGCCACACATGGCATTCCGGGGACGGTGGTTACCGACAACGGTACACAATTTGTGTCGGAAGACTTTGCCACATTCATGACAAACAATGGTATTTGCCACATCCAAACACCCCCGAAACACCCGTCCAGTAATGGATTAGCTGAGAGAACTGTGCAGACTGTCAAAGCAGGAATGAGGAAAGGAACAGATCCTGACCTGGAGAAGAAGCTGCAAAGGATCTTGCTGAGATATCGTGTTACACCTCAGGAAACCACGGGGAAGTCGCCCAGTGAGCTGATGTTCAAGAGGAAAGTCCGCACGAGACTTGACAATATGCGGCCAGATCTCAACAAGTCGGTGAGGCGAAAGCAAGCGTTGATGAAGCAGACACGGGATCGAGGGAGGAAGGAGAGAATCTTCCGTATTGGTGACCACGTGATAGTAAAGAATTTCTATGCCGGCCCAACATGGCTGTACGGAAAAGTCGCCGAAATCATCAATCCCGTCATGTGTAACGTTGAGCTTGATGATGGGAGAGTGGTCCGCCGCCACATCGACTAGATCAGGAAGTGCACCACAGAGGAACGTGCGATCCCACAGCCTACTGAGGCATTTCAACCACCTGAGGAACCGCCAGTCGGGTTGCCGATAGAAGCGCCAGGCACCGATGGAGAGCGGGTTGACGAAGATCCAGCAAGTGCAGCACCCTCAGACATGAGCGTGGAGGAAATCCCCTCACCCACAGATACAGACATGCCAGGCATGACACACACACCCCAGAGAGACGCACTTCCAACAGAAACACAAAAACACCCAAAAGATTTGATGAATATGTTATGTACAAGTGAAAACGCTAAGTTTTGCTGTAAAAAGAGTTGTACAAAGAGTTGTGTAACGTTTGATGTGTTACATGGGGTAAGAGTTGAAAGGAAGTGAAGGATTAATGGTTACGAGGTTAAAGAAGATACGAAGTTAATGTTGTATCCAATTATTCACACTGGTGAGAAGTCAGTCTCAGTTTTGCCAGGAACAGGTGAAAGTTGTTTTATATCAGTGATTTCAGGTACTAATGGTATGAAAAAAAAAATATCATTTGTATAATGATTTTGTGATTGCACATCAGGATACACTTTGTATGCATTATGAGGAGTATGTTAACTCAAGCTTCATGAGTAGAAAAAAAAAACAAACCTCAAATATTGTAAGATATTTTATCATAGGTTATGAGTACACTGAAGTACAGTGTCTAAGAAAATTGATTGATAATCAGAAAGTATGATTTAAGTAAAGCCATTGGTTATAAGCAAGGAGAAGTGGTTTAGAAGACATGTTTTGTACATGTATATTTGTTTTCACCAAAGCAATGAGGGAAATGTAACGAGTATGTTAAATGTTGTTTTGGGAATTTTTCAGTTCGAAAAAAAAAAAACTAGAAATGTCGCTATGGCGACTGATGCCTCCGCCATAATGCATGATTCTCCCAATAGGCGTATAGTACAATGTCCTCACAATGTGTGATCCATGACAGTTGAACTGGCAAAATATTGAAATGACAGGTTTGTCAGAAATGTCTTGAACTTGGTTTCCTATAATTTTCTAAGAGTGCAGGTACACATATTTGGGGAATGGAGAAATTTTACTTGAATTCTGACAGACCTTTTTATAAGTTTATGCACTGATTAATTTCCAAGGTATGAAGAAAGAGTGTAGTGACGGTACAAAATAGATTTTTTTTTTTTTTTTTTTTTGGTCGGGGGGCATTGAAACCTGGCCTTTGACCCTTAACCTTTGACCTTCTGGCTGGAAATTTCCCAGAGAATCTCCATTAGGCAATGCATGTATTAAGTTTTGAAACTAATAATGCAAGCATTGCATACACTAGTATATGAGGGAAATAGTAAAATTTTAAGGAGTTGACCTTGACCTTTGACCCCTGACTATTGACCCATGACCCCTAAATTCCCTAGATAATCCCTGCCAGTCAGTACATGCGTGTGTACCAAGTTCCACAAAGATACATTGAACCATTTGCGAGAAAAGTGATATTGCAACATTTTTACCTAACCTTTGACCTTTTGACCTTTGACCTTATGACATGAAACTCTCTCTGGAGAATCTTTACGCAGTAGTACATGTTCACACCAAGTTTCAAGAAAATACCTTTGGGCATTGCATAGATATAGGGGAAATTGCAACATTTGTAGCATTTGACCTTGACCTTTTGACCTTTGACCTCTTGCCAAAGTCACTAAAATCTACTCAACTAATTGTCCCATCATACATCACCCTTGGACCAAGTTTGGTGAAAGCTGCTTCACCTAGTTTTGAGTTATCACGTAAACAGATAAATTTTAGGATTTGACCTTGATCTTTGACCTTTGACCTCTGTCCGATTTCACTGAAAAACTATTCAAGTAATTGTCCCATCATACATCATCCTCCAACAAAGTTTGGTGAAATTTGCTCCATCCAGTCTTGAGTGATCGTGTAAACGGATACAATTTCATGATTTGACCTTTGACCTTTGACCTTTAGCCGATTTCACCCAAAATCTAATCAAATAATTGCCCCATCATACTTCATACTTGGACCAAGTTTGGTAAACTTTCAATAAATATTACTCAAGTTATCGCGTAAACGAAAGCGGACGGACGGACAGACGTACGGACGGACGGACAACCCGAAAACATAATGCCTCCGGCACCACTTCGTGGCGGAGGCATAAAAAATCCCTGTGTATAATTATCTAAAGGGGGAGGAATGTTATATAGGAGACTGAGTTGTTACACTAGTCATACAAGGTCTGAAGACACAGACTATATGATGGCCAGTACAGTATACTGATACATACATGTATCCATATGTGTTGTAGACACGATGGACTGCAACTGAATTAATAAAGGAGTACAGACATACTCTTGTGATTGGCTTCAAATCATGACTTTGAATTGTCTTTATTCGGCTGAAGTGAACCCACAAACATAACAAGTTGTCATTGCGGAGGGTCCCGTTGTAATTTGTTTGGGACATACGGTACAGTCAAATTCTGCCTTGTAGGCGGAGTGCATGTGTGCACCTTACTTACTAGAGAGCAGTGAGCACTGTGGCTTTTACTCCTCAGATTCTCGCTAAGCATGCAGTTCCTCTTATTTCACATCCTTTTTGCAGTAACATTCACTGCAGGGGGCATGCCCCTCCCAAAACTCTGTCCAGAAAAAGCACATCAACAACAGCATCTTCTAGTCTGTAAGAACGAAAACCTCTGCTCCCCAACGCCCTCATGGAAAAAATACTGTAATCATGTGTTACAAATACATGTACAGAAGATGAATCAGAACTACAGATGCATTATATTAGTGCAAATATATAGATATTAATACAAAAATATCAATATACATAATTATGTTCTATTTGCAATCTATCCTACTATAAAAATTATGCCAACATAACATCATCACTTGTGCACAACATAGTGTAGTGAGATCATAGACCCCAATATTTTGCATACATGTACAACTGTACTTATCCAGTACATCCCAGAAAACCTCCACCAGATAACCATAAGCCTGCAACATACACGCTAGACTCCAGCAACATACACGTATAGAGCATAAAGTTGTATGCACTTTCATGCTTAGTTTGAAACTAAATGCAGAGATGTTCTATGTTTGCTCTTTTGTGTAATGGAACTCCCACACACAAACACACAATATACAGTGCACTCCCGTTACAACGAACACGGTTATAACGAAATTTCGTTATAACGAAGTAAATCTTCTGGTCCCAAAATTATCACCATTAAAGTCTATGGTACAAAATTCGCTTATAACGAACACAGTTATAGCGAAATTTCCGTTATAACGAAGTCTTTTTTGAGCGCCACAGACAAAGAAAAACAAAAGAAATGTGCTCCATTATAACGAAATGCGAATTACTTTCGACAATACGTAGCGGAACAAGCATATATAGCATCTCTGCATGGGTAAACGCTTCTCACCACTGTGTGTTCGCTCCTTGTGTCACGCACAGTTTCTGAGGGGAACTTGCGTTTACATCATTGAAATACAGTTATCCCATCACATTTCAGATAGCTTTCCAGTGTATGATGAGTATTCAGCAAACAGAATATGATATATACGTGGTTTCCTTGTTTTCGTTATATATTGTATTTGTTCAGTTATAACGAAATTTCGTTATAACGAAAGAAAACTGCCGGTCCCGAGCATTTCGTTATAACGGGAGTGCACTGTACATGTATATTAAAAACAGTTTTTCTCTGTAATGTACCGGGTTTATCACATGTACATATCTCCATAGTGTGAGAGACATGAATGTCTCTCACACCTTTTACTACAACTTCATTCGTTCTGACTAGACATGGGATTGCCAATACTTACAAAGCAAAATCCCTGAGATTCTTATGAGCAATAAGGATGACATTTGTGCATTTCACACATTTCAGCAGGGTCAAATTATTCCCGAATAACAGAGATTTTCCTACTCTCTTCTCGAGATAAGAAGAGACACTGACGATTTCAGGAACATTCCTACAGAATCAGGAAGACTTGGAAACTCTGTTGACACATCAGTACATAAAACCTTTTGCCTACTTCCACATTTTATTCTCGTCGATGAAAAAGTGACAAATAGCATCTTTTATGGCAATGTTTCTGCTGAAATATTGAACATCTTCTGAAGGTAACTAAACTCACTAAGAAGTTTCAAAGTGATACAAGGAAAGAAGTTACAGATTGGTTTGAAGCCTCCTGCTCTAAAACCACCAGAAAGTTTCACTTTCAAGAATTTCATTACCAGAGTGTTTTTCATTCAAACTCAGTTATACTTCGTTTATATAATATTAAACTGATTCCAATCAATCTGATACACAGAAATTTGTTGTAACTTTATACTGAGCATGAGATTACATCAAGAGGATCATCAAATGATTAGAATTGACTCCCATGATGCATTGCTGTGCCACTGAGTAGCTTTGCACAATTTTCTCAAGTGAAAGAAATAGGTTACAACTGCATTAGATTTGGAAAGATTATATACACCTGAGGCAATGGAAAAATATATAATATCAAAGCTTCTGTATGACTCAAGAACGAGCATTATAATCAACAAAGGTTTAAATCACCCACATGCAATCACACAGAGGGGAAACTTGTTATCAGAAGGACCTTAAAAAACCACCTCGAGAACTACCTTGTTATACAAATGTATTATATTTCTCACTATATGAGAAGGCAAAAAACAAAAAGAAATATACAGACTTGGGACCTACAAAATCACCTTGTTGAAAAGGTTAATACATGTATACATCAACCCTCTTCAAAATAAGGCTCCATCTGATCATATACTGTATAAGTCATTATTTTCACGTACAGTTATTTTCGCAAATTATGAGGTCATGGACATCTTTGCATGATGCTATTTTCGCGAATTGACATGAAGCTGTCGTAAGTGCACTATCACACTAGCGCATGGACGACATTTTCGGGTATTGTTAAATTCGCAGTCTAACAGTTATTCTCTAAATTCTCGAGAATTAAACCTCGCGAAAATAACGGCTTACACAGTACATATAAAAAATCTCCTCTTTGGGAGATGAAGCTGAATTAGCAGACAGGCTCAGTGAATTTCATGAGTTTTCCTTCATGCATAGAGCTCTCGCAGAGGTCAGCTATCCAGGATGTGCATAGCGTGTCTTCCATAGTGACTTCAATCTCCTTTGTTTTGCCTGTAATACAAGTGGGAAAAGGGTAATATTAATAAAGATGAGTACTTGATTTTAAAAAAAAAAAAAAAGTGTTATTACTCATTTCCATCATCAGGCTCCAGTGAGGCATGGCATTCCTGGACTTGGTGCAATCGTCTAATAAGTGCTGTCGGCCGCTGCAAATCCAACCTAGCAAAGTGGGGGTATAGTGAGAATGATGACACCGCCTGCCTGTGTGGAGAGGAGCAGACTATGCAACATCTCCTGGTCTGCCCACTTTTACCAGAGCCTTGCACACAAGAAGATCTGGCAGCTCTAATGCCCTGTGCCAGGCAGTGCACCCAACAATGGATTACTGTATACGCCATATATTTCGCAAGTCTAAATTTTTGCGAATCAGGAATTCCAGAAGATTTTGCGAGTGGTTTAATTTGCGATCGTTGAGTCCTGTACTGAACAGAGAAAGTGTACACGGTACCGTCACATTCGCATCGGGATCAGAGTCAATATTTTTTGTGTGTCTTTAATTTCGCGAATAGCACCTGACTAGCGAAATTCGTGAAAATAAAAACCTCGCAAAATATTAGGCGTATACAGTATATTGGAAGAATCTGACATTCCATTCAGAGTAGTTGAATCGAGGAGAAGAAGACTCATTTGCATCTACCTGCATCTCACCTCCTAATCACATTTCAATAATAATTGGACTCACTCTAGAAATTCAACCCAGAAGTCTACAATTATTTGAATATTTACTTCTATCGTGGACCCCGTTTACAGTGTGGGGCTGGGCCGAGCCGCGGAAGAGCCGCGGCTGAGCCCAGCCTTAATTGCGGGGCCGAGCCCGCAATTTCGTCCGTTTACACTGCCGGGCTCAGCCGCGCTTTTAATTCAAACCTTTCAATATTTTGTCGTAGTGGCGCTCTGCTTGTAAACAAACGCAATTTGGTATAGTTTGGTTTTCAGACCCTTTGCCAACTGGATTCCGCGGCGACGAAGTTGCCATTCGGGCAAAGGCTTTTGCCAAAGGAAAAATCCTTTGCAGGGTAAAACCACCTTTAACTATACTAGTTTTCGACGTTGAGGGGGTTAATATCCTGAATAGCGAAATAGTACAGGCAGAGGGTCTGGAAGCCAGACTAAAATTGGCCGCGCATTTGGCCCAGTTTGCGTTTACACTGAGAAAAGGCCGGGCTCGGCCGCGGCCGAGCCTTGCACTGTAAACGGGGTCATGGATGGCATCTGAGAATTTCTAGTTGAAGCTCTCGAAACCATGGACCTTAACTAAGACATTTCATCCCTTTCATTGCATCCACACAACCCTTCTTTTGGCTACCCTTCCCACAAAGTTCTATTGCCAGTAGAAACTCTTGGCTGAAGTGTTATGGCAGGAAAATGACAGATTTTGATACCCATATACATAGATCTTCCACTTAGTTCTTCGACCTGCCAGCCCTATTATTTCATCAACATCACTGTCCCTCTTTTTTCACCCTTCCTACAAAATTGCATAAATGCCACTTAAAAAATGTCAAACATAACTTATGAATCGACATGAATCAGCATGCTCAAAAGCAATTAAGAATGAAAGTTATATTTGGGTACTCAAATCTACTGATGACACCAATACCTATGCCATTCATCACCACTTTCAACACTATACAAAAATTAATTTATCCACTAACTTGAGACTCTTTTGTTAGATAATTTTCTTGCTTTTGTTTCCCAATTACTATACACATTAACTTCTTGTTTTATCATTTATATTTCTTTTATTTCCATATATTGTTCTTAATTGGTTTTTATCTAGAATAGTTTATTATTGTACGAAGGTATGTTATCTGAGGATAAAAAAGAAAAACCATTCTCTAGGCAATACTTCTTCAAAAACCCATTTACTGTATTGCATGCACAAAAATCATTGGAAATTGTCATTTATGAGATGCTGGTCATAAATATGTGTTATTTTTCGGCAACTGTATGCCTGATTTTTGCAAATGGGGTCATTTCTCAAAAAATCTAACCACTGTAGAAACACAAGTAGTAATTTGGGTGTAGGGCAATAACCCCCTGGGCAATTATCCCTGTGCAATAACCCCGGTCCCTTTCCTTGACCCTAACCCTAATCCTATTCCTGAACCTAATCCTAACCCTAACCCAAACTCTAACACTAAACCTAACATTAGACCTAATTTTTACTCTAACCTTATCACTAACCAGCATTTAACTGGGGGGTAATTGCCCTCATGTGATTGATTTAGGGTTCCATACCTTCAACCAGGTCGAGGAAGTGTTCCATCTCCAGTACGTATGACCTGCTGTAGCGTTCCGGGAAGGATGGTTGGATCGCATCCATGTTCTCCCCTTTCTCATTGTGCAAGGTGACAGGCGAGTCCACCTGGTTGACCGTCTGCAGCATGCCCTTTGACCCTAGCACCTGTTCAAGGGGGACACAGAGTAGAGAGAGAGGGACAGGATGTAACACAACTCAATAAGACGGTTCTTAATTAGCTCATGTACACATTGGTACAAATTACCTTTATTTTTTCTCAGCTGGTTAAGCACTTCACTCGTTTTCAAAGGGGCATAATGCATAAGCTTGCCCGACGTAACAATTTATGGAATTCATGTTCCAACAAAGAATAAACTTGCATTGAGATCAGGTGATCAGAATAGTCCATCAGTTGACAGTTTAGCAGGCATCCATTTCATTGTTTTGTATTGAATGCAATAACAGCCTATTTCCTTTTATATTGCAAAATACCATTCTAGCTGTCAGGTGGATGTGCTGGCAAGCACATTTTAGATAGGGATCACATGAATAATCATCGCATCACAGATGCTTATCACAGTGAATTTACAAACCAAAATGCCTGTTAGTACGAATGATCTTGTTCTGCTCATGCGCAAAGTGGAATTACGAACTGGTCAATTCTGTCTGAGATGGCAGCCCTCTACTCAGCCCTTCCACATTCTCAATGCAAGGTCCTGTTTTACAATCAGGGTGGCTCACTCCACAACATTTTAACCCACTGAGGACGAGTCCCGAGTATACTCGGGCAGGTGTCTATGGGAAATGCATGTTGTAGCAAAATCGGCCTGTCCTCAATGGGTTAACATTGTGCATGAACATTTCATTTGCATCCCATACAAAAAACAGCAGTGTGGGATGCCTGAATCATAGAGAAAAAAAGACATTAAAAAAAAATCCAACCAAAATAACCATTACTAATCAAAACACAAACACTTCATCTTTACTGGATGCATCCAGTAATGAAAATCAAAGATGACAGCTGCCTTCTTGGACATTAACTTTTCTTTGTGCTAGGCCTGAATGAGGCCTAAAGAGTAATCAAAGAGTATGGCTTGGGAAGAGAAGATAAATTTTGAAATAAATTGAACTCCTCTTACTACGAAGTCCTCGGGACTGGCAGTTTTCTTTTGTTATATTGAAATTTCATTATAATCGAACAAATAAACAATAAAAAACATAGAGCGGATAATGTTACTTCCTGCATTTTTACTTTGTTTTAACCGAAATTTTATCATAACCGTGTACGTTATAACAGGAGTGCACTGTACATTGCCAGCTTGACTTCAGCCAAGTACACATGTATCCCCAAATACAATTAAATATTTTATCTATTTATGTGCACTGGAATCTCATCATGAGGAGGTTGGATCTGGTGAGATACCTTGTTACACTGAGGTAATTCAGCAGGTCTCATTCCTTCATTATCCTTTTGTTTTCATCACCGATATAACACAGAAATTTCAATCATCCCAAGCAGCTTGTTGCAAGGTTCCCTGTAATAAATCCCAACCCTCCCCTTACACAGGAAGGAACTATGGACAAAACTTTGGCAAGTACAGGTGTTGTAATTTTTTTCCCCTGATTTCTTTTTTCTGATTTCTTTTTTCCCATTTTTTTTTCTTTCTTAAATAATCCAAAATGTGGTGGTGGTGGGGCTTATCAATTTCATATTTGTATATGTATTTCTCAAAATGCAGGGGGGGGGGAGCAACTGTTGAACAAGCATTTGGAGAGATATAAGTGAAAGCTTCATACAAAATTGTTAAAGAGAAATATAAAAATTCACATGGACATGTAAAAATTAAATAAATTAATGGCTTGGTGGTGAAAAAAGACAAGAGACCCGCGGGTCTAGCGCTCACCTGAGTATCGCAAGTTCACCTTTCACGCAGTCACTAACCTAAATTATTCACAGCTCTACCAAAATTTGACCAGGCATTCTCAAGTAGAAGATGAAAATGTACAATAAAGGCCCATTTTTTTTTAAGATTCCTTAATTTGGGGGGATTGGGGCCCCCTGGGGCCCTCTGGGTGGGGCATGGTGCCCATTTTGATAAATTGAGATCCTGACCCCCTAGGGATGCTACCTGCCAAGTTTGACAAAAATCCATCATGAGGTTTTCAGGAAGAAGATGAAAATGTACAATTCAGGCCCCCATTTGGACCCTTCCAACCACCCCCCCCCCCCCCTACCCAAGAGGGGCACCCCTGGATCTCCTATGAACAAACTTGAAACTACAGTTATTAATGTACTCACTCATAGTATTATCTCAGCTCTATAACTTCTGATTCTAGAGAAGATTTATAAAGATTCCTTCATTTGGGGGGGGGGGGGGTTTGGGACCCCTGGGGGCCCCCTGGGTGGGGCATGGTGCCCATTTTAACAAATTGAGATCCTAACCCCCTAGGGATGCTACCTGCCAAGTTTGGTGAAAATGGGTCATGGGGTTCTCAAGAAGACGATAAAAATGTACAATTTAGGCCCCATTAGGACCCCTCCTCACCCCCTCCCCTGGGTCCCAAGGGGGGCACCCCTGATTCTGCCATGAACAAACTTGAAACTACAGTCATCAATGTACTAACTCATAGTATTAACTAAGCACTATCACTTCTGGTTCTAGAGAAGAAGATTTTTGCAGAATCCTTAATTTTGGGGGGCTTGGGCCCCCTGAGGCTCCCCTGGGTGGGGCATGGTGCCCATTTTAACAAATTGAGTTCCTAACCCCCTAGGGATGCTACCTGCCAAGTTTGGTGAAAATGGGTCATGGGGTTCTCAAGAAGAAGATGAAAATGTACAATTTAGGCCCCATTAGAACCCTTCCCCACCCCCCTCCCCTGGGTCCCAAGGGGGGCACCCCTGATTCTGCCATGAACAAACTTGAAACTACAGTCATCAATGTACTAACTCATAGTATTAACTAAGCACTATCACTTCTGGTTCTAGAGAAGAAGATTTTTGCAGAATCCTTAATTTTGGGGGGCTTGGGCCCCCTGAGGCCCCCCTGGGTGGGGCATGGTGCCCATTTTAACAAATTGAGTTCCTAACCCCCTAGGGATGCTACCTGCCAAGTTTGGTGAAAATGGGTCATGGGGTTCTCAAGAAGAAGATGAAAATGTACAATTTAGGCCCCATTAGAACCCTTCCCCATCCCCCTCCCCTGGGTCCCAAGGGGGGCACCCCTGATTCTGCCATGAACAAACTTGAAACTACAGTCATCAATGTACTAACTCATAGTATTAACTTAGCTCTATCACTTCTGGTTCTAGAGAAGAAGATTTTTACAGATTCCTTAATTTTGGGGGGTTTGGGCCCCCCTGGGGGCCCCCTGGGTGGGGCATGGTGCCCATTTTAACAAATTGAGTTCCTAACCCCCTAGGGATGCTACCTGCCAAGTTTGATGAAAATCGGTCTTGGGGTTTTCAAGAAGAAGATGAAAATGTAAAAAGTTTACGCACGACGCACGACGGACGACGGACGACGGACGACGGACGACGGACGACGGACGACGCACGACGGACGCCGGACGAAGGGCGATCGCAATAGCTCACTTGAGCCTTTGGCTCAGGTGAGCTAAAAATACAAGCAATTGTTTTCCCCTGGTAAGCAAATTTAACTGTTTTTGCCAAACACGTCTAGACATACTGTTAAAGGTACTAATATTTGATTTGTACTCTTCAATAGGGTAAATGAAGTATTGGCTTTCGGCTTGCACACTTAAATTGTGTAGATTTTGAGGACCATGGATGAGCTGGCATTTCTGACAGTACACACTCGGCCCTGGCGCACTGTTATCAAATGCTGTGTTTACCTCGGGTTTGATTAAACCTAAATCCTAAATGCACACCGAGCTGTCTCGTCTGGGGTTTGGCTATGTCAAGAGATTGGAACGAAGCCAAACTGTTTCCATGCATCCAGTCAATGGATGCATTATAGTGGTATGTACAGTGGACTCCCGTTATAACGAAGTCCTCCGGAATGGCAGTTTTCTTTCATAATATTAAACTTTCGCAATAACTAAAAAAATAAACGATAAAAAAATATAGGGCTGATATTGTTGCGGGCCTGAATTTTCACTTCGTTGTAACCAGAATTTCGTTACAACAAGAGTGCACTGTATTCACTGCTACTGTATATGCAGACACTTAAATCTACTGGATACATACGATTGTACACAGTAATAAGTGTGTGTTTACAGCAAACTTTGCATACTGGTCAAAGTGATGGTGGACTTAAGAGAAATAAACAGCATTCAGGTCAGATGGAGCATTAAAGAGTCTCATGCATACAAAACACACACCACACCCAGAGGGTTCAAATTAAACAAACATACAATGTACCATACATCACCATTGCCCGAAAGCTTTCATAATGACTACTGTTACTTTAGATTACCAAAGCACAAGATAACTGAGAGAACTGTAGATTACCATGTAGCAATGTTTGCTATTTCACCCATAAATTGAAAAAAAAAAGGTGTCCCCTGCAGTTAATGTTATTAGTGCCTTTGAGTGCTCTCTTTTAAAAAGGCATGGCACACCATACCTGTGTCAGAGGAGCACTCAAACACTCCTAAAGTGTAGGCCCTACCCTGCTACAAGAGGACCACTTCCCAGTGGTCTGTGCTCCAAAACGTACCATACCTTACTGCAGGAAATAATTTTCCCACTCAAATTCGATTAGTTATTTCAGCTCATGAATAATTACAAATGGCATCCTGTACACTTTTGTATTTATGGAAGAAAACTGCTACACATAAGATATTTTGTGCAGCAGTAGAGCAAAACTACATGTAGCAAATTGAGATACAATACCAAGAAAATTATTCCCTATACCATCCCTCGCCATAAAGTGCCTGAGAGTGCTCGAGCGCAGACTAGTCTAAAAGCCTACCATACCAGAAGTTGTTGACATGAGAAAAGTGTAACACACCATGTCAAAATACAAAGGTGTGATTCTCTTTGTATGTAACATTTGTATGGTATGCAGTACTGTGTAAGCGTGTAATGTGAATGACCTCATTACTTCAAAACTTGTGACCCCTCTGACTCGAGTCCAAAAATAATTTGCGACTCCATAAAATGTTTGAACGCTCCTAATCTGGCTACGAATGATATGGTTCAGTTCACTCTTGAGCACGTGAATGCCAGCCATGACATGTGATGGCATTATCAGTGTGTTTTCCTGCCTGCGTTGGAGGTTCACAAGTTCAGTAATTACTGTGCTTATACAACGTACCTTTCCATTGAAGTTCTATGCTGTTCCACTTTCACAAGAGAGACCCATACTTTCCACTAGAATTCAAGCATGTAGTGTAGCCCCTTTTCTGTTGTTTTTGTGTTTAGAGGCACAGATGTTTGATTTTCTCCGACCTCCCCCCCCAAAAAAAAAGAAGTGCCTTGGATATATGCAGCTAAAACATTTACTACATGTCACAAAGTGAACTAGAGAAGCACTCTGAGAGCGCAGACCTCCGCCAAGCATGCAGCTCATTTCCACCCGCACTGATCTTGTTCTTCCACAGAGATCAGTGATTTCCACCCATACGTACTTATAGCATTGTGTGCTGAAAGCCACCCGATTTCCCCAAATAGAAGCCTTTGTTACGTCATAAACCCTCAGCTGCACAGCGCGCCTCGCCCTAGCAGAAACTAGAGCACGCGCCTTAGTGCACGCATGCAAACCTCAAATACGCGCAGCCTGAACTCCCAAGTTCATTGACCCTACCTGCCAAAATATCAAAAATCCTTCATAATTTCCAAAAAAATTATCGGATCACTACCAAAAGTTAATCGTTTGTTACTTGTGTCATTCTCAACCCTTCCTGTAAGTTTCATTCCAATCCGTTAACTACTTTTTGAGTTATTTTGCACACGGACAAACGAACGAACTAACTAACGAACTAACAAACAAACCAACAGTAACGAAAACATAACCTCCTCCCTTGGCGGAGGTAATAAAAATATATATATATTTGTGACATCACATCAAATCAATGGGTGCATTTGAGTGCTCTTAAGCGAACCACAGCAAACTGAACTGAAGCATACCGTACTGAACTGTGCCAGATTTGGAGCGTTTCAGCGCTTTGTGGAGAAAACGTACCTCGCGAGTTATTTTTAGAGGGGGTCACGCATTTTGTAGCAGGAGGGTCATTCACCTGGTGCACTCAAACTCCTTACAGATGTCCCGAACAAAGAGAATGAACTCTTTGCATTATGACATACATGCATATTATGTGCTTTCTTCACATGCAGACTTTTGGAATGCTTGGTACCCTTTTGGAGCAGGTTCTCTTTTGGCTCAGTTCAGTATGGTAGGGTACAATTAAGGAGCGTTTGAGCGTTCCTCTGGCATGGGTACGGTGCGGTACAACTAACTTTAGGAGAGCGCTCAAACGCACCCAACTACAATGATACGAGGATGGAAAAAAGAGTCTGAAAGACCAAGGTCCATATGATTCAACCTCTTCCATGTCTTGTTTATTCATCAATGTGCCCAACAGCATGATCTTCGCTGACTGGTAGAGATGGTTCCTGAGTCTTTTCTCATCGATAAATTCTTGATTCTGATTTTTTTTACACAGATTCAATGATTGCCCGCAGCCTCATAATTCCAAACTGCCCAACATTAAACCACCACACAGCACTATTAAAACTGCCCTCTTTATGGTGCGACAATGTACCTGTGCAGTATACACTCATACATGTGTACATGTACTGAAAACGCTCGACTTCCATAGCGCACAACGCGACCCTTGTCTATGGCACTGCCTGATGAGTGAACTGGTTAGCACAACCATGATTGGCTATGTACAATATATTCAGTATATCATAAAACAGATTTAGACTGCTTTTATTTGGGGAATTGTCAATATCATTGCTCCTTGGGATTTTAACTCCATGCTGTGACCCCCACAGCAAGCTCCTATTAAAGGTCGTAGCATGGAGTTGAGATCCCTATATAAGGTGGGCCAATAATATCAACAATGCCCCCCAAAAGTGGTCCTTTATCTGTATACTGTAAATATTGAAGATGTCATCCTATTAATCCTTATTGCATCACTGCAGTTTTCACAGGGGACTGTTCCATTGCTAAACTATACTGTAAAAGTGGATATTTTCGCGTGACTAATTTTTCGCGCTTGGCCGGGTAAGAAGAGTTTCGCGTGTTTTTAATTCCGCGGAATCAAGACATCACGCACAGGAACATAATGGCAAGCAAAAATATTTGCGTGCTGTTATTTTCGCGCTAGTTTCTGGTTGCGCGAAATGCGCGAAAATTTCAACACCGCGAAAATTTCCACTTTTACAGTAGTAGGCTGTCTGCAGTTTTCACAGGGGACTGTTCCATTGCTACACTACCGTATGTCAAAAAAAAATTACAACGGGACCCTCCGCAATGATAACTTTAAAAATAGTGAATCAATCCAAGTACAATTTCAGGGTATGAAACTATAACTTATTACCCACACCCTACAGTAAACCCCATCCGATTTGCTCCAGTGGTCAAAGAGAAATGAGGAGTTTTGTAGAGTATGTCAGGAATCCCTTCCCTCCAAGTTATGTCTACAGTATTCACACATTATGCAGTTCCAAGAGCGTCCAAGTGCCTAACTTGGAAGATGACATGCGTTACAATGATAGACATCTCTGTGACCACTCAACCAAATTGAATGGGGTTTTCTGCATAATATAGCTAAGATGTTGTATTTTCAGACTCTGAAGTAGCATTAAGATGGTTTCGTTAAATCACATCGGAAGTTATCGGTGCGAAAATCCGATTGTAATTTTTTTTTGAGGGGGGGGCCATACTGTACAGTAGGCTGTCTGCATCTAAACACTGAGACCTTCATCTGTTAGGATTTATCGCTTTAGGTTAGTTTAATCTCTTGGTTAGGGGTAGAATTACTTGAATGCCACTAAAAATAGTTTAATAAGTGGTAGTTATACCGTACCTCCACATTACTGTAAAACATAACATATTCGTGGCATGAAAATTTCGCGAATCAGAGCTGATGGCCTTCTTCGTGGCGTGAAATTTTCGCAAATTGTCATTGGCACTGAATGCACAGTGCAGACAAAAACTTTCACATGCATCTTAATTTCGCGAATCTTGGCGCTCGTGAAATTCGCGAAATTAAAATGCACGCGATCATTCCTCATTTTACAGTAGGCACATGAAGGGTACATAGGAGATGGTTAGACCAAACTTTTTTCAAAGTTCATACTGCCAGCATGCATCAGTGTCAAGTTTGTACTAATTGATAGAATTCTGTGATATAAAAGAAATATTTGATTTATGAATGTGTGATTTTTAGATTTTTCTGCTAATTGTTATGTTGTGAAAATTTCCCAATGCACATTTTTAGGTGATTTTTCAATATTCAGAATTGTGATGTATACTACATTGACAATGAGATACTTGAAAGAGTCAATCATGAAGAAAAAGAGTCAAGTTGGGAGTATCCTTGTCTGAAAACAAAACAAAACAAAACACTAAATGCTGAACATTCACACACTAGCACGTTTCAAATGGATGGAGTGTGCAGCAATGCAGTGACCATCTCTCAAAACAAACAAACAAACAAACAAACAAACAAACAAATGACACAAACGGTGAGGTCTTTGCAGATGCAGATGTACCCGACCGCACACCTGCTGGGGAGACAACCAGCGAATGACACTACCTATGTTTGGGGGACTTTGGAATTGTTTCTGTTTTTTTATTTGTTTGTTTGTTTGTGGTTTTTTTTTGGTGGGGGAGGGTGGGTGGGGGAGGTTGTTGTTGTTGGTTTTGTTTTTGTTTTGTTTTTCCTTAAGAGAGAAACACTCCTTACCTTCTTCTCTCAGGAATGCATGAATGTTGGGCTCAACTTCCACACTTTAAAGTGAGGAATAGCGTGCCTAAATGACCTATGTACAGTGGATAGAATTGTTGAGCAGAATGATGTGTCAGTGGTAAATATAGGTTTACCTGGCTCTAATCATTTGGCACTTAAATGAAAAGAAGAAGAAGAAAAAAACAATATGCCCAAAACATTAAACATACAGTGTACGTGTGATCAAGAGTAGCAAAGTAAACAGGAATGGTCAAGACAATGTAGACAAGAATAAAACAGATATAAATTGGAGAAAGATTTATTTTATCGATAAATTTGTTTCCCTGACCTTGGAACAAAATCTCCTCCTCTTTCTTTTTTTTTTTCTTTTTTAGTCATTTGGGGAAATTTGAATCTTATAATGGTAATTCCAGATTAATGTCAAATAAACATCACTCATGAAATGTTATTAACATGAGTTAATGCACTGAATAGAATCGAGAAAGTTTTATAAGAAAAGAAATTATGAAATACAAAATTGTGTATATTTTGCATGATTGGACAGTGTAAGGGTCAGAACAAGTCTATGCTGAAGGTGGTAATCATGAAATGTTAATGCAATTATGTTAATATTGTTAATCAGAGCACAGCTATTTATCTGAGGGGACTTGTTAGCAAATGACATCATACCATATCAATTTACATATCATGATATGATTGTGATCAACATTACTGTCTAAGGAAAATATTTTTAAATGCTGAAACTGTAAAAAAAAAAAAAAAAGTGCCGTGAATACATCTGGTTTTACAGTATCACAAAAATTTGTTTGCAAATCTGGACACCGTCTCACCTCCAGTCTCTGGTCATAGCCGTACACCGCTTCCCTGTTGATGTCGATGGTTGCCATGATACCGCTCGGGAATTTCAGCGTGATGTTGGCCTGGTCCACATCGTCCATCTCCCGGATGCAGTCGTGGAAGGCATGGCCCTGCGCGAAGACGGTGTCGGGGCGCTCCCCTACGATCCAGCAGATGAGGTCGATGTCGTGCACGGCGCAGTCATGGAAGAAACCGCCTACGGTCATATCAAAAAGAGCATGAGAACAGATAGAGGCCTGGGGAGCTGTTCATTACATCGATCTTCTTCACAACTGCCACAAACCTGATGGCTATCGGCAGGAGCAAAGCCATATTTTACTACAGTTTGGATTTGACAGTCATTTTTGGCAAAGTAGAGGGAAAATAAAATTATCTAATTTTGTCATGTGAGTTTCACATATCCTGCAGAGTATTCCTCATTTGGTTTTTGCACATGAAATATTGATAGATGAAAATTATTAAAGAATAACTAGAAAATTGAATAACAACTAGAAATTATTAAAGAATAACTAGAAATGCCACCTGGTATGTCTCCCTTTTCTAACACTGTTCTGTCAATAGGTCTCTATACTTAATCTTTACAATGTGATAAAAAGGTGTCATATGATTGGCAAGAAATTGAAGTGACGTGTTTGCCAGATTGATAGCATAGGAAAAGTTGATAGGCACACCTCCATCCACTCATGTACATTTATGGCAAATTTCATTGGAATTTTAACCCAAATGGTTTTGAAATTAAGTTATGCTGTCCACAAACTCTTACTTTGTGGCAGAAGGGCACAAAAATACCTGCATGAACATGAATACATAGAGTAATACCTACTGTCATAAACAAAATGGAGGAATGTAATCTTGCTCAACACTGCTAGAAAGTACAATATAACGAGGCTGGAAAAGAGTATGCAAACCTGAAATTTTGAGATATTGGGTGGGTGGGAATGGGGCGTCTCTGGAGGTGGTCTTGATGCACTGCACCTGCCCCACTTCACCCTTCAGGACTCGGCTCCTCAGCTTCCGGATGGCCGGGTCAAATCGCCTGTGGTCGCAGCGGAAGGAGACAGACGGGCAGTTTAAATAGACAGATGGATGGACGGAGAGTAAATGATTTTACTGGGAGACAATCGATACGGGATAGACAGGGAGGATGGGGTTGGGGGGGGGGAGAGTGTTGCCATGACATCGAGGGATGGGGCAGAACACAAAAAGAGAATGAGAGAGATATAGCGATATATAGAGAGATACAGTATAGAGAGAGCATGTCATCGCTGGGCTGACAAGACCTTGTATCTTAAATTCTTAATAGTGAAAATGACTTTGTCGGATGAATGATCAGATAATCAGTTTAGTGATGTCCTTTCCAAATCCAAGCTGTCTTACCCTAAAAATGAAGCCGCCATGGCATGCCAAAGGAAAGGCTATCCCATTTGATATAGTGCTTTGGCTGCCATGTTTTTTGCTCCCCATAACATTTGACATTTTGTAGATACGAGGTATTGTAACCCCACTAACAATATATGGGTGTTCAAAAGGGTAGCAATAAAAAAGACTCATATTATCAGGTCAGTGATTAACTCAGATCTTAAAAGGAATAATTCAACCATGGCACAGGGTAAGGTGGCATGCGTGAAACGATGTAAGGAAATATTGCTATTATGTAATCTTCCTGTGTACGCATTGACAGATATACAAAAAGGGAAAGAGCAAGGATACACCTTCCTGGGAAGAGGTAAATACATTGCAGATCTGGGGCAGCACAAACTGTGTTTGTAAGGTAGAGATGTAAATTAACGCTTGGACTTGCTCTACACTACTCTGTGCGTATGTGTGCGCACACCTCAGTGTATTATAGTGTGTGTGCCTCTCTCTTTCTCTCTCTCTTCTGTGTGTTACATTATTCTTTGTTGGCTCTTTGACAAAAGGGTTTAAAGAATGCACTCAGCCCAGCCCACTTTCCACTGTCGTTTTCGTAGGGATTAGCCCGACACATCTTCAAGTCTGTGTGTGTGTGAGTGTGTGTGTGTTTTGTATGCATACATACACCTAAGAAGGATGTGGGTAGGGGATGGATCTCATTTTGTTTTTTTCAGTACGGCCCCTAACTTGTAGCCCCTGATATGAGCCAGACTTTAATACAGGTAGACCTACAAACCTCTGACCTCTGAAATATGAGGGAGGGGAAGAGCAACAACTTACTTTGTTACTGGAACTCTTGCCAAAGTCCTTCAATATAACTAGTGATTATAATGCACCAATGCATACGTACTTATATGAGCCTGCATGAGCCCCCCCCCCCCCCCCCCCCCCCCCCCCCCCCCCAAAAAAAAAAAAAAAAAAATGGTGCTGGCACTGTTTGTTTGTTTGTTTGTTTGTTTGTTTGTTTGTTTGTTTGTTTGTTTGTTTGTTTTTGGGGGTTTTTGGGGGGTCTTTTATTGCAACTTACTGACAAATTGCGCATAATCACTGTGGGTTTTTTTTTTTTTTTTGGGGGGGGGGGGAGGTTTACGCTGGGACAATTTGTCACTTATTTACAATCAAAGCAAACAGATATAAATTCTATTAAAGGTGCATGGTCCTCGTGTTTTAGTCAAATGCGTACGTGGGCGCACGGCGCAAGTTTCCTACGCTATCGACTCCTCTTTGGCGCTTACACTTTGGCCCACTTCCCCGAGTCCTAAGAAGTCCGATTTACTGTAGTCAGTGGTCGGATCACAGTTCGGCTCATGATTCGGCTGAGGGGGATGACAGCTTTAGCAAACTTCTTTTGTGATGTCATAATAACAAGCACATATGCACGCACCCTGGCATTACTACAGACTGCGCGATGCGCAGAGAAGACAACGAAGGCAACGTTACTTAGGAACATCGACTCACTTTACTCTTGATGACAGCTCAACTTCAGTAATCTTCGTATCAATGCTAACGCTGATCGGCAGTATCATCAACAGCGCCCTCTACACTACCGGAACTATGCCCCTTTAAAAGAAACATTTATTACTTTTGTAAGTAACATTTCCTGAAACCTCCATTACCATCTCCATTACATTAATGAGAGGATTTGTAGGACTGGTCGTACACTGATTACAAATTACCTGTTGAGGGCGCAATACAAAGGTTTCCCAACTTCCTTGGCCTTGAGGTAGCATTGCTTGGTCTGAGTGAGTGAGGAAGAGATTGGCTTCTCACAGAAAACTGCCTTACCTACATGGGAACGAATTGTAATAGACATGTAAATCCACATGCTGGGCTGAGTGGGACAGCTCGTGGTTATGAGGCTATCAGAATATCAAATGATAATTTAACCCTTTGAGAATGGACTGATTATGCTACCAAAAGCATTTCCCTTAGACACTTGCCCGAGTATACTCGGTGCTCGTCCTCAATGGGTTAGGAAAAAGAAGCAAGCCAATAAATACACAAAACTCTGTAATAAAACTGCTAAAAATATCCATCAGCTCCACCCTTGTGACACTTGACAATTATGTGAAGTCATTATTCAAACTGCACTTTTCCGTTTAAATCTGAGTGAGCTTTATCTTGCCCCCTAATCATCATACAGAGCTCTGTAGTTGTTATTGTTGATGTCTACCCCCACAAAGAAGAAGAAGAAAAAGAAAAAAGATGCACATATCCACACACAGAAGCAAACAGAGAACAACATGTGCAATCACTGCAACGCTTCAATGACAAGCATGTCTTACAACAAATTAATGAATCTCCACACTAGCTGTCGTGTAGTCATGTATACGTGTCTACTGCCAAGCAGACTGCACAACACCATTGATTGAGCACTGTAAAGTAGGGCTTCACCGGGGGCCCGTCTGCACCAGCCACTTATTTGTTTTTGGTCCTTGATCTGATTGTTTTCTGTATAGTACGGTACATATAAAGGGGAGAGGAAGCATGACAACTCACCCGCCTTGAGTCCAGCAAGAATCAGACTCTCGTGGAGAAACGTTGGGACGCACACTACAATGGCTGCAGTCCTTGTGAGAAGATGACAAGACAGACAGAGACATGGGGGGCATTTCACGAAGGAACTTGTCGGATGAAATATCTGACAAGTCTCTTTTATCCGACAAGTTTTGAGAAATTCTTTAGTCTGATTGGCTGATTTCTCTGAACTTGTCGCATATAATTGACTTGTCGGACATTTTATCCGACAAGTTCCTTCATGAAATGCCCCCATGAATGCAGGCAAGGGGTGGGGCATGTCTAGCTTTTGGCTTAAAGTGGGGTGGGGTTGACAAAATGATGATGGGTCATGACAAGCAAAAAACACAACAAAACAAGAAAAGTCTTCCAATTTCTGGCTGCCCTTTCTCTCCCCAAATCTGCTCACAAGCACAAAAAAAACAAAAACAAAAACAAAAACAAAAGCAAAAAACAAAAAACCACCTTAAACCACCCCCCACCCCCCCCCCCCCCCCCGACCTGAAACTGAAGTGAGAATTATAGAGGGAGATATAGAATTATAGTTTGTCAAAACTTCTATGATATACAGGTTTGTTTGCTTGTTTGTTTGTTTGTTTGTTCATTTCCATCTAAGAAGATGGCTGGATAGCTCATATCAAGCTATGTTAAGCTGGTCTTCCATGGGGTTAGTTGAATGTGAGGTGGGACCACTTCACCGGGTTAAACACCCTGCTCTTTGCGATGAATGAATGAAGCGGGATCTTTTACGTGCATAAGTTGTCACTCTCTCATACACGGGACCTCCATTTTGTGTAGGCCCCTATGTCCAGCAAGGGTACGGGTATGATATATCAAATAATTACACTTTACAAGTAAGCAAAATCAGTATTACTCGAGCACTATGTCATACATAATATGGGACAAGAAATGATTTTGATATTTAATTACCAATCACAGGTCATAGAGACCCACAAACCCACTGAATTTGGAACTATATCAAACCTAAAACCCCTTTCATGCTTTTATAGCAAATTTTGTACCGCTGTATCCCGCAGTAGTATGCAGTATGAACAAATCAAGTGCCAAAATGTGTCTCGCCCATTCGCGTTCAAGAAATTAATATTTTCTAACTCCAAGAAGTTCATTGACCCCGCCTATGACCTCTGACCTTGTGGTGACCTTCAACTTCCCAAGGGACATTTACCAGCCAAGTTTGGTCACAAACAGACATAGGGATCAACAGTTATGAGCCATAATTGAAACACGCCGTAAAAACTTAACCATTGAGCCCTAAAAGTTTGTTGACCCCTGCCAGTGACCTTTGACATTATGGTGACCTTCTACCATCCAAGTTTGGTCACAAATAGACATATACACTGTATACATCAAAAGTTAAGAGCCATAATCGAAATGCACCGTAAAATCTTAACATTGGGCCCTAAAATTCATTGACTCTGCCTGTGACCTTTGACCAGGAGGTGTACTTCATGTTTAGTAAAATGTGTAACTTTGTATAACCACTCTTCCCTCCAAGCTTGATTGAAATTGAAATTCTCAGTAACAAAGAGAGTTATTCAAGTTTTTGTAGCATTACAGACGGACTACGGACGGACAGACACCGCAGGCGATCCCATAGTCTCCCTGCACCTCCAGTGGGCTCGACAAAAACCACTCAGCTATGTGGGCAAACTCCCCAGTAAATTCCCAGGTGATTTTGCAGCAATTTTATCACTGTATCGTTCCAGGCAAACTCCAGAGTGTTAGGTCCCAGCCCCGCGGGGGCCAGATCTGCCCAAAACAAACTTGAAAGTACACTCCCTCCAACAGTGCATAGATGCATGTAATAATCAATGCATTTCTGATTTGGGAGGAAAAGTTTTATGAAAAATTCTCCACACCTTTGGAGCTCTGGATTCCCTAGGGACCTCGAGGCCATTGCCTTTTGAAGAAGAGGAAAATGTAAAAAAGTGGCTCTCACTCTGGTCCCCCAACCCTCCCCCCCCCCACCCCACCCTGCGAATTAGGTCACAACAGGAGAGCATCCCCTCATCTGACATGAACAAATTTGACAGTGCATTCACAAATGTACTTTATATACTTATAACAGAGATGCTCATTACAACCCATTTTTTCCACTGTTCTGACCTATTTGTCAGACCAGTACCAGGTACCCACTTTTTCTATTTTTTTTTTTTTTACTTATCCATTCTTGGAAAAGTAACTGGTCTGATGGTGAATTTCACTGGTCTAGACCGCCGGATCAGTGCAAGCGTGCAGCATTGCTCATAAATACCTAGCAGTTTATCTAGCATCATTTTTGGTGTTGTACAAATTAAAATAGTCTTCAGTTTGAGGGTTCTCGGACTGATTGGATGAAAACACATCGGATTTGACACCACATCACTCCAATCAAACTCACTTCTCATCATTCCAAACCGCCTCGACCCCACTGCTGGTCGCGACGCGGGTGTCAGAGAGATACAGCTCCTCGATGTAGCCATTCACGAGGTCCACGTTCTCCTCCACAATCCACCTGAGCTCCACCCTGGGATTTCTTACCAGATTCCGGGCGTGAATGAGGCCCGCTCGGCCGATGCCAAAGAGAGCGACGCCAACTTTCTGCCGGCTGCCGTTAGTCGCTGTATTGTGGTTCACACTTTCCATCACTGTAGAATGCTATGTACAGCATATTTTAAAACAAATGAACAAAAAAAGTACACACATAACTTCATAAAATCAATGTAAAACTGTCTTCCAAATTAGGTAATCAAAAAATGGTATGCAGAAAAGGAGAACCAGTGGATCTGGGGTCATCCTATGAGACCAGCACCCAAAAGTCACACAGCCCATGAGGTAAACACTAGGACCCCGTTTACAGTGCGGGGCTAGGCCGAGCCGCGGCCGAGCCGCGCAATTTTGTTAGTTTACACTGCTGGGCTCGGTCGCGCTTTTGATTTGATTTTGATTTGATTTGATTTGATTTATTCACAAAATGCATATATACATACACTGTACATTATTCACAAATATGCACATAGTTTGTACATGAAACATATTACACATTTTGTCTGGATCGTCATAAGCTATGAAAAGCTTGACTGGGACGTCCAGTATGGATAACGTACACATATTATGTACATAAACATCATTTTTAAAAATGTATTATGCGCGTTCAATTTGTTCGTAGATAAAGATGAGAGAAGGAGAGAAAAAGAAAAGTGAGAGGAAAAGATAAGGAGAGGGATACTCTACATCATGGTAGTTAAAGGTATACAAGATTGACAATTCTGGTAACAACTAACATAGAAAGACTCGCTGCTATTATGTACGTAGTGTACATATATGACAAAATAAACCTGTGAACCTGGGGCAAGACAGCAGGCAAGAACCATGCAAATGGTACTGTTTAAACATATTTGCAAAGAAGGGTATTCTTTACTAGTCTTCTAAAAGTATGCTTTGATTGGCACCATCACACTTCATGAGAAAGAGAATTCCAGATTTCAGGACCGGCATGTCGTATGGATCGATGGGCAAGGGCAGTTTTTGGATTTTCTGGGTGCACATTTATCGAGGTTCTGGTTGAATAACTATGAATAGCCGAATTAAAACAAAACATGTTTACAGGTTGGTGGGGAGTTCTTGGGAATGGAATTTATACATAAAGACAGCACTTTGGAGGTAATGAATGTCGTAAATGGAGAGTGTACACATTTGAATAAACAACAGGTTTGCATGAGACCTGTAATCTGAGTTCGTGCAAATACGAACAGCTTTTTTCTGAAGGAGAAGCAGTGAGTTGAATTTAGTCTTCTGACAAGCCCAGACGATATTGCAGTATTATTCTAAGAAATATAAGGCAGGATAATGGAATTATAAATGGTGAACAACGTAGAGCTTGATATGTATGGTCTGAGTTTTAATTCAAATTCAAACTTTTAAAAATTCAAAATTCAAAATTTTAATTCAAACCTTTCAATATTTTGATGTAGTGGCGCTCTGCTTGTAAACAAACGCAATTTGGTATAGTCTGGTTTTCAGACCCTTTGCCAGCTGGATTCCGTGGCGACGAAGTCGCCGTTCGGGCAAAGGCCTTTGCCGAAGGAAAAATCCTTTACAAGACAAAACCACCTTAAACTATACTAGCTTTCGACGTTGAAGGACAAGTTCAAGTTCACAGACATGTGGATTGAGTAAATGCAGCAACATTATTAACAGAACACATCAGTGAAAGTTTGAGGAAAATCAGATAATCCGTTTAAAAGTTACTAATGAATTTTTGAGGATTCTGCTAGTGTACATGTAGTCACTGCTGGATGAGAAGACTACTACAGCTTGTGATGTCATATGTGTGCAACGATATAAAGAAAATATAGAGAAAATTCAAGGTATTTTCACTTTTCTCGCATAATAAAGGACACTTGACTTTGCTCTTTCAGAAGGCAAGGGGGATAATATTACCCTTTTCGAAAAGTAAAATTTTGTGAAATTCTCTTTATATTTTCCTTATATCATTGTACGCATATTAATGACATCATACACTGTACTGTGAGTGTGGTACCGTACTAGTAGTTTTCTCATCCAGCAGTGACTGTGCAGATACTTTAAAAATTCATTACTTTTGAACAGATAGTCAGATTTCCCCCAAACTTTCACTGATGTGTTGAATATATTGCTGTATTCACTCAATCCACATGTTAATGAAGGTGAAGTTTTCCTTTAACAATATCACTCAATCGGGCTGATTGCCAGCTACAGTCCTTCAAGTCACTGCGATTAGCTCAATGTGGCCTTTGGACCAGCTTCACAACACACTTGATCTGTACTTCACCTCTCAAGCTGTTTACTTCACCTGTTGAAGACTCGTCTCAAAGTATACTCATGCAGGTGTCTATAACATAGCGGCACTTGGGCGACAAGACCTCGTATCTGAAATTTTGGTGAAAATGACCTTTTTAGATTACTAAGTAATGGTCAGATAATCAGTTACGTGATGTCCTGTCCAAATCCTAGCTGTCTTAACCCAAAAATGAAGTCACCACGGCATGTCAGAGGGAAGGCTCTCCCATTCGATATAGTGCTTTGGCTGCCATGTTTTTTGCTCTCTTGAACATTTGACATTTTGCAGATACGAGGTCTTGTTGCCCCAGCGACGATATGGGAAGTGCAGTAGTAGCAAAATCAGCCCTCCTCAATGTGTTAAATGTTAAAAGAGCCTCTATGCTCTACTTATTGGATAAGCCAGCATGTTCACTGCACAGCATTTACTGATCTTTTACATGCATGTACCTATCATCGCTGGGGTGACAAGACCTCGTATCTACAAAATGTCAAATGTTCAGGAGAGCCAAAAAACATGGCGGTCAAAGCAGCAGTGAATGGGAAAGCCTTTCCTTTGATATGCCGCAGTGGCTTCTTTTTTGGAGTAAGACACTTGGGATTTGGTCTGGACCTCACTTAACCCATTATTTGACCATTAATTCAAAAAAGTCATTTTCACCAAAATTTCAGATACAAGGTCTTGTCATCCCAGCGACGCTATATTTGTAGAGCTCTCCAAGCGTTTTATTCCCTCGCCTACACTGATGTCAAAGTCAAGTGTATTCTTTATCATATAGGATCCCAATGCCAGCATGATATCCATCTAAAGTCAAACAAAGTAATCGGTGATATTAATAAAAGTCAGTACTTGCCAAGTTGAGTGACCTTGAGCTCCTGATTACTGCCCTGTGTACTACTGGGAATATCAAAAGAGTGCACAAGATACAAGTGTAACCTCACAACAACTGATCAGCTTGTGCTGGTATTGTTCTTGTTTACAATCTACTGTCGAGTCCCATTCTAACAAAGACCTCAGGACTGGTAGTTTAAGTTAGGCCCCTAATTGATATTTCATTGTCCTACTAAAAGGTAGTTAGTACCCATTTTTTATTAGAATCACTTTATCTTACTTTGTTTTCTTTGCTTGTGGATGTCTCAGCCATTTCCACGCCTGATTTTCATCGATAAACTTTTAGAATGGTATGCTATGAGACATTATTTCATAAGTGGTTTCATACCCCGCGTTCACATTGGTCCCCGCGACACAGGGAAAGTCCCGAGCTGTGAGACTTTCTCCTCCAAAACCATAATGTGAACGCTCACTGGGACTTGTCCCCTCGTCCCCACCAAGCAAGTCGGGTGCGGGGACAAGATTTGGAGGGGAGAGTGACCTTGGGGCAAATTGATAGCGTCCAGCTGTTGTCATCAAATGTGTGCATGCGCTATGCCTGGTTTCAAGTGTGAGAGCTCGCCCCAAGCCCCAATTGCCCCCACAACTCTGGGACAGATGAGATAGCAGTGTGGACGGTCAGTCGGAAAAAAGATAAGATCTCTTGTGGCCAATGTGAACACGGGGTAAGTATCTCGCAAGAAGTTAAAAGCCCAATCCTCCATTGTTAAATGAACAAATACACAATATAATATATAGAGCAGAATACATAGATACAGGGCTCTGTACAGCTACTATCAGAGCAGTAAAGTATGGAAAAACTGGGGATCTACTAGTCCCACGGACGGGTCGACCAGTAAGAAAAAATGGGTTAGTTTGTGGCCCTGATTACACAGTTGTACATTGTATCTACTGGTGCTTTAAGTTTAACTCCTCTACATGTAAACTTCCGGTATCATTCGACTGGGAAGAAACATTCTTCAAATGTGAAAGAAACACCTAGTACATGTAGCTCTCCTGTTCCTGTATTGACCGACAATTACAGTGTGTCTAATTCCACGAAAAACTTCTCATTTATAATAATGACATTTGCTGGGTCAGTTTTTCGCTTCTTTTGTTTTTTTTTAATTCTGATTTTTGTGTTTCCCCATCTTGAACTTCAAAATGAATCAATTAATTATCATGAATTAGATACTATTACACCAGCTTACACAAGTTATTTCCATGACAGTTGCCTATCAATAGGTGTCGTGAAAATATTTTGTACATGAAATGTATAAGATATAGCACATTGAACAATTTAAAACACCCGTGAATCACTTTCGGAAAGGCAGCTTAAACGAGAATTCATGTAGTGTACTGGAAAACCAAGGCCTGTAAACATTGCAAAGGCTTCGGGCATGGGTTGAACACCCCCCCCCCCCCCCCCCCCCCCCCCTTGGGCCCAGCCCTGCCAGAGATCGCTCTGGCTATTTTATTAGCTTTTTTTACATTTTAGTACATTCACAATATTACGAAGTTAGATTTAGCGCTCGAACAACTTACTAGTATGCTCCTACTTTTAAATACAGTCAAACCTGTCTCAGCGGCCACCTGTCTATAGCGACCACCTGCCTATAGCGGCCACTGAAAAATCCCCCCCCCCGAGAGAAAAACCCTGTTAAAGACCTTGTGTATAGCGGCCACCTCTCTAACACGGCCAGCGGCCACAAATTTTGTTTCCCGGGGTAGATTTTAACCTGTCTATAGCGGCCCAAAACTCAATGGAGCCGTAGCCGAGCCGATAATTCAGCGTGGTTTTCTGCTTTGTAGCCGTCGGTGTGGGCAACGTTCAGTGATCGCCACCGCTGCATTCATCCCTCATTCAGTCATAATAATGCACTTGTGCAAGCTTTCTTCACGACAATACACATACTAGGTCTAAAATGTGCAACAATGTCATATACACCGGCATGGTTAAATGCATGAAACACATGGTGTGTGCATTGTGCATACGTACACACATAGTTGTGCATGTAAGCAATGCACACAAAGTTGGATTACCTGTCTATAGCGCCTATTTAAGGCCAAGTAAAAAAAGAAACCAGTTTCTCGTCCTCGCGCGCATCGATTTTGGCCGCCGCATCGATTTTTTTACTATTTACTATTTTCAAAATGGCGCTGAAAATACCAAGAAATTCATAATTCTCATCCCAGCCCGCTCCCCGCCCGCATCGATTTTCAGTTGCCGCATCAACTTTTTTTATATTTACTATTTTTTCGGCCGCCGAAAAAAAGAAATCGACAATTCACCTACCTACCAATCGTGATGTCTCATTTCTAATTACGCCTTGCGTCCTCTACTTAGCTGTAGTACAGCTGTAGCTTAGTGCGTATGTAATAACGCATGCATTTCACACTGCGAGCTCGGCAAGAAGGAATGACCCACAAAGCAGTCGAACTGTACCAGTTGGATGGGCGCGGGCGCCCGGGCGGGCCTGGGCTAGCTGTGATGTACAGCGCACTCGGTACGTCGTGAACGCGATAGCGGCAACATTTTTGCGATCAATCGCTGATATTCCACGCATATTTCGCGCATTGTTCGTATTTTTCCCCGTTTCTCATATTTCAAGCGGATGAATTGTACTGTAAAAATGCTTGTGAGGATTGTATCGAGTTTGTATACATTTTCATGTCATTGTGACTATGTGCATGTGTGTGCAGTGTCGTGCAGGGGGGGGGGGGGGGTGGGGGCGGATCCCCCCCCCCTCCGTCCTTATGTATGTATGTAATTATGTGCTTACATGTAGGGCCTACATAGTAGGGTACCCAAGGGGGGGGGGGGGTCACCGTGCACCCCCCCCCCCAGGACTCCTCAAAACTTACTTGACTTTGTTTTGTTCAAGTCTCACGCAACTTTCGAGACCAAATTTGCAACATCCGCGTATACTTTTGTGAAGTCACGCCCGTTATTGTAAGGGAATGTCCCCCCAAAACGGGCACAATTTTGTGATTTTGTGTACATTTCCTATGGAAAACAGGTGCTCTGTCATGAAGGTCATGAAAACCTGATTATTTTTACAATTAATCACTTTCATTGATTAGTTTTGTGCTAATTATGGTAGAAAAGTGGTCAGTGACAATTTCCAATAGAAAAACAAAGAAAAAACAAAAGTTGAAAAAGTTGAAAAACAAAGAAATACATAAGAAATCATGAAAAACAATAGAATACATTAAATTTCACCTAGAACAGCCACTTTTCGTTCCTGTTAACATCTTGATTATGTTTTGGTATGTCATGAGGATCCTGAAAATGTAAGTTTCGAGGAGTCCTGGGGGGGGGGGGGGGGGATGCACGGTGACCCCCCCCCCCCCCTTTATAGGTACCCAAGTAAAATGAATGCACTTTTCCAGCAAATGTAGAATTATCAAATGGGTGTACAATTGTATCTGCAAAATAAATAACTTTTCCACGGATTCTGGTTTGTCTCGTATTTCTGCGGGATACTTTTCTTTACGATGTAAATTCACGGACACGGCCATGAGTCGTATCATCTGTAGTGTGGTATACAATCATTCATCATCCAAATGATGAGTGATTATCAAATGTCTTTTTGGAACATTAAGAAACATCTTTAAATGTTTAATGCTATAATGCCATATCAGTATCATTTTGACATCCATCTGCAATTGTACAAGCCAGTTTCCAGTTGCATGTGCTACAACTTTATTGTACTGTGAAGAAATGCAGATACATACCAGCTGTGTGGACACAAAAAGTCACAAACACCAATGATGAATAAAGCAGTGTTTTGAATATCATGGAATTTATTTCAGTCGTACATTCTTTGCTGAAAGACATGTTTTATACCTGTTTCATTTAATAGCACAATACATCAGAATTGCAAGTACACTGGTATCAGAAATGCCATTACAACACTAAATACCAGTATTAAGATGGTCATTTTCCCTTGACAGTGGAAAGAAAAAGCAAATGTATTTCTGCATGCATGAAGTTTCATTTCAAGTATGGTACATAATCTATTTGTTTGAAAATGTACAGAGTGCAGGCAAGACATACGCTTGAGACCTGGTCTCTCATAACACAGCTACCAGAGTGATATTTCATTTCATAAATTGGATATAGAAATAGTAAAGCCCTCTCTCGTTACCTTTCTCAGAATTACCGGACGAGAAACACATATTACTTTCATTTTGACAATCCTCGAAAAAATAGTAAGATATCAAATAGTAAGGACCTCCCTCATCGCCCTGCTCAAAAAACCCGGACGAGAAACTACTATCTTTTTTTACTTGGCCTTAGCGGCCACCTGTCTATAACGGCCACTTTTTCCGTCTCCCTTGGGTGGCCGCTATAGACAGGTTTGACTGCAGTCAATAAACGTAAGTGTACCGATCTCGTACCGATATGGTGATTGTATGGGGCATTTGGCTTGCCATAGACGTTCGTGCGGTCATTTTTCAAACGAACCCTGCAAAGAAGTGGAGGAAACGACCAGAAAACAGGAGGAAACAGTGGAAGAGGTGAGTCAAAATGTTTACTGATTGATCCTGTATATATTTTTTCCAGATTGGTTTGAAAACCCCTAAGCTGGAAAAAATAATAATAACCATTTTTATGCGGGGGGAACTGGGTCGAAGTTGCGTTAACTGGAACGGTTGAAAACCCAGTTTAGCTTCGACGAGCTGCTACAGGGATTATCATTTCAAGAAACAACAATAGCATATGTATCAATGGTGTCTGTCTATTAACCCGTAAACTGCAGAAGGGTTTTTTTGGCGTTTCACATTTTTTGTGTGTTAAAATTTTCAATAAATCATCAAAAATATGTATCTTATTGCAAAATATGAAGTAATACATCATTTTGAAGAGGAAATGTTGAATTTTTTCAGCTCACAAGTTTCAGGATGATTTCATCAGCTAATCTGACATAAATTGACACCAAAAATGAAATTTGACCCTGAAAAATTTGTAATTTTTCAAAAAAATTATGGAAAATTATCACATTTCTTCAAAGTTTATGTTTCGTTTCTCAACTTTTTGTGCTCATCTTGTAGAGGCACATGTCAGGGATTTTACATGAAAATCTCAGTTCTTAACCTCCTTTCATTTCCAAGCTAACTTCATTTGAACGGGACAGGTTGAAAATTGACATGTAGTCCCACATACTCACTTTTTTGTGGTAGATTTTCAAAAAAGGCATAATTTGACATCATTTTGCACCTAAAATTTCACTTTTTGATGAAATTCTTGTTTTTATTTATTTGGGCGATAGAACTAAATAGGTTTCAGCTAGAAATTGTGTTTAAGGGTAAAAATTTAGCCAGAAAATAAGAAAAAACATGTCAAAAATAGTGTTGGGCCAGAAAACT